>NC_090929.1:1604227662-1604540669 GCF_040938575.1 Ambystoma mexicanum | reverse complement strand
GCCAACCTGTGCTTTCTTAAAGTGCTTGCAGAAGTGGTTTTGTGTATGTGCTGTAATCGAACACCCAAGCTCTGCAAAAATTGCATAAACCCAGAAATCACTTCATTTGCCTCACTGTATTTGGCTTTGGTGTCTTCATGATAGCTTCGAATCTCTCAGGTGTCACTTTCTTTCCTTCATGTGAAATCAACTGACCTATGTGCAAAACCTCTTACTGGCAATACTGTAATTTCCCTTTATCTACTTTGTATCCTTTGTTTGCCAAGTATAGTCATTAACTGAGTCCTGCCTACATTCATCCTCTGTTTCACTACAGATTAATATGTCATCTACGTACTGAAGTGCCGCACTCTTGAGCCCAATGATACCTAAATTCATCTGTAGGACCACATTAAAGAATGAAGGGGACTCACAATACCCTTGAGGTAAACAAGTATGTTTTAGTCTCTTTTGTATGAACGCAAAGGAAGTAAGGTCTTGTTTAACGGGATCGAGAAAAACACATTTTCTTTTCAAATCGATCACTGTGAAGTATTCGGAAATAATCGAAACTCTGCTTCTACAATCTGATTAAGAGGGTGCAGGTCCTTGATAAATCTCCACAACCCTCCTTTAGATTTCTTAATCGGATACACGACAGCATTGCAGGGGGACTCCGATGGCACTAGGATTCCCTCATTCATCAATGCTGAAATAGTCTTAAATATGCCTTCATCAGCTTCTCGAGACATGGGGTAGTACTTTGCTCAGGGTAAAATGTATCCTGGCTTAAGTTTTATTTTAACCTCCCCTATTCCTTTAATAGGCCTTCATCATATGGGCCCGTAGTCCAAAGAACACTTTGCACCTTTTCAAGGTCTTCCTGAAAGAATGCTGGTCTTTGCTGCATCAGTGCCATTCGCTGAGACCTTCCCTTTTCTCAATCTTTATCCAGTATGTAATGCTTATGAAAAACACTACCTCATCATCTATACATTCATCTCTGAGCATGTCTTCATCTCTTATGTAATTCAATCTGTATCCCTCCTCAAGAACTATCACTGTTCTTCATGATCTGCCTTCGTCATATCCCCCTTCAAGCATTGCTATTTCCCTTTGTACTAAAGCTGCTTGCAGTTTTATAGGAATAGTCTGCCCTTCTTCCTCATCCATAGGTATTTGTGCTCTAAATAAAAATTCATCACGTATCTCACAATTTCCCCTCCTAATCCAGGTAGCTATGTTAATAAAATGCTCACCCCATATATGAAGACTCCCAGATCTACCAAATTTTCTTTCTAGGTACGCGCCTGCCAGCGTTTGTTTGAATAGCTTTGTTAGTTGTATCCTGACTGATAGCACACTATGCTGTGCTTAGTTTATTTTTACAATGTTTTAAATCCATTGTTAGTTTTCTGCTTTTGAACTAACTGGGTCCTGGGGTTTGAATGTGTGCTACGAGTGGCTGAGAGAATAGCACTCTCATTTTTCTGAATTGCGTGACTACAAAGCGCCTGGAACTACATTTCCCAGGCACCTTATTGTATATATTTTGAATTCAGGCGCCGGCTCGCTCTGCGGGTTCCTCCTCATGACACTCCATGGGATGTGTTTCTGTTCATTCTGGTGAGTTACTCATGGAATTTTATTTATATTTGACACACGGCTCGCCGTAACCAGCCTCTGTGCTGGTTTATACCGTGCTTGTGTTGCTTCTCGCACAAACCTCTTCTGGTGGTTTGCTTATTGCTTGATCTTTTGACCTGCTCCCAGCCATCATGGGTTCCAAAAGTAATTTGAACTCACATGGCTACAGGCTTAAAAATATTTCCCCTGTGTTGGTTCTTTCACTCTCCCTGCTAAACACATGTTCATTAGTAAAACATGGAGTAGAGATTGGTGATTATGTGGTGGAACATAGAGCCGATGTATTTGGGCTTACTGAAAACATGGCTTAACCAACTTTTACCCATATATTCCACACTTTCCACACCCAAGTAGTATGTGATGTTTCAGGGTGTACGGACCCATGGTAAAGTTGGGGGGGGTGTTGATTATGTGTAAGCAAACTTTGGATTGTCACACCATTCCCCACACCAGTCCCGAAGAGTGTGAATCATTATAGGTCAAAAGAAGAACTTCACCTAATACTTCTTTCAATGTATCGACCCCTTACAGACCTCCCAAGTTAATGCATCAGTTTGAAGAGCAGCTGTTTGAATTAATAGCTCTTATATCTAAATCCAAGAATCCACTTGTCATAATGGGCGATTTTAATTACTGGCCCAAGGACCCCTTGGATAACCGGTGAGGTGCACTCTTGGATTCTTCCTTATCCACACGACTTAGACAATGGGTTGAAGTACCCACTCAACAAAGTGGGCACATATTAGATTGGCTAATTTCTCAAAATCTAGCAGTCTCTCAACTACATGTGGTCCCATGTGCCTGGTCTGATCATTCTTTGATTCAAGCGATCATTACTCTACCCGCTCCTCCAGCCAAACTGTGTTCACTAACTGGCATTCGCAAATTGACTCGCAATCTAAAAAATATCACTGCTGCCAATTTCTCTGCCCTACTATCTTTGCGACTGCAGCCTCTGGCCAGTTTTTTGGACTCTTCTTCTCTTGTGGAAAATCTGTCTGCCTCCATAAATGAAGCTATCTCTGACCTGGCCCCATTGAAAGCCAAAACTATCAAACCAGAAAGGTATCAGAACAATTGATTCTCAGAGGATATTATCTCCGCCAGGCAAGCCAAGAGAGCCCTAGAGAGAGCTTGGCGGAAAAACACTAATGAAATTACCATTACTGCGTACAAACAATCCGTCAAGAAATTTAAGGCCATGATCATCTCTTCTAAAACCACATACTATAATAAGAGAATCATAAACACCTGATCGAAGTCTTTAATATCTTAGCTGGCTTCCAGGCCTCTCCTTCCACTAATGTCAATCCTGTAAAGGATTCTGCCTGGTGTCAAGAGATTCATAATGGCTTTATGACCAATATTTCCTCTCACAAAAAAAACATCAAGAATATCCAAACTTCATCCTGATGCTCTGTTAAACTTCCCTCATGGGCCCGTTGGTAATACCAATGATATGCCATGATTTACATTTTGCCATTACTCTGCTGAAGGGCAAGTGTGTAGGATCATTCAAAATTTACAATCCACCTCCTGCCTTGGGGATGGTTGTCCTACTGATGTTTTTAAAGATTCCCTCAAACTTTTGGTGCCTTGTATGACAAAACTCATCAACCTTTCGTCTGATGAGGGAACAGCTCCATCCTCCCTTAAAGTAGCTTGGGGTACATCCCTGCTTAAAAAAGCCAGTTTGGATCCCTCTGTGAGTGACAATTACATGCCCATTACTAATATGCCATTTATCTTTAAAATGTTTGATAAATTGGCTTATCTTCAGTTTCAAAAACATATTGAAGGACATAAGATCTTGGGCCAGTGACAATCTGGCAACAGAGCACAGCATGGGACTGAAACCACCATACTGGACCTTAAATCCAATCTGGCCGGGCATGTCGGACAGAGGTCATCCAGCCCTGCTGATGCTTCTGGACCTCTCTGCGGCCTTCAATCTAGTAGACCACTCTCTACTAGTGACTAGACTCTGGGAGGTCACCCACTGTTCCACTCAAGCATCCAGTTGGATATCATCCTTTTTGTGACCCCTGATTGGTATTTGCTGGGGATGATCACTCTACACGAGTCATCCAAACATGCTGTGTCCCCCAGGGCTCCTGTTTGGCACCGATTTTATTCAACATCTACATCCGGCCTTTGCCTGACCTCTTAGACGCCCTAGGTGTCCGGCATACAAATTACACCGATGACACTCAGGTTGTTCTTGAACTCAGTGGTCATTATGAGCAGGACCAATGTGCTATAAATAACATCTACAATGCCATCCAGACATGGATGGCATGTAATCAATTAGCACTTAATTGTAAGAAAACAGAACTCTTGATTGTTGCTTCTAAAGCAGGCTTGAGCAAATTGGCACCTTAGCATTCTAACTTTCGGATTGCAGGTAATATTTTTGCTGTCTCGAAGAAAGTCAAGACTTTGGGGGTAGTTCTTGACAAGTAACTACCCATGAGGCCACATTTTTACATTTGATATACATGTCGTCTCATCCCCAAACATATAAACTACATTCGTCCTTTCCTTACTGTTGAGAACTGCCACTGCTCTCGTTAATTCAAGACTTGATTATTGTAGCAGCCTGTTGGCGGGTACCATAGTTCTCAACATTAGGGCCCTGCAAGTGACCCAGAATAATGTTGTCTGAGCAACCTTGGGACTTTCTCAGCATGCACATGTTTCTGTTGCCAGGAGAGCATTGCACTGGCTTCCGATCAAACAGAGGATCACCCATAAAATCCTGACCCTGGCCTTCAAATGCCATTCTAAAACCTGCCCGGCTTATCTCTTAGATCGTTTTAAGCCAAATCTCAACACAAGGAACCTCCGTTCCTCCATGGCGTCTACTTTTATTCAGTCTAAATTCAAACTGGCTCACTTCGTTGGGACTTTTTTTGATGTCCAGGCACCCCTATTATGGATTCTTCTTCCTGCTTCCATACGTCAAGCTGTTAATCTGACCACTTTCAAGAAGGCAATTAAAACCCATTTCTTTAATCTCAACCCAGACTAATTTAGTAGTCATCCTCTTTTGCCCGCTCTAATCTTGAACCCTGTTTGTCACCTCACTTCTCTGGTGTTTGTTTGTTATGTTTATTGTGCGCTCTGAGGCCTACTGGCATGTGGAGCTCTATAAAAATTAAAATAAATAAACTCCTCGTAGAGCCACTTGTCCTGTAAATGCCAGTATAAACTCACCTACATTTTAATAGTGTATTCCTGGAGTGGAGCACACTATTCCTCGATCAGTGAATGAAATCTTCATGTTAAGTTGTGTTATTAAATCTCTTCCCAGAATGTTAACTTGCATTTGTCACAAATATAACAAGGGGGCAGATATGTCACATTCCCCTATTGAAACAGGTAATGTATCAGTAAATGGAGCAAGATTCATAGCTCCAGAGAACCCTCGAGCATTCATGGCAATACCTGACATTGGGTACTTGCCCTCCCTTAAACAAGATCAAGTTGCCCCAGTGTCTAGAAGAAAAGAAAAAGATTTGCCTCCTGTGATCACATCGACCCTTGGTTCCTCTTGGGAGTCTACTATTACTGATCTGTCCTATTGAGGGTACATATTCATCCCTGTCCCTGGGAAAGGGTTCCCTCCTACCACAGTGACACCCCTTATGCTAGGTGTTAGTACTTGTCCTGTGTTCGCATTATTGTGTCTGCATATGTGCTTGTTGGGGCTGCCCTTGCAGTGGGTGCATTTGCACTGGCCCCTGCTGCTATGCCTGCTGCGCTTGTGGAACCTGTGTCTGATAGGATATGTGATCCTGAGCGAAGCCCACTCGTGATTGTGTACTGTATGGCGGTGGATAAGCTATCCCGCCCTCTTGAAAATGGTTCATTTTGTTGCACTTTTCCTCGGCTTCTACATACATGTGCAATATGCCCTGTTATCCCAAAATTCCAACACACTGGGGGTGGTCCTATAACCAACCCTCCATTATATTCTCCCTGAGTATTCTGACTTCTGCTCTGGGCATTTTGAAATCCACTGTGAGTGTTCTGAAATCCCCCTCCTCTTCCTCTGAGGTTTTCGGAACCCCTTCCTCACAGCCAAAACCCATACCCACTTTGATCTACTGGGTGTACATTATTCAGCTGCGATGCACCAGTTATTTCTTGCGTTCCTCCTCCTTCTCCACTTCTCAATACTGCCCCTTCTATAGCAAATTTTGACAATTTCTTCTGGACTAACTTGGCTTCTTCAATCATTCTGTTCTCCTCTTTCTTTCTATTCTTCTCTTTTAATTATCAGCAATGATTCACTTCCATTCTCACTTGTTTTTTCATTTGTCTCTGTACTTATTCTGGCAATCCCTGACAAAAATATATGATAGAATAATACCACTGCTTTTTCCCCAAGGCTCACAAATCTCAAGCTGCCATTTCTCTTGCATATCCTGAATATAAGCAATGGGATCTTCCTATTCTATCATTTTACGTGTCATGATTGCACCGATATCTGATGTATCAGGATACTGTACCCTGAGAGCCCTCCAAACATCTGCCCTACAATTATTAAATCACACTCCATCATGCGCTGTGTTCTGTGCTGTCACACCTGCATATCCTGCTCATCTCCAAATGTCGTCAGCTCTCTCTCCAAGAGGAGCTGCCAACAGACCTTTTATGCGCCCTATGGTTAACATATTTCCCCTTGTCATTTTCTCTCATTCATATATCCATTTCCCAGCCCCCGAAGTCAAACTAGAAAACTTAGATTTTAAGTTATCCTTATCCATTTTAGGCCATGGAATATATTGCAGTCTTGCCCCCCCCTTCTCTAGCAAGGGGAACTGTGAAAACCCCATCCCATAATTGGGCTCCATTATTCGTTTACCCAATGCAGGGGTAATCGATCGCCCCTATTCATCTTTGTGTTGGTAACAACATTAACCTACTCACATAAGGTGGTGATTCTCCTCTCTCACTACACAGTCATCTTTGGGGATGTTCTGGATATGGTATAGGATCTGGTGTTCTTTCCTTAGGGCATTTCAGATCTGACCATGTTGCATTTCTTTTTTTTTTCCAGACTCTGACTTCCCAAGGGGACGCATTCACCTTACCGTTCTATCTCACGACTGGACCCCCTTTCTTCATCTGACATAGCTCTACCGCAACTGGTGTGACTACCATCCTCCTCTTCTCTGTCTAGGTTTAATCTGCTCAAAGACAGTGTTCTGCATTCATCACTGAACATGTTTTCCACCTCATCCTGTGGTTTTGGTATCAGGGATTGTCTGCCGCTCCCTTGAGTCCCATACTCGCTATTCTGCCTCATCTGGTGATATGTCCTATGGATTCTCTCTCCAATACTTTCTGCATCATATCTGTCCTCGTCTTGAGCCACTTTTAGGTATTTCTTGAGCCCTTTCTCTCATTGTAAAAACTTTGCTTATTGTTTCCCATTGCCCATGTATTTCGTTGCTTTGTCTTATTGGTTCTTTAAGAAGGAGACTGGCGTCTAGATGTCGCTGCCTTTCATTCTGTTTTATTTCTTCTTCTATTTCCCTTTACTTTCTCTCCTCCCTTCTTACCCTCACTTCTTCTTGCTTTTGTGCTTCCCTTCTTACTTCTTGTCTTTGTTCCCTTTCCCTCTGTTCTTCTGCTCTTCTTCTCTGTAATCTTTTTTCATTCATTCCTTGTGCCTCTTCTTCTTCTTCTCTCTCCTATCCCTTTCTTCGGACTCATATTTCCTTTGTACCTCCGCCCACTTTTCATCTTTTTCTTGTTCTTCTCTATATACCTTTTCCTGTCGTTCCCTGCTTTTCCTTCCTTGCTCATCTTCCCTCTGCTTTTCTCATTCCCTATGCTTCTTTTCTTGCTCGTCATTGTCATCCTGCTGCTTAATTTCCTCAATACTTTTCCCATCTAACTCGAGAAATATCTATCCTTCCATCCATTAATTCTGTACAAGCGTTACCTCTTCGGCCCTATCCTATCCTTTCCATCTCATAATTTCTTTGTCTATATCTGTTGATATATTCGATCTCTCGCCTCTTTCCTCCTTATCTCGTATGACCATACAGTCATCTTCCTTCTTTTTACTCTGGGGTTCATATGTTGGGTTACTATACCCCGCTGCTGCTTTTAATTATTTTAAAGGATACAATCCTGTCTCTTCTACATCTACATTCTTAGTTTCACCTTTATGCTGATTAAGCATCCACTCCTCCTGTGGTTGGTACTCTTTCTCCTCTTGATACATTTTCAAAAGTTCTAAAACTGCCAGTCTTTTCGCTAATGTCTTTGCTGTGTATGCAGTGTGCACTTATGTGGTTAAGTGTTTTAATGATACCCCTTGTGGCCATGGAATGAACATTTTATCAGCTGTGCCCTTTACCCATTCGCCACGTTACTGTTTAAGCTTGGACGCATGTCATGGTAATGATTTACAAAGGTGTATAAGAAGAGTGTCCTCCATTATGACAAGTCTCAATTAACAGTCGATACTTACTAGGTCATTACCTTATTTATAATGACTACATCTCTATTTATCTCGAAGACTATTGCTCAACACTTTTAATCTTAAAAAACAATAAATATAAGCAAGCACCATCAATCGCCGCTCAATCCTCTTTTGTATCGCCAACCTATCTGTCTTCAGACTAGCGCCAATCATTACTGTACTTTAACTAGAACCAACTTCAATTCTAACTTTCGCAATTTATTGTTTTTCAAAACTTCATGCATCAAATATCAATCACAATGACAACACAATACACATTTAACAACAAACTCTGTGATCACCGTCCCTGTTCCCTATCACCATTTATAGTAATAGGTATTCTCTCTATGCCTACACTTACATTACCCCATACAGAGTTTAAGACGTCACCTTACAAGGTCCTGGCCATGCGTATTCTCTCTCTTAATATTCTGACTGGAATTTGAGAGGTCTTCTTCTATCTCCCTTGAAATAGGATTTCTTAGGCGTTCCTTAATCCACACAAAACTTCCCTTTACCCAAAAATATCACAATCCCGCACCTTTATATTGCCATTTCCCTTAGTCTACTTATATCCGTTTAATCAACTCGAGGCCTTCGGTATCGACTCCTCCTCCAATCCGACCCCATCGCCTTCTATCCATGCAGCGCCCGTGGAAACGAGCAGGGATTTCTTCAAAGAGGGACCTGCCCACCATCTTGATTCTTCTTGCATGTTTATGTCTATCGGCCGCTCTCCACAGGAAACTCTAGGATCTTCCAGCTAATGGGGGAAGATGCCCAATCCTCCGAAACTCTGAAGTCAAACTAGTTTAGATCTGAAACCATCCGCACCGCTACCCCATGAGCTTATGGCCCTTGGAACATGCATTTATGGCTGGATGGGATTACACCAGAATAATTCTGAGTCCATATAACCGGACAAACTCAAGAAGATGGCAAGTTGCTGTTTTATTAGCTATTATCTAAAACAGGGACTGTACAACTAACATCAACGGACATACATTTATTCTCTCAGTGATTTCCACAAAGAATACGATATACTTATTTTAGCATCAGGGTGACATCATGCTATGTGGCAATAGTGAAAAACCTATTGAGGGTTGGGATTGGTTAAGGGACACATTTAGGTATACAATCATATAGAAACTAGTTTTTTTTATTGGCTGTCTAACATCAGGTGGACAATCTATGCCTACTGTTGAGATGTCTTCCATGATGTAATGAGATGTATTGAGAAGAGCTGTATCATACATCATCCTGCGTCATGTCACGGAATGTTGTTGTTGCATTGTTCGGCTTAAATTCTAATATTGTCAGTTGGAGCCAAGGGCTGAATGAGGAGGAGCCTCTTAATGCTGGCGGTCTCCTTCCCTCCTAGTATCCAGAAAAACTAAAATAAATACTATTAAACCCTTACCTGTCTCCGCCTGCCATCTTCATAACAATGGCGACGAGGATGGGATGGTGAGGCCATCAGAGACAGATGGTCGGAGACCTCCAGCAACCGACCACATCCACTCTGCCTTGCCCCGGCGTTGAGCGACGGTCGATGAGCAGCAGCGTATTACTCTCGTGGGCCGCTCCGCCTGCATCCGGCGTAGAGTGACCACAGCTAGAGCGTCTAGGAAAGCCCCTGAACCTTTCCCCGTGTGCAGTCCGTGGAGTCAGTGACCCCCCGCTTGAAGAAGCGTCCACCCACGTCTGCCGTGGGCTGCTCCGCCTCCTGCGTTGAGCGGCCCACATCCACCTGAAAAAGCGTTCGCCGCGACTGCCGTGGGCTGCTCCGCTGCCTGCGTTGAGCGGCCCGCAACGAACACTAAGAAGATCCTAACAGGTGACGTCCTTTGGAGTGCCTTCCTGCGAGTGTAACCCCGGGCGCAGAAGGGACAGCCCCGGCAGGCCGCTACGCTTGCACTGGCGTTGAGCGGCCGCCAACATCCTGACCGGCATCCGGCGTCTTCGGACCACTCAACAAGTAAGTGCTGCCCATTTGTTATGCGCCACATTCAGCAGCTGTTCCTGCAGAGGGATTGGATTCACGTAGCACCAAGCCTGAGGATTCCGTGCGTGTAGCGGGGGGGAGCCACCCTTTCCTACCGCATCACGCCTAAAAGAAGGGGATCAAGGAAGCTACCAGGGAATCGATCAAGAGGTTTGCGGGAGCTACCGTACTGACCTTAAAAGGGGAGAGGCAAATTGTTTGAAGTGCCCATACGCTTTTCGAGGCAGTCACTGAAGTGCACAGGAGAGGGGCGCATACCATGTAGAACACACTACACGCGGTAGTGTGCTACGCATGTGACATTGCCATTTGCAGGTTTTTAAAAAAAAAAATCTCAAAACCCACGGTCACATGTTATTTTAAGAAAATTGCAAACAAAATCCAGAAGGAGAGAATTGAAGTTCTAAGAAGTTCAGAGGGGACTTTATTGTGCAAACCAAGTCTCATTTTTTTGCGTAAACACTGAATATGGCAGCCTTACCTGGCATATCAGGCCCACCCATTTTCATGCCTGCTCCTGGAGCAGCGAAGATTGCGTGGCCCCAATGGCGCAAAGGGTTTATGCACTATATGAAAGCTGCTGGGGGAACAGCTTATTCCAGCGAGAGGAAAATGGCACTATTGCTGCATTTTTTAGGTTACGAGGGCCAAAGGATTTTTGAAACTCTTCCCCAGCTAGTAAGTGATGGAAGCGGTGATGAATTAAATGAATTTGAATCAGCATTGCTAAAACTTGATAAGCACTTCAACCCAAAGAGGAGCACAATTTTAGAACGCTACAATTTCCGTATGCGCACACAAGCTCAGGGTGAATCCGTTGAGGACTATGTGACTGCATTGCGACATCTGGCTCTGACATGTAAGTTTCAAGGAAGTTTCGACGAACAAATTCGAGATCAATTTATGACACATTGTCGATCAAACAAGATTCGGGAGGAACTATGGCTGAAGGATGAGCCGAATTTAGATGAGGTATTGGACTTAGCCAAACGTGTGGAACATTCCCTAGCATGTGTGGCCAAACTCTCCAAAACCGAAGGAGGAGAGTCCAAAGAAAATAAGGCGGAAGTATTAAATGTGTCTGAAGGAAAGAACAAAAGGAGAGGAAGAAACAAACAGTCAGGGAGGAGCAACCCGGAAGAAAAGAGGAACCAAGATTTAATGCAGAGAAGTGAAAAGAAGGAAGACAGAAAGGACGAGAGACTATGTTATCAATGCGCTAGTGCGACACATTTTACATCTTCAGCAATATGCCCAGGGCGGAAGAGCATTTGCACTAAGTGCAAAAGAAGAGGACATTTTGTGACATGCTGCAAGAACTATCAATTTGGACAATCAAGCCAAAGAAAGGTTCTTTATATAAATGAGGAAGAAGATGGGAGGTCATCAGAAGACGAAGTAGTGATGCCAGTGCAAAAGATTATCGTTAATACTGTTAATGTTGTCACAAATTGTGGAGAGATGGATGATTGTGAGCATCCATATGCAGAGTTAACTGTGAATGGGTGTAGGATATCCATGATGGCTGATTCAGGATCGAAAGTAACCCTTGTGTCCAGAAGGGCATTTGAGTGTGAAATGAAAGGGGAAGTCTCAACATTGTCAGAGCCCGACATATGTCCAGGGGGATACAACCAAGATCGGATTGAGTTACTGGGTTATGTATGGAGTAAGTTCGAATTCAAGGGACGCAGCTGTGAAGGGAAGGTGTATGTTACCAAGAAGGGACAATCCTTATTGGGATGGAGAGAACAAAAGATTTTGGGAATCAAACTTGATCCAAATCACCCAGAGCAAGTATTGCAAGTTTCTGAAGTGTCATCAACACATGGCAGATAGGTGTCAGAGTATTGGAAGGTGTTCCATGAGAAATTGGGAAAAGTAAGAGGGTTTCAGCACCAGATAGTATTGAAAAAGGGCAGTGTACCCATTGTGGCAAAGCTCAGGCCGGTGCCTTTTGCTTTAAGGGACAATGTAAAGAATGAGTTGCCGAAGTTACTGAGGTCAGGAGTGATTGAGAGAGCTGGGGGGGTTGAGTGGGCCTCCCCAGTCGTGATTGTGAGTAAAAGTTCAGGGGATCTGAGATTATGCGTTGACATGCGCGAGTTGAATAAGTGTGTGTTGGTAAACAGGCACCCTCTGCCCAACATGGGTGAGTTATTGACCATGGTGGGTGGGGGAAAATACTTCTCTAAACTGGACATGACTTCAGCCTATCATCAAGTCGAACTGGAGGAGGCTTGTAGGAAAGTTACGGCGTTTGTAACACATGAAGGTGTATTTCAATTTAGGAGGATGCCATTTGGCTTGGCATCTGCCTCTTCAGTGTTTCAGAAAATCATGGATCGTCTGTTGAGAAGAGTGAAGGGGGTGTTCTGTTTTCAAGATGATGTGTTGGTGAGTGGAGAGACGCTGGAAGAGCATGACAGGAATTTGAGTGAAGTTTTGAAATATTTGAGGAGAGAGGTATCACTTTGAGAGGAGAGAAATGTACGTTTGCGGTGACAAAAGTGGACTATCTAGGTCATGAAGTCTCGGGGGATGGAGTTAGGCCCAAAGAAGACATGGTGAATACCATAAAGAGTATTGAAAAACCAAAAAGTAAGAGTGAGCTGCGATCTTTTCTGGGAATGATGGAATTTTATCATAAATTTGTAGTAAACTATGCTGACAAAGTGCAGGAATTGAGAAAGATTCTGAGAAAAGGTGCTGACTTTGTGTGGAATAGCAAATGTGATATGGAATTTACCAGAATAAAGGAAGAGATAAATATGGCTCGTCCATTAGGTTGTTTTGATACGAGGAAGCCATCCATCATCACAGTGGACGCTAGTGAAACTGGTCTAGGAGCTGTGTTATCCCAGAGGCAGATAGACAGATCTGAAGAGGTGATAGCCCATGCCTCGAGGGGTATCAAGGGGCCGGAGTTGAGGTATTCTGTTCTAGAAAAAGAGGCTCTGGCATGCTTTTGGGCTGTGGAACGTTTCAGAAATTTTGTGTGGGGTGTAGAATTTGTAGTACGGACTGATCATAAACCCCTGAAAGCCATTTTTGAAAATAAGGGCTTAGACAAAGTTTCACGCAGAGTGGTAGGTTGGGTCACCAGGATGCAGACACGCTGTTTTAGGATGGAAGTTATACCCGGAAGGGAAAATGTTTTGGCCGACAGTTTGTCGAGAGTAAGGGTGGCAAACCATGAAATGGTGGCGAATGAGGACATGGAACTAGTGTTTGTCAACACAGATGGTATAGTATCCAAACAGGAGTGGTTGGAGGAAATTGAAAGAGATGATATCATAGGGTAATTCCCTATGTTGTGTCTGCGGCATGGCCAAACAAGGTGGAATTGGCGGAGGGCATGAAGCCATTTTGGGAGGTGAAGGATGAATTATCAGTAAATTATAATATTTTGTTCAGATGGGGTAGGGCAGTGGTCCCGATTGGATTAAGGAAGAAAGTGATAGACCTGGCACATAGGGGTCACATTGGTGTTACCAAAACCAAAGGAGTACTAAGAGAAGATTATTGGTGGCCGGGTTTTGATAAGGAGATAGAAAATTGTTTGGCAAACTGTCAGTTTTGTGCCAAGAGTGGAAAGGGAGTAGTGGCCAAAAAGCAGCCATTGGTGGATGTCGGTCTCCCATCTAGGATATGGAGTGATCTTGCCATGGACATACTAGGTCCCGTGGAGCTGTTTTACGGCCGTGGAAAATATATTGTTTTGGTTGTAGATTTGTTTTCCAGATGGGTGGCTTTTAAAGTGGTAAGAGGCCTCACTGGTGAGAATATGATAAAGGTCCTACAGGAGATTTTTGCGAATGAAGGTTTACCTGAAACCGTATTGACGGACAACGGTCCCCAGTTTATAGGGGAAAACTTTACAAAATATTTGAGGAAATGTGGAGTTGGCCACAAAAGGACTTCATTGTATCATCCCGAGTCTAATGGGGTGGTTGAAAGGGTGAATAGATGTGTGATGGAGAGTGTACATATGGGAGAGGAGTGTGGTTTGGACAAGCTGGTCATGATACAGAATAGAATATGGGCTTTGAGGATGGCACCTCATTCCACAACCGGTTTGTGTCCGTTTGAGCTTATGAGGGGCAGGAAGCCGTATTCCATGGCGTGTCCACCATGGCTTGGTAGGAGCAGGGAGACGGATCTAGTCATTGATGAAGTGAGAAAGTCATTGATGAAAAAGAAGACAGAGTGGGTCACGCGCGAGAACATGAGGAGAGGAAAGAAAGAGCTTCGTGTGGAGTGTGGAGATTGGGTCAGGATAAGGAAGGGTCTGGTCAAGAAGAAAGGGGATTCTCTCTATTCTGATCCTGTCAGAGTTGTAGCAGTCATGAGCGGGGCTGTGCGAGTGACTGGTGGACAGGTGTGGAACAAAGACAGAAATGCCGCCGTAAAGAGAGGCCATGTGTGAGGTGGTGTCCGTACAAGTTGGTCACGCCAAGGTAGTGTTGAGTTAATAAATATATAGTGATAGATTAAGTTTAAAAAAAAAGGGGGACGATGTGTTGAGATGTCTTCCATGATGTAATGAGATGTATTGATAAGAGCTGTATCATACATCATCCTGCGTGATGTCACGGAATGTTGTTGTTGCATTGTTCGGCTTACATTCTAATATTGTCAGTTGGAGCCAAGGGCTGAATGAGGAGGAGCCTCTTAATGCTGGGGGTCTCCTTTCCTCCTAGTATCCAGAAAAACTAAAATAAATACTATTAAACCCTTACCTGTCTCCGTCTGCCATCTTCATAACACCTACCTCTTCATACATGTCATTTAAGAAAAATCAGTTACACAGTGTTTCATTGGTTTTCTAAGTTATAAGGTCCTTCATTATACAGACTAATACAATTGGTTTGGCACACTTGTGCCATGTCTGGAACATTCGATTTGTTTAGCAGTACGTAAGCTAAGACCCAGGTGCAAGTAGATAGGGCATGAGGCTGCCCTACCACCCAATTAGCCCAGTATCTCCCATCACCCATGCCTTCTGCCATGAAATCTTTTTTGTATTTGGCCTTGCAGTGTATTCCCGTCCTGGGAATGCAAAGGGAGTGAGGGTAACATATTCACTAACATATCTGGAACTCCAAGTTCAAGTACTATTTCTATCTTTGACCTACGTGACAAGAGACGAGACCACGATTCTGCTCATTCTGCAAGCTACTAAATGTTTTAATTGAATTAAGACTTGGCATCCTTTGTGTTCTTTCTTGCACCTTAACGTGAGAAGATTCATCCTCTACAGACACGTGCCCTTCAGCGTAGATAGCTGACCCCGACTTCTCAATTCTTGACTTCAGGCCAGACAGCCTCCAAACGGAGCTGCAACAACCTGCTATTCTACTGTGACACAGCCTTTAATTCTTTATCCATGATTCTTTGGCTTCTTATTTCATGATACCAATGTCCAGTTTGTGTACAATGGCGGCTCGGCCTGCATTCTATTTACTACTTCTAGCTAGCCTATATGATGACTTGATCTTTCTTGCATTTAAGTGTCTGTACATTCTTCATTCCATTGATTTCTACAGCACTTTTTGCTATGTAATCTTCCTCTTTTACACTTGACAGTTCACTTGATTCTTTATTTCATCCTTTCTCTTCTAGGATCCATACATTGTCTTCCTTCAGTATCTTGAGACGCTGTGCACTCTTTCTTATAACGTCATCAGTTGATATTCTTAGCTCTTTCGCATATTCCTTCAGGGAGCTCCTCCTGCAAGCTGTCATCAACCCGAGGGTACATTTGATATGGTTTTCTTAATGGATACCGTCTTCCACATGCTTGCTGTATTATTGGTACAGTAGCTGAGGTTATACAGGGCATGGTCTCATGGCTCCAATGCAGGGGAATTAGGGGTGTAGGATATCCTGCGAATATGTACGTCTGCTCCTCTACAGGATCATTGGTGCAAGTGGCACTTACATGTTATCTTACAGTGGGCACGTTGTCCCATTCTTTGAAACAAAATACTTACTTAAGTTGGCCTCCATGGATTTGGAAGCTGGGGCTCCATATGGAGCCCGTCTTCCATTTCCATGGTGGCCAGCAGGGCCACAGGCAAGTGGCAAGGGTGCCACCGCTGAACGAATCAGGTAAGTGGGACTGGGTGTGGGAAGGGAGCAGAGATCAGAGGGGAATGAAGGAGAGGGAGGAGGGAAGATAGCAGGGTGAGGGAAGCAGTCATTAGGCTGCTCGGAACATGGGCTGAGATTATGGGATTCAGCCTGCAATTAAAGCAACCTGATTGGTTGCCTCTCCTGCCCTGAGTGCTAATTGAAAATAGGGCAAAGAAGTACACTGAAAAAGCTGAGGTAGGGATAGGGATGAGGTAGTGGTAGGGGTGCAGTAATATTAGAGCTGGGGTAGTTGTAGAGATGAGGTAGTGGTACAGTTGAGTTAGTGGTAGGGATGTGGAAATGAGGTAGTACTAGGAAGTGCAAGGCGGAGATAGAGAAGAGGGACTACCTCATCCTTCATAGATGAGCTAGTGCTAGGAATGAGCTAGTTGACTAGGCAATGATGAGGCATGAGTTGGTACCAGTGATTGTGTAGGACAATATGTGGCTGCGGTACAGATTAGGTAGCTCTTGGGATGTGTTGGTGGTGGACAGGAGTAATGGGGTTGGGGTGAGTTATTGGTACAGGTGACGTAGTAATAGTAATATGGTAGAGGTCGGGCTGACACAGTTGCAAGGATAGGAAAGTTGTATTATGGAGGGTATGGTAAGGATGACGTAGCGGCAGACCTGCCTATATTTGAAAACCTTGCAGCAGAAATAAATATATATTTATTTATTTATTCATTTATTAAATATATATATACGCATCCATGTTGTGCAGTGGTCGAAGTGTACGAAAAGAAGTAGTGGAACTATGTTCCCTGCTGGCCTGTCCCCGCTCCCCACAAACCCCATCACTGCGCCCCCTCCCACACGCAATCCAAACCTCCAAACAAACACACCTGCTATTTATGGGAATGTTCAGTGCACTGCACTGAAGTGCAAGCTTCAACTTCTTCCTAAACTTTTATTTTAAAACGAAACCATTCCAGAACAATTTCTTTTTAAAATAAAAGTATAGGAACAGTGAAACTTAAAAAAAAAGTATAGGAGCACTACTCCCGACCGCTTCCGCCCACTTCGACCTCTGCTGTTTTGTTAATAAATCAAAACAACTGCACACATATGTTCTGTTTAATTGTTAGCTCTTCATCTATTCAGCGCAAAAGCAGAGCTTACACATTTATCATTAAAACTCAGTAGATAAAGAACATGGAGATAAAATTACTCGCTCAGGAGCGCACACTTTAAGGAGTGAAGCCCGGATATGAGACAGGTCCACAACTTAATCACCTGACCACATATCTAATCAGGTGGACCTGTTAACAATATGTGTTAATGTTGGGCTTTCAAGAATACTAGCTTTTATTAACATTACTTGAGCAACACATAAATCGAAGAAAAACTGCCCTACAAATAATCCTTAAAGAAATGTTATTAAGCAAAAACAGTATCATTGTAGATGTCTCCCCGCTGCCGTGCCCCGTGAATGTAGGAAGCAAGTTTCACAATGCAAAGTATTAGAAGCCTAAAAAAGACCTTTAGGTTTTGCAAAAAACGACTTTCAAGACTTAAAGCAACCTAACAAAAGATACTGTGATGAGATCACCTGCTTACTAGTTAGTTCACATATATCCTGCTTAATTATATGAAGAAAATATTACATTATGCATATATGCAAATCCATCTGTGTGTGTGTCAAATAAGAACACGTAATGAACATGTGAAACAATTTAAGGATATTTCACAGGAGTTTGGTTTGGGCATTCGAATGCAAAATGGCTAATTCCTCCCTCAGTTCTTATCTTTTGCCGAAGACGTGCTAGTGTTTAAATGTCCCAGTGGTGTCTCTGTGGACTTTGCTGCCTGAGCGGTGTGCACTGTGTGTGCATTGTGTTTCTCAAGGGCACCCTTTGATCCCTGCCGAGAGAAGACAGGTAAAGCATTTTATTGCAGTCCTGACAAACTCGGAGGTTTCATGCTCCGCCCCAGAGACCAGGAGAAGACCATGAAAACCCGGAGGCTCCGGGACAATCCCGGAGGTTAGGCAGGTGTATGCGGTAAGGAAGAGAAACCAGCAGAGAGGAAGTAGGGATAGTGATTACCGGGTAATAAGGGATGACGTGGTGGCAAAAATAAGGTAATGGTAGAGGTAGGGATGATGTGGTTGCTGGGATGGGATAGTAGTTGAGAGTAGGCAGTGGCAGGGGTGATGGAGTGGCATGGATGTGGTAATGCTGGTGATGAGGTAGTGGTAGGAATGGGTTAGAGAGGCAGGAAGAATAATGAGGTGGGGTTGTGGGATGAGTTAGTGGTAGGGTAGACGTTGTAGTAGAGATGAGCTCATGGAGAGATGACGTGGCAGTGATGATGTAGAGGTAAG
This sequence comes from Ambystoma mexicanum, assembly GCF_040938575.1. Taxonomy (NCBI): domain Eukaryota; kingdom Metazoa; phylum Chordata; class Amphibia; order Caudata; family Ambystomatidae; genus Ambystoma; species Ambystoma mexicanum. Next base: position 1,604,522,093 of record NC_090929.1, on the reverse strand, counting down.
GATATTGTAGTCTTGTAGGTGAGATAGTTGTAAGAATAAGGAAGTGATATAGAGCATCTAGTGGTATAGATGAGTCTGTGGTAGTGAGGTGGTATTGATTTGTATTAATTGGTGGTTTGAATGCAGTTATGGTAGAGATGAGCTAGTGGTAGGGATAAGCTGCTGGTATCGATGATGTAATAATAGAAGTGGAAGGAGCAGCTGGAGATGGGTGAGGTGGTGTTAGAAATGAACTAGTAGCCACACAGAGCCATGGTAGAAATGTGGAAGAGGCAGACAATGGCATGGTTGTAAGTGGTGAGGAAATGGTATAGAAGAGGTAGTGGCAGCGACAGGACTGTGGCATGAATGAGGCAGTGGAAGGGATGAGGTGGCGTTAGAGGTTGAGATAACGGTAGGGATGAGGTAGTAACGGACAATTTAGTGACTGGAATTAGTGATGAAGTTGAGATAGTGATGGAGAGAGGTAAAGATGAGGTGGTGGTAGGGGTGGGGCAGTGGCAGAGTTCTGGAAGGTACACATAAATATAGAAATGAGATAGTGGTAGGAATGAGGTAGAGCTGAGGGATTAAGTAGGCTGGTGATGAAGCAGGGAGGTATTGTGGTTGTGGTAGTAATTACGCAGTTGTTGAGATAATGATGTTGTAGAGTAGAGGTAGCGGCAAACCTGTGCACTCTACCACTACCTTATGCCTATAACTTCCTTATCACTAGCTATACATCATCCCTACCACTACCTCATCATCATCACAACCTCATCATTATCACTACCTTACTCCTACCCCTGAGGCAGTGATAGAGGCAGCATTTAGCACTGCTGTACGTTTTATATGCACAAAAGGTTCCATTCTGAGCCTTTAATGCAAAGCATGGGTATGTTAGTGAGGAAAGGCTCCAAAGATGCCCCCCCTTTCATCCCCTTACAATGGCCCTTGATAAAAAATATTTTTTACTGTATTAAAAGAAAGTGCCTACACTTCCTATCTTTACAGGTAAAACATTTCTCCGGAAATTGGGTCCAAATTTTTTTTTTAATTCCACCTCTTAGGCGGAGGTAAAAATAGGCTGGTTTTCAGCGGAAAGTCTGCCTAAAATACTGCCATCGGTGTTCCCATGGAATACTGCCAGTGGTATTCCCAAGAAATACTGCCGGTGGTATTCGAAACCTTGAATTGGGGCAACAGTAAAATCCACTGATTTTACCACTACTACCCAACTCTCAATGACTCCCACTAAGATTTTCATTTTATGTCTTTGTCTTGTCGAGAACATTCTTATCTGACCAACAAAAGACACACATACAAAACGGACAAAAACATCAGCCAGTACACTGTCAAGGTTGAACAATTAAACAAACTTTATTTTAACAATTGCAGTTTTTTATCCATAAAATCCAGGTTTCCCAGCAGTAATGAAATGCCTGCAGACAGACTGACGCGTTTCGCCACAAGCTAGTAGCTTGATCACAGTAACTCCACCGTAGTGAAAGGAAGCTTTAAAAACACACCCGTAAATGGTGAACATTGAGAAGGTGACTTAATGACATGTTGAGCATCGTGCGGCCATGTTGGTTTGGGCTAATTAAAATGTGTAAAATGTGTAATCCTCATTACAATGGCCTGGTAAAATATCGCTTTTCATTGCTCCGTGTTTTTTGTCACTGTATACACTCCATAACGAGCATAGTGCATTCCTATGCAGATTGTCAGCATGTACGGTCAATTACCAATGTAGACAGTAATAAAGCATAGCTCTCAACCATTTGTGTTGCAAAGGCGGGTGAAATCACCCCATTTTGTTTTCAGCGGGTGAGACGCCCATTAGAATGAATGGGCGGGCAGAAGGCTTGGCGGGTGAGTCAGCCCTTTACAGGGCGGGTGACACCAGCCAAAAGCGGGTGAGTTGAGAGCTATGAATAAAGTGCTTAGTGCATTTTCATAACAGTTTTTACTGCATAAAAGCAATCCAAGGCCTCATGCAATCTCATAATTATCAATATGCATGTGTATATATAGTATCCATCTGCATTGCCAATACAGCCATATCTAAAGTGCCTTCATAATGCGTATTGTATTAGTCCTTGGCACAGACAATACTTAAGGCGTACTGGAAATCTGCATATAACACAGGCCATTGGATGCCAAAGATCAAAGTCTGGCACTGTAGTATAAACTGATTACTTCTAAATATCTACAATAATCGTCTATGCTAGCAGTTTATCCAGCAGAGATGGGCAGAAGGCAGGTATGGCAGACAGTGAGTTACGTGATGCAAATGCTATCGCATGACGCCTTCAATTCTATATAGGCAGTAAAGTGCATGGTGCATCCTATGAAAATATGTAAACGGTGCCATTATATTCAAGACCAGGTTAGATGGGGCAGGCAATGAAAACAGTTGTCTAAAGTTTTACATAGCATGCCAACAGTAAAGTGCATAGTGCGTTCGCATAAAAGTTTATAGACAATTCTGCTCCATATAATGGACTCTACTATATGTGCATAAGATTTAGCACAGAGTTCAATCTTTAGAGTAGTACATTCCTATAAAAGTATATGAACAGTTCTTCTGTAACAATGGCACAAATTAATGATGGCAGGCATCACAAATAATACAATGCATGATGCGATTCTCTGAGGTATGCCGGCAATAAAGTGCATGGTGCATTCCTATGAAGGTATGTAAACATTTCTGCTCTGTGTTATTGTCTATGCCACATATAGGTGAATTTGTGCGCTGGATACAGTCGATTCTCTGAGGTATACCAGCAATAAAGTGCATAGTGCATTCCTATAGAAGTATGTAAACCATTCTGCTCTGATGAATTTTTACACTGAATACAATCAATAAAGTGCATAGTGCATTATAGAGATGTATGAACAAAGATGTTCTGTAGGAGCAAGCATGGTTGTCATATACATGTTGACTTTGCTTGTACAGATTTATGATTCGCCCAGAACGGATTATCATATGACAAATAGACAGGGAGCATCTGTACAAGATGTCATTAATCTCAACGTAAGAATTAAAATTAAAAAGCTAGAAACCAAAGAATCAGAGAACAGGAAGAGGTAGAAGAGAAGAATAGAAAATAGATTTAAAAAAAGGCAATTCCAATTCAATAAATTATATGGATATAAGTGTGATCATAATGACTCTTCACTGCTTGAAACAAAAGAAAGGAGAGCAGTAAGATCTGGAGAAAAAAATAATAAGACATCTTGAAAAGAATCATCACATTCAGAAATTCGGTTTCAAGTTCTGCATATGGTTATCAACGATATTTTATACCCCCAAAAATGTATATAGTTCTTCATCGGCATTATGGCGGACAGGATTCTTGATCTCAAAGTCAATGATAAACCTAGTTTCCTCCTTCCGGAGTAAGCCTTCCATATCTCCACCCCTCGGGCCAGCAATTACTCCATATGTGCCAAAATATTTCAGACTTTTGGGGTCTCCATCATGAAATTCTGAAAAATGCTTGGCCATGGGATATGCACAGTCTTAGTTACAAATGGCTCGGACATGCTGCAAGATAAAAAATTTAAGTTTGCATTTCGTGCTTCCGACATATCACTTGAGGCATGGGCAGGTCAACATATAGACAGGTGAGTTTGCCCTTAATGTAAATGGAATGAATTTAACTGTTACAGTTTTCTGAATATTTGCAGATTTTTACATCTTAAAGAAACTGTCTCCCCCTGTGGAAAGCCTACTTTTTCCGGAGCCATATAGCTATTAACCACTGTATTTTTAATGGAGATACTTTAGCGAAAGGTAATGTCAGGACAATCTTTCAACATCCTGCCTAGATCTTTATCAGCTTTTAGTGCATTCCGTTATTTATTGATGATTCGTTTGATGATTTGTGAATGGCTAACAAATGTCAGAATCAATCTGGTGGTATTTTCCTCTTCCACAGAGCTTGAGTTGGATTTCTGTGTTGTCAACAGTTTTTGTCTATCCATGTCTCACACCTTTAAGTATGATTGGCTGGCTTGGTCAAAGTCTGCAATGTCGCTACAATTTCGTCTAATTCGGATAAATTCCCCGATATATATGTTAATGTTAAAGGGCATTTGTACCACACACTACACATCCAGCAATCACACAAACCAAACATAAACAAATGCACAAAACCCCCTGCACCTTACTTGAAAACACAAATGAATATGATAGTTTGATCTTACTCCTTCTCCATCACCAGATCCCTGATGACACTCCTCGCCGTTCCCTCTGGTTCCATGCACTGAAATATGCAGCAGACTTTCCTGAAAGTGCATCTTGGGAGCGCAATTAAAGCCATGCCCCCCATGTATCTTTTGCTCTGCATTGTCCAAGGGCAGACCCTATAGCCACATTTACCCGCAAGACCCCAAGCACTGCCTTTCGTCGTGCCTGGCAGAGGCTGATTAGCAAATCAAGGTGGTCTGTTGTTTACATGTGAGCCAGGGCAATGGAAAAGGGGGTGCGTGACAAGGAATTGGTGACTGAGCAATGTGGGGGAGTAAAGGGTGTGCAAGGGAAGGTGATTGAGTTAAGGGACGGTGCGAAAGGGTAAGGGAAGGGACGGTGCAAACGGGAAAAGGAAGTCTGAAAGGTAATTGTATGGAAGATGCTGAAGTGGCATGAAGGATGGGGTGCCAAAGGAAGGATACCAGAGTGTGATGGGAAAGGAAAATAGGGTAAATGAGACATAGGTACACATCTGGAAAAGTAGGCCAGAAGATTGAATGCCTCTTCCTGAGATCCGTGCCTAACTTGCATGCCACTGTACCCGATTGTGGTGCGACTCAATCCCTTTCTTTTTTCTGACAAAGTGATCCATACTTGCTTTATGAAAATATGTCTCAATTAAGTCTTCTCTTAAATTTGGTCAGGTTGCATTGTCATGTGACCTGGTGCTTTGAATACCAGATTTATCGAACAGTGTTCTAGTTTAGCCATTGAATAACAACTCTGCAGAAAGCATTTTGATGGTTCAATTATTAAAGATGGAACCGGAGAAGATGAAGTCTTCTCTGATGTCCAAGTTTAAAACTGTGGAACCAGCAGTGCTTTAAGTGGGGCAAGAAATTGAGGGGGGGCCTCATTTGGGGGCGTGGCATCCATGGTGAGCATGGCCTGAAATGTGCACAAACCGTAGTATGGTGTGCAAACAAATATATAAATGCATGTAAGCATGTATATATTTGTGTGCATACCTTACTATAGTTTGTGTACTTTTCAAGCCAACTTTTATAAACCTAGAAATATGTTACATAGTGGTACCTATGTTACATATTTCTATGTTTGTAAAAAGGTGGCTTGAAACATGCACAAACCATAGTACAGTACACACACTTGTGTGCGTACCTTACTATGGTTTGTGTACTTTTCAACATACATAGAAATTTGTAACATAACATATTTCTATCTTTATAAAAGATGGCTTGAAAAGTACACAATTCAAGCCATCTTTTATAAAGCTTTGCCAATGGACAAAGATGCCTCAGAGTTGGTGATCTGCTCTGCAGAGAAGATAGATCACCGAGCCTGAGGCGTCTTTGACCCTCTGCGAACCCGCGGCTCTGTGATCTAATCTGCAGATTAGATCACGCAGATTAGATCACAGAGCCACCAGGTTCGCCGAGGGTCAGTGACTTGGGGAGGGGAAACAAAAGGACCATAACTTCCTCTTGTGACCCCTCATTTGAGGGGTCACAAGTGTATGTTACAGTAACTGACAGAAGTGCCAGGCCGCCATAGCGTTGCTGAAACTGCAATTTCTAGTGTCAGTGATGCTGTGGCTGGCTGGCATTTCTGTCAGTCACACAACTGCCTGACTTTAAAATGGTGGGTGCATCTTCCATCGCGGCTACGGCCGTGGCGAGATAATGTGTCCCGCCATGGTGTGGTGGAACCGGGGGGTGGGCCGGCAAGGCCTCGGTTCAGCCGAACTCATTGGGGGCTCCGGGGTCCAGCCCCGTCTAGCCCCGGTCCACTTAAAGCACTGGGAACCAGGAAGCTAGGGCTTACATTCCCGCCTACCACAATTGACACATTAAGTTACCCTAAGCAAGTCACTTTTCATCACTTAACAGTCAGTAGGGCAAGTCGCACTCATGTGGGTTTATCATCTATAGTGTTAATCCATCCATAAATATTGGCGGGAGGCAGTATGCCAAGTGAGGTCCTTGTGTTGTGGGGGACAGGGTGGCAGGTATTGATTGTGTGTTGTGCAGTGGGGAGGCAGCAGGTTAGATATGGATCTTTTGCCACGCCAGCGCGTGTTTGGCTCTTAGATGGAAGCCAGACTCCCTGACTCTGCTCTACCAATGGAGATGTAGCCTGCTGTCCAGTTGGAAACTTGGACACAAGAAACCCGGGCTCAAACCCCAGGTTTCCCATTTCACCAAATTCTATTGTCCTGGTGAAATATTGTTACCGGGTGTGGTATGTGGGTGAGCTTCCCTGGGGCCTGGTCCCTAGGAAGACACAAACATAACTGAAAGATATGTTGCCTAGGAGGCAAGTCATGTCAATGACATCGTGCAGGGGTGGTATTAAGTTTAGTTGTCTCCCGAAGTCCTGGACGCTGCATTGTGGGCCTGAGAGCTGTACCTGCCCCTCAGGCTAAAAGCTGCCATTCTCCCCCTCCCCTCGTGATGAGCTCGGAAGCGATAAGAGGGCTGCAAGGTGAGGAAGAGGCTCATTTTAGAGACGTCGCAGGCATCAGAAGGATGACTCGGTCTCCATCGGAATGGCGCCATACCTTTGCCCCGGGACACATCTTTCAAGGCACACCCGGCGGCCATTAGCACGTGTACACTTCTTTCCGTGCGTGACGTCATAAACATTTACATGTATAGACACTGTAATGAACGTTCGAGGGCCCTAGTAAGTACTCACGCAGTCTGAGGTCGCTGCCAGCAGCAGGACGAGGGCGGCGGCCGGGACCGCCCTTCCAAGACTCTGCATGGTGCCAGTCCGTTGCGTGTGCGCGTGGTGATGACCCCGCGGCCCTTTTATACCGCCATACATTGCACGGGTCAGAGTCTCTGTTGGCACAGCGCTATCCATTAACGTGTGCCCTGTCCCAAATTCCCCACCAGGGCCGTGGCCTCCCCCTGCCCGGCTGCTTTCACAATCGCTTCACGCGGGGGCCACCACCTTCAAAGCTCAGAGGCAACAGCACACACGTGATAACGGCAGGGCACGAACAGAGACAGAAATACACACGACGGCGCTTCAATGCAGGGTTATTCAAATACATGCGCCAGGATTTACGGGAAAATAAATCAAGTGCATATGTCTACTATACAAAGGAAGAGTAACCCAGCAAGAGTACTGCTAAATTATGTCGTCAATAAATTCATATTTGGTTTTTTGTGTAGTGCTACCTAGCAGGAGTAGTGGTTTCAGAGCGCTTTGCCAATCAGCTCAGCAGCATAGCTTCATGATGGACGGCGTAGGCCGGTGACCAGACGTCCCGGTTTTCCCGGAACGGTCCCAGCATTTGGTGCTCTGTCCCCTTTCTCAAGATTGTGTTCCCATTGGAATCTGCAGTGGTCCTGGTTTTTGGTATTATGTCTTCATGGCTGACTTAATATAGTGTTAGTTTGTGATGAATTAATAATTATTTATAATTTGTGTTTCTTTGAACAACCCCCTTCTCCTCCAAATGCTAAAAAAGTGTAGTGCCTTGAGAGCCACTTTCAAGAGTTAGTCCTACTTTTATGTTAGTTGCCCTGCCCCGTTTTTTACTTTTAAAATCTGGTCACCCTATGGATGGGCGAGCTGGAAATATTGTTAAGGAATAACATGCTACTTTCTATGCAAATGTGTCAGCCAGGCTCTGTTAGCATTCTAGGCAGGTCATATTGGCCTGCAAGTTTCTCCACAGCAGAAACTCTCTAAATAAAACGGGAAACCGTGGGAATATTCTACCAGTGCACCCAAGGGCCCAGAGTCCAGCCAGGACCTTATATTATCTCAAGGAACATTTCTTGGCAGTGCCTTACGTGGGGTGGTGCAATATTTGGGGGTGGGGCCTAAAATGGTCTCATGCAGCCTCAAATCTCATGTGCCCATTAAATCTTTAAAAGAGCAGTGGCCTAACAGAGCCAATCGACTTTATATATGTGCACCGAAAGGGCAAACATTCTGGTTTAAAAGATGCATTTATACATGGTTAATGCGTGTACAAATGTTGGCTAAAATAAATATATTCACATATGAAACAGAACATCAAAACAAAAGGGGTCAGTACGCCATGCAATGCCACAGTTCTTCTAAAAGAAATCCATTGTTCGTACGTACTAATGAAAGGCATTCTAATGATAATACTGTAATACAATGTGTGGCAAAAAATCAAACCATGTATTCTCTTACAGTTTCCCTTTCCGGTTTAAATAGTACGTAATTTCAAATTTCTTTAACTGATCTTGTGATTTGAAACATTACTGGATCGGACATCTACTTGCAAAGAGCAGTATTGCCACTCATATTTTTAAGGAAATTTGGTAAAACAAATCAGTTCAGAGAGGCTCTGGCTCAAGGGCAATATTTGTAGACTGCCAGGGATGAGCCCGGATTAGCCCTGGCTCACTTCAAGCCCTGTTGCTTGGGGTTAATTACACTTTTCTTGCAAAGGCAAGGACAGGGCTAGAGGCAGAATCAGGGTTGCTCTGTGGCAGCCATCGAAGAAATGGGAGGGCTAGAAGAGCACTTGGTGGTTCTTTTCTGCTTCCAACATCAATGCATTTACAAATTGAAAAGTTGCCGCTAGATTTGAGAAATGTTCCATGGCACCATTTTGTTTTGTAGTGAATGTAAACAAAATGAATCGTTCATTATTTATTTGTTTGTAAAGCACACACAACACAATCATTTGCTATTAGGCACTTGGCAGAATAGCAATCCGTCCACGATGGGTAGCGACAGCCACAGGATCGAGGCTGAAAAGTCTGGTCTTTAAGAGACACCTGGACTGGAGACAGTGTGTGGGTAATGGCCAATGGAGGACAGGAGATTGGTCAGTTGAGACGGTGCTGCAACTGATTTTCTTCTTACATCGTTGCTAGAGTAGATGAGGACGAGGTACAAGAGAGACACTGCATTTAGTAGAGATGCTGGACTGCCCTTGGGCAAGGCAAAGACTGATATGTAGTGGAAATTCCTCTTCTGTGAAAGGATGGTGAGCTAAAGACTCTGGCTGAGACTCTAACCCAGGATATAGGCTGACAGAGGGACACTCCCAGGAGGCCCCTTGTTTGTGCATATGAAGTAGCTTTGGGTTTTCACCCTAAGTTACTAGGGTAATCCAGACATGGAACCTTTTCTCACTGTTCTAAGAGAGCAACAGCTCTACCTCACTGACGAGGCAGAAACACGTGTCTAGGGTTGCCGTTGGTACTCTTCTTCAGAAGAGAATGGCTGGCATTTCGGTGATGGACTGCCCTTAGGAAAAGACAAAGACTGATATGTAGTGGAAATTCCTCTTCTGTAAAAGGATGGTGAGCTAAAGACTCTGGTTGAGACTCTAACCCAGGATATAGGCTGCTAGAGAGACTCTCCTAGGAGCCTCCTTGTCTGTGCATATTAAGTAGCTTTGGGTTTTTATCTTAAATTACTAGGATAATCCAGATGTCGAACCTTTGCTCACTGTTCTTAGAGAGCTCCACCTCACGGACGAGGCAGAAATACGTGTCTGGGGTTGCTATTGGTACTATTGTTCAGAAGAGGATTGCCTGGCATTCCGGTGCTGGACTGCCCTTGGGCAGGACAAAGACTGATATGTAGTGGAAATTCTTCTTCTGTGAAAGGATGGTGAGCTAAAGACTCTGGTTGAGACTCTAACCCGCAATATAGGTGTCATGCTGCAGCAAATCTCACGTCAAGGCGCACTTACCTGCAGCAGAACAGATCGACTCCGCCGCCTCCGTGCTCGCTCCTCAGCGATGCTGTGCCCCGCAGCACACCCGGAAGTGACCAAGTGCAGACCGCGGAGGTTGCGGTCTCTGCGGCGTTGGATGGTCACGCTGGAAGTTGCCATGGCGACTACAGGTCGCTAGGTTGGCGCCTGTAGTCGCTCGTGATCAACATGCTGGTCGCATGATGCATCATGTAAATACGGCAACTCTTTATCTGTACATTCTTGTAATTTGTGAAATATGGTGTAATATTGTAAATTCATTTATATAACATTGTAACATTGTAAGCTTCGCATATACTTGTTGCTGCGCCCGGTAACCTAAGGGTCTGGTGCGCAATATAAATAAAATAAACAAACAAACAAACCAGGTCAACGGCCATAAAACTCCTCCTGTAACAGAGGACGCCGCTTCTCAGCTGTTTCTTCTGCAGCCTGTCTAGCGTTCTACTTGGACTTTTCACCGCGTTATCCTTGCTACGGACTTCTAGCCTGTTTTTTCCTGGTACTCGTGTTTGGATTGCCCTTTTGCTCTGGTACTCAGGAGTTGGACTGCTTTCTCTGCCTCTACGACGTCTGGCTCCTCTTACCTGGATTGCTTTTTGGATTTTTCCCCTTGTCTCTGGCTGATTCTGGACTTGCTTACCTGAACTATTGCAACCTGGTTGCCCCTTGCATTTCCCACCGCTGGGGGAGTGTGCAGGCTGGACTGCTTTCCAGCTGTTAGCCTCTCTAACAGCCTCAGCATCATTCAATACCCAGGTCTTTTTTGGAACCCTGTTGCCTAGCAGCTTTTGGGCGAGGAGTTACCTTCGGGTTTCCTGAAGACTGGCACCTCTCCTTACCCATACAGCTCATGCAGTATCCCTCTTAGGTAGGTGCATCCACTACTTCCCTGGTTTTCCTATAGTTAGTTCCAATGTACATGATCTAACCCTGCAATTTCCTCCTTCTGGCTATCTGGATTCCTGCTGCTGCTGCTGCTGCTGTTCCAAAAACAAAACCTGTGGCCCCAATGACTGGCCAGTGAGTGTTTTTGGCGGGTACTTGGGGACAGAGGTGTTCCATATCATCATTGAAACCACAGTTTATGACAATAGGCCAGTAGAGAGGCACTCCCAGGACCCTCCTTGCTTGTGCATATTAAGTAGCTTTAGGTTTTCACCCTAAGTTACTAGGGTAATCCAGACATGGAACCCTTCTCACTGTTCTTAGAGAGGCTCAGCTCCACCTCACTGACGAGGCCCATGCAGGCCGAAACACGTTTCTGGGGTTGCTGTTGGTACTCTTGTTCAGAAGAGAATTGCCAGGCATTTTGTGCTGGACTGCCCTTGGGCAGGACAAAGACTGACATGAAGTGGACATTTCTCTTCTGTGAAAGGATGGTGAGCTAACGACTCTGGTTGAGACTCTAATCCGGGATATAGGTGGGTAGAGAGACACTCCCAGGACCCTCCTCGCTTGTGCATATTAAGTAGCCTTTGGCTTTCACGCTAAGTTACTAGGGTAATCCAGACATGGAACCCTTGCTCACTGTTCATAGAGAGGCACGGCTCCGCCTCACTGACGAGGCCTATCAATGCCGAAACACGTGTCTAGGGTTGCTGTTTGTACTCTTGTTCAGAAGAGAATTGCCAGGTATTTCGTGCTGGATTGCCCTTGAGCAGGACAAAGACTGACATGTAGTGGACATTTCTCTTCTGTGAAAGGATAGTGAGCTAAAGACTCTGGTTGAGACTCTAACCCGGGATATAGGCGGGTAGAGAGACACTCCCAGGATCCCCTTGTTTGTGAATACAATGTAAGCCCATGCCTTCACGTTGATCTGTTTTATTCTTTAAAGGAGTAGTTTACTCAAAAAGGTTACGCTATAAAAATGTTGACCATAATAAAAATTATATATTGCCATTGTTTTAAAAAAAAAGGCATCTATGGAAAATAATTTTTGAAATGACCATTCCAGTGTTGATTGAAAGCGGAGAGACTATTTAAGTAGAGAAAGGGAAGAGCTGATCTCATCAGGACCATGTGATGCTTCCTGCACAGGTCTATTCAACACTCACGTCGGATGCTCTGAGATCCTCTCCGACCTGGGCAATGTCCTCTGTGTGTTTGCAGGATTTTGCTCGCATGCGCCATGATGCCAGCAGCAGGGAGCTAGAAATCTGGAGTGCAAGCAAAATGCAGCAAACACACAGAGGGCAGTGCTCACAGACTTTCAAGCACTGTCTTCTGTGTGTTTGCAGGATTTTGCTCAGACTTCAGATTTCTAGCTCCCCGCTCCAGGTATGCGCCAGGTTGCCGGCAGCGGGGAGCTCGAAATCCTGAATGCGAGCAAAATTCTGTGAACACACAAACAGTGCTGTCCCTCTCCCCATCACCAACATCCTCTTGTTCTCTTTCCCAGTCCCTCGCCACATAAAAAAAGACTGATGCTGCCCTTCTAAACCCCCCTCTTGCATGTCGCCATCCCCCTTGACCTCCACCGCAGGTCCAGCCACCATGCTACCCTGGCTCAGCCTGCGCTGGGCTACGAGAGCCAGACCCAAAGGCTTGGTCCTGGCTCTGCCCTACCCCAGTGTTCCCTGCCTCTGTCAGCTCTACTTAGTGACAACATGAGAAGGGACATTACAAGAAGTTTCACTGACTAAGTGGAAAAACACATATCTTTGGTGTGAAATACATGTATGTTCACTGCTATTTACTTAATATTTACTTGTGACAAGGCACTTAAATACGGAACTTACATTGAAGACTTACTTGCAGACTTCGACTTGCTTCTTGCCTTCTGCATACCACAAAACTACTGAAAAATCAGGCATTGCCACAGCAGCAGGTGCAAAGCCCCAACTGTTGGCTTTACCAATGCTTGTTTTTTAATGCGAAAGGAGTGCTCTGGAAGGACAATTCCTCGCAGTGGCTTCCCTGCATTACTGGTGCTGGCTAAGGGTGTTGTAAGTGGCAAAACAGGGGCATTAAAGATGGGACTCTTTGATGACAGTAGGCCACATTGTTTCTTTGACAGAATATGGTGCTTTTTGGAAAAGTGCTGTTCCTCTCTGGAACAATACTATTTCAATTTTAGACAGTCCTCTGAATTGGGTCCTCTGTCATGTTGTAGGGGCTTAGAGAACATTAGATAAGATGGGCACCACCCTAAGGTTAATATGCAAAGCAGTGATGTGATAGCAGTGGCATAGTTCTTACCAAAGGTGGATCTTCAAGAACAGGAATTAAATGCTAAAGAGAAGTTATCACAGATTTGACATCCAGGTGATAGAAGAATCGACATTGGATGGATTATCCGTTTAAAGTCAAAAGACAATCTGATTCACCCAAGTACCTTCTCTTCTCTTTTTCAAAACCTTTGTCAAAACCTCCCTTTTCCGCCTCCTTGATTCTGCTAACTTGGACCCTTCTCCTTTTGGTTTAGCTTCTCTCTCCTCCTCTCCTCCTCTCCTCCTCTCCTTCTCTTATCAGGAACGGATGATGTCAATTTGGACAACATTGTACATGTATTTGATGATCACAATTTGTATAAATTGCATACGAAATGAAATCAAGTGAATACAAAAAATAAAAATAATTTAAAAAATATGCAAAGCTACATATTGTATTGGTGCATAGAACCAGCTTCCGTACTACACATATTACAAAAATAGGAATTTAAGGAAATCTGATGTCCATGTACATCAGAACTGGTTGCATTCCAAAGCAAACATTACACAGAAATTCACTGTATATCTCAAAAAGAATTCATTTATAAACAGTCCTGATATTGCAATTCTTTATTGATCCCTTTCTTCTTTCTCACGCATCAGCATTAGTGTAGAGATAGATGCTAACTCTGCCACTGCATTTGGCACCCCTGCTCCTTCATCAGGGCATACAGGACCTATATTGACCAAGCATTAGTCTACAACCTCCCACAAAAATTGGAGCAATCCAACATCATTTAACTTATCATAAAGAATATATGGCACCGAGCTGTGCTGATGTATTTCTACAGGAAACGTCTAAACAGTTCAAAGAGTGCATAAAATAGACAATCACTAAAAGTGCCATCCATCCAAATAACCACGTATAACCACATGTACACACAGTGCCCATGCACTCTTTCTAGAGAACACTTCAACATTTCTGAAAACAAATGGATCATACCTTATTTGGTGGCGGCCATCCGCATGAGTTCAAGAATGGATTTATTTATTTATTTATAACATTTTTGTAATGCCCTGACCATTAAGTATCACAGCGTTTGGTACAATAGCCAGAAGTAAGAGGTACATTTGATACAAGCATTCATTGTGTAAAACATGTGGAGCAGCGTAAGCAGCAATTGATTTGCTTAATAAAGATGGAACTGAAAGTAATAGAGAAAATAACCGATCTATATCACACTGCATCTTGGTCCAGAATACATCCCTACAGGATAAAGAGATAAGAATGTCTGAATAAAGGAGCAGCATCTTCATGCGATTTAGCTGCTGCATAGCACGTATACAGCAACACTCTAGGGTAATGGCCTAGAGTTAGTCCATGAAATACAAAATCAAAAATGGAAGCCGCGCGCGTTAGTGCGTGATGACGGCATCAAGTGCTACGCGAAGACGTAATCCGCTTACATCATGCCGCAGATAGCGGACACCAACATAGAATATTGTTGTACCATCGTGCAAATCAGAACTTATGCCTATGGTGATATTAGCCACACATCTGCAATGCTCAATAAGATAGTTTAAACAAGGCTATAATATATACATTCATTTTCATAAGGGCTGTTGGGAAAATCCTGTATATTTCTACTCTAACACAAAGGGGGTATCTAACACAATTGCCATAATCCGCTTTTACATAATTTACATATATACATGGGACTTGAATGATGCAATAAGTGGCATAAACACCTGTTCTAATACAAAAAAGGAATCTGTTGAGATTGTTTACAAAATGATGAGAGGAAATCCACCTACATACGCAGCCATGGTGGGGTGATTGTCATGCTGAAAATTAGAAAAGTAAAATACAAAAAACAGTTGCTGCATAGTCATATTTGCTTTACTTCCCTTGGCTGTTTGCTCATTCGTATGGGAAAACTGATCAGTTCACACTATTATTAGTAATGGGAGTCTGTCTCTCTTAGTAGATTTCGTGCATTCTTAATATTGCACACATCACCCTAAAGTGAAGTGCAGTTAGGATAATGTATATCAATTACAATGTGGCATGGATGGCTTGAGACAGTGAATGTTCTTTTACTGCTTCAAACCTTTTACTCTGCAAATGGCTACACAAGTTGGCTAGCATCCTAAAATGGCCGTGCCAAGAGGATTTTGCTTATCCTTTGGCCATATTGATCTTTGGCCTTCTCCCTGCCCTCTCAGTTCTGGAATTGCAACGTATGGGAAGCCTTTTCTCTGGGAAAGCTACTGCTTTCCCAGTGAAGAGGCAGTTTGTGTGTGAGCCCGTGTGTGTGGGGGCTGAGACTGTCTGGTCCCAGTAGACATTCTGGTGCTTGAATGTGTGCTGCTGAGCAGATGTTTGGGAAGTGTCTATCACATTAGGTAGCCACTGCCAGTTTGAGCGGTGCAGATCCATACCACTGGTGGACCTGGGTGAGCTTCCAGTCCAGATCTTCGATGCAAAGAGGACTCCTGCAGCCATTCTTCAGATCATCGTTGGAGCCAAGTCCTCTAAGAAGAAGAGCAGCTGATGACCTGAGGGTGACACTTGCAGTTGACCAGCTCCAATTCCAGTGAAGTCCTGGGGAAGCCCGGCTCCTCTGTCTGATCTCTAGAAGACCCTCATCAGTGCTTTGACCCCCTGGCCCATTGGAAACAACCAGTTTTGACCCGTGCTCGAGGATGCAGGGCTTCTGAGCCTCCAGAAGTGTCCCTTGACTAACCAGTGAAATGACCTGCTCTCGCATGAGCTACCTCCCTGCAGCCGTTGCCGTTCTGAGTGCACCCTTGGATCCTGGAGGATCTTCAACGTGTACTACAAGACGCCTGCCCCTGCATTTTCAGCCTTGTTGCATCAACAGAAGCTGTGCAGGACCTGCTCCTTTGTTCGTCCCTGGAAGATTGCCTGTCGCCATCCAACTGTGGTGACTTCCATTGCAATAAGCCTTCTTTGCATCCTAGAGGTGTCCGGAGTTAGCCTGTCTGCAGAAATCTTCATTGTTTCTTCATTTGGGTGTTCAGCTGAAAGGTTCCTGGAACTGATATCTAAGCACAGCGACTGACCAAAACGAAATCCTATGTCCAAAAGTGACCTCTGCAGCCACAACCACGGAACATTTCTCAACCGGACGAAGCACAGAAGACTATGTCCCCAACGCGTTTCAGAACCTCAGCAGTGGTCTCAGGAGAAATCAGTATCCGGGGGTATGTTAACATACATGTTCCTTTCCCCCTGTTCTCAATAGGGTTACATGGGTGTAAAACCCTGTCCCTCAGTCACCCGTTCCTGACTCTGGCTGGTGGAGGCCTGGCCAACGATCCCTTCCTAGGCCCATCGCATTGTATGGAATTGAGTGAATTTACTTACCTGAACTATACTTATCTTTTTTACTTTTTTATCATAACCACTGGCATTCTCCAATCTCTTAGTAAACCTATCTGAAAAATATAAAGAATTGAAACAATCACACTGTGCATATACACAAGGAATGTTATCAGACAATTCGGTATGTTGGTTTCAGCCTATTGTTATTGTTACTTTGCATTTATATAGCGCCTTATATACCATTGGTATGGTCTGAAGGCGCTGGTAGGTTGAACGCCCTTGGGAACCGAAGTTCAGATCAGTAGAGGGAGCAGAGAGAGTCAAAGGTGCGTGTGAGCACCGGGTATGTGGCAGCTGGTGCGGCATTCGTGTAATAGCTACTATTTAGCGGTAGGTGTGGTGGTTGAGAGATCAGGAGTATGTGTTCGGTCTGGCAGGATTTATCCAGACCGAGTGTCGCTGCGTTAGGCCTGAGGAGAACGCCTGGCTGGGGGGTGTGTAACCAGCAGTGTTTTACTCAGAGTGATGTGGAGTATGCGGCGGATGTTGGTATGAGAGCAGTTATACCGAATGGTGTCATAGTATCTCTGTGTTTTAGTTGAGTGGTGGTGTAGAGGGGAGAGTAAGCGTGGTGGTGTGATATGATGGGTTGTATGCTCTTTCAAAGCGTTCTCTGCATTTTAAACCATACTATATACTATATACATCACGCGATTCTATGCGCTCCAGTCCGTTCCATGCACTCCTATCCACTCCATGCATCCCAATTTGCTCCACACACTCCGGTTCGCTCGACACACTCATGCGCTCCCGTCCGCTCCACGCGCTCCAGTCCGCCCCAAGGGCTCCAGTCTGCCCCACGCATGCACTATGCATTCATCTGTTTTGCACACTCGCCCCCTCTACGCACTCGCCCCCTCTATGCACTCGCCCCCTTTACGCACTCATCCCCTCTACGCACTCAGCCCCTCTACACACTCAGCCCCTCTATGCACTCAGCCCCTCTACGCACTCATCCCCTTCTACGCACTCATCCCCTTCTACGCACCCCTTTTTTCATATGCACTCTTTCGCTCATATGCACTCGTTTGCTCTATGTACTTGTCGGCCCTACACACTAGTCTGTTCTATGCAGCCATCCATTCTATACGTTCTTCTGGTCAGCTCATCCATCCCGCTCCGCTCATCCATCAGTTCCCCGCACTCATCAGCTCTGCATGCATTCCACATTCATCTGTTCTACATGATTATCCATTTTGCGCACTCATCCGGTCTATGTAACTCCTCCGCTCTAGGCATTTGTCCTCTTTATCTCCTCGTATGCACCATACCTTCATCTGCTCTACGCATTCATCCATCCTACGCAGTCACATGCTCCCTGCACTCGCCCACTCCCCGAACTCACCAGCTCTCCATGCGCATCCGCCCTCCGCACTCATCCGCCCTCCGCACTCATCCGCTCCCCGCACTCATCCGCTCCCCGCACTCATCTGCTCCCCGTACTCATCCGCTCCCCGTGCTCATCCGCTCCCAGTGCTCATCCGCTCCCCGCGCACCTCCTGTCCCCACGCATTCAACTACAATATGCACCCATCAGCCTTATAAAGTCATTCGCTAATACGCAGTAATCCTGTTCTATCTATTCGTCTGCTCTCTACGCTCATCTGCTCTGTACACCCATCCGCTCTGTACACCCATCCGCTCTGTACACCCATCTGCTCTGTACACCCATCCGCTCTGTACACCCATCCGCTCTGTACAACAATCCACTCTGTACACTCATCCGCTCTGTAGTACATTCAGGCGCTTTGTGCACTCAGGCGCTCTATGCACTCAGGTGCTCTATGCACTCAGGCGCTCTATGCGCTCATCCGCTCTACACACCCAACCGCTTAACCTGATCATCCATTCTATACACTCATCCAATTTAGATATTCCTTCGATTTATACACTCATTCAAATTATATAGTCGTCTGTTCTTCCACTCGTGCATTTTTCCACTCAGTACATTCATCTGGTCCACATGCTTCATCTGTTCTAACTATTTCACCCACACCATTCATTTCGTTCACTCCTCATGCATTATGTCCATTTCAGGAGTTTAAGTCTCTTTACTGTTTCTGTACGATTTATTCTTATTAACCACTTCACTGTTTTGATCAATGTTATTTGGATAATTCTGATTGTCCTTTTAGTTTATGTTAGGGTTTTACTAGCTGTCAATTTCTTGCATCAGGTAGTTTGTCAGGTTGGTGTCATTGAGATGCTGTTAGTCTGTTTGGGTTAGTTTGGTATGGGCTGGTTTTAGGGGAAGAGCCAGGTTTTCAGCAGTTTGCGGAAAGACGTTAAATCCTCAGTTAGGCGGATGTGGGGTGGGAGTGAGTTCCATAGGGTGGGGGCCAAGGCTGAGAATGATGATCCACCTAATCTGACTGCGTTTGTCTTAGGTATGACTAGGAGGCCGGCGGAGCTTGATCTTAGGATGCGTGGGGGCTGATAGGGTTTTAGCTTGTCTTGAAGATATTGAGGTCCGGTTTTATGAAGTGCTCGATGGGAGATGGATAAGGTCTTGAAAGTCACCCGCCGCGCTACAGGAAGCCAGTGCAGCGTCTTAAGGGCTGGGAAGCTGTGGTCTCTTGGGCCGAGCGCAAGTAGCATTTTGGCTGCTGCGTTTTGTGCCCTTTGGAGTTTATTCAGTTGGTAGGCATGGATTCCGAGGTATAGGGGGTTTGCGTAGTTCAGTCTTGATATAACGATTGATTGGACCGCTGAGAGTCTGTTGGGAAAGGAGAGATATGGAAAGATGCGCCTAAGGGTTTTAAGGTGGTAGTGGCAGGACTTTGAGACGTTGTTGACTTGGCGCGATAGAGTTAGGTCAGAGTCGAGGGTGCATCCAAGATTTTTCACTGAGTTGGAGGGGGTCGGTGAGTTGCCCATGGCGGGTGGCCAGGGTAGTGGGTGCGGAAGAAGATCGGAGTTGCCACAGACCATGATTTCCGTTTTGGAGGGGTTTAACAAGAGGTGGCTTTGGGACATCCAGAGTTCTATGTCAAGGAGGCAGGAGGCCAGGTCAGGTCGGGAGTTGGGTTTTGAGTTCAGGAGTTTTAGAATTAGTTGAGTGTCGTCGGCATAGTTGTAACACAGGATGTTGTGTGAACGGATTATTGGTGGGAGGGTGATCAAGTAGAGATTGAACAGGAGGGCTGATAGGCATGCTCCTTGTGGGACTCCTGTGTCGACCGGTCGGGCTTGGGAGGTATAGGTGGAGAGTATCGTTATTTGGTATCTGTCTTTGAGGAATGAAGCTATCCATTTAAAAGCGGTTCCACGAATTCCTAGGGAGTGGATGCGGTCTAGGAGGATTGAGTGAATGATTGTGTCAAAGGCGGCAGATAGGTCAAGAAGGATTAGTGCGGCGCATCCCGCGGAGTCTGCTGTCATTTTAAGGTCATCCCAGATCGAGGTTCGGGTGGTTTCAGTTCTATGACGGGCTCTGAAACCTGATTGTGCGGTATCTAGGAGATTGTTGGCTTCGACAAAGGCATTTAGTTGGGAGTAGGCGGTTCGGTCAATGAGTTTGGCAAGGAACCTGGTGTTTGAGATGGGGCGGTAGTTTTTGGGCTCGAGAGGGTCGAGGGAAGGTTTTTTAATCAGAGGTTTGACATGGACTGTTTTGAATGCGTCAGGAAAGATACCAGAGGAAAGGGAGGCATTTATGATGGAACTAGCGTGTTCTCCTGCGCAGGTGGAAGCGAACATTTCTTTGAGGGTTGTTGCTGGGCAAGGGTCTAGCGGAGAGCCAGAAGGTTTGCGGGTCTGGTGATATTGGACTAAAGGATTCGAACGTTCGTTGCGTAGTGGTTGCAGCTGGTGGGCAGGTCGGTATGGGGGGGGTATTGCCTAATGGATGTAAGAGCGCCAGTTTGGTGGCTAGTGTATTTCGAGAGCTGTGGTGTAAAAGTGGAGGGAGAGTGAGTCGCACAGTGATTGCGAGGGGGTTCGGACGGTCGTGGTGCAAGCCAGTTTGGTGAATTCGGAGATGATTTTGTGGAGTTCTTTGCCCCGGTTTTTGCAGTTTAGGATTCAGGAGTTGTAGTGGGCTTTTTTTGCTTTCCGGATTTCGGTCTTGTACTGATAGAGGTGTCGGGCCAAGGTGGCCCTGCTCTCTTGGGTTTTGTCTTCTGCTATTTGCATTCTAGGTATTTATATAGTTGTTTAGTGGTCTTCAACTCAAGAGTGAACCATTTGGGGAAGAGGCCACGGCGGGTTGATGGTTTGCAAGGGGGTGTGAGCCGCATCAGAGATGCGTGGAGCCATGAGTCAAAGGCATCAGGAGTTAGTTGTTTAGTGAGTTGGCAAGTAGGTGGTGGAGACAGGATGAGCGCTTCGG
The DNA here is from genome assembly GCF_040938575.1 of Ambystoma mexicanum. Taxonomy (NCBI): domain Eukaryota; kingdom Metazoa; phylum Chordata; class Amphibia; order Caudata; family Ambystomatidae; genus Ambystoma; species Ambystoma mexicanum. Next base: position 1,604,501,279 of record NC_090929.1, on the reverse strand, counting down.
CTAGGTCCGGGACGATAATTCGTTTTTTTGCCTAGATTCAGAGGTTCAGATTCGAGTACAGGAAGGGGGTCGGGTGAGCGAATGGCGAACGAGAGAATGAAGTGATCGGACCAGATGATAGGGGTGGGGGGGTTTAGATGAATCCGGGTGTTGGAGCTAAAGATGGCATCAAGAGTGTGTCCTTTATAGTGAGTCGGGCCATTTATGTGGGGTTGGAGGTTAATTGCGTCTAAACCGTCAACCAGAGAGTGTGTCATAGGGTTGGTGGGGATGTCGAGCCATATGTTGAAGTCTCCAAGAAGGGTGAGGTTGGGATGGTTTAGTTGAAGGTTGGCAATGGAGTCGCAGAGGTTGTTTGCGAATTGCCTACCATAGCCAGGGGGCCTGTAGATTATTAGAAAAATGTGTGAGAACGAGGCAGAGAGGGATAGTTTAACGAGGAGAGATTTGCAGGAAGGAATGGAAGGTTGGTTGTCGATGATTGAGGTGTGGAAGAGAGACTTGAAGACGAATGCTACTCCCCCTCCTCTGGAGGGACGGTTCAGTGGGATGAGGGAGTATTCAGGGGGAAGGCTTCATTAGCGATTGGGGCAAAGTCATCAGAGAACCAAGTTTCGGTGATGAAGACCAGGTCTGGTTTGTCAGAGGCGAGGAGGTCAAAGATGTAAAGGGCCTCATTACGACCCAGGCAGTAAGGGGTTAACGGCGCTGTAAAAGGTGTTGGCGCCGTTAACCCCTTACTGCCTAATTACGAGGTCCCATTTGCGGGTCCCTATCTTAACGGCTGGTTTTTACCAGCTGTCAAGGATTGGACCCGCAAAGGGACCAATGTGGTAATTACGGTACTGCAATTTGCGGTACCGTAATTACCGCCTTCCCCATTCCTATTGAGCCCTATGGGGCAAAAATGGGAATGGGGAAGGGCCAATGGTGAATGGGGAATTACTGCGCCGCCAACCTTGGAATGGGGCGGTAATTCTGCCATCCACCATGGCGCTATCATTAAAATACCGGCGTCAACCATGGTGCTAATAGCGCCATGGTTAACGCCTGGGTCGTAATGACCCCCAATGTCTGTTTTTTGCTACGGATCGGGCATTAAATATGATGCAGTTTACATCGGCAGGCGAGGTTGGTCTCTGAGCTGGAGCGGAAGGGGGTGGTGGCGGAGAGAGTGGAAGTTGCAGAGGGAGAGGGGGAGGGTCGGTGATGATCGATGGGAATAGTGGGTGAGCAGAAGTATTGGCGGGTTTCGGGCGGGATTGGGTGGCTGCGTGTGTTAGGATGATCCGGTCTGGCTCGGGGAATTTGAAGGCGGGGTGTGGGCGGTTAGGAGTTTCAGTTGCAGTTGATGAGAAATCGATGGAGAGGGGTTTCAGGAATGGTGAAGCCACAGGGGAAGGAGGTGAGTGGGGGAATGAGGTGGTGGGTCGAGACAGGGGAGGCGAAGAGTGCTGAGAGATTGTGGGGGACTAGGTACGTTTCCTCTTTAGTTTTTTTGTTGCAATTGGAGTGTGAGAGAGGGTAAGGGGATCAGAGGGGGAGAGGGATGCGGCTTCGGTTCTTGCTAGGGCTAGGCGTGCAGTTATTAGGGAGGGGATAAGGTGCGGTCGGGGGGAAAGGTGGCGGGGGTTTGAGGGCAAGGCAGCGGGTGGATGCTTGCAGGGCAGGGTGTGCCAGGTATGATAGTGAGGGGAGCTGGCATGGTTAACGTTGGCTGGTCAGTGGTGGGGTTCAGGTGAGGAGTGGTCTTAGGGTGGTTGGCTCGCCATCGTGCCCCTCTGGCTTGGTGTTTGGAGAGAGGAATGGCAGGGAGTGTGAAGGAGGGTGGGGTGATTTGGGAAGGGGGGGACGGGAGGGAAGGCAGATCGGGGAGTGGGGGCGGTCCACGGCGGTCGTTTCCGACAAACTGTGGGTTTGTGGATGCACTCATGCTTGGTACTGGCTTTTAGGTGGATTTAGGAGGGCTTTCTAATTGTAGTTCTAAATTCAGGGACACTTCCAAGTTCAAATTGCACAGAGATGATATTAGGCTATTAGGTACTATTAGGAACACTTCTAGGATCAACTGTACACAGAGATGATATTAGGTCTAACTCTAAATTCAATTGTGTATAGAGGGGATATTAGATTATTAGGCACAGTTCTAGATTCTACATGACACAGATATACTATTAGGTATACTAATAGGACTAATTAGGATATTTAAGCACGCTTCTTAGCCTCAATGGTGTCGTGCACACTTCTAAATTGAACTAAGCGCAGAGAGACTATTCTGGACACTTGTCAGTTCAGTTAGGGCACGTTAATAGGCGCACTTCTCTCAATTCAACTTTATATAGGGAGGGTATTAGGCATGAATCTAACTCATCTTTGCCCAGAGAGGTTATTAGGGAGATTAGTCAATTCAACCCGGCAAGGTATTAGACTATTATGATATTTCACAGAGAGGCTATTGGGCACACTTCTAAATTGAGCTTTCACGCAGAGGCTATTAGGCACATTTCTAAATACAACTTCTAGATGTACTTCTAAATTCAACTTTTCACAACATGTCTATTGGGCACACTTCTAAATTCAGCTTTCACACTTCCAAATTCAGCTTTTCACGAAGAGGCTATTGGGCACACTTCTAACTGCAACTTTCACAGAGAGGCTATAAGTCACATTTCTAAATACAACTTCTAAATGTACTTCTAGATTCAACTTTTCACAACATGTCTATTGGGCACACTTCTAAATTCAGCTTTTCACAGAGAGGCTATTGGCACACTTCTAAATGCAACTTTCACAGAGAGGCTATTGGGAACACTTCTAAATTCACAGAGAGGCTATTAGGCACACTTTTAAATGCAACTTTCACAGAGAGGCTATTGGGCACACTTCTAAGAGCAACTTTCACAAAGCGGCTATTGGGAACAATTCTAAATGCAACTTTCACAGAGAGGTTATTGGGCACCGTTCTAAATTCAACTTTCACAGAGAGGCTATTGGGCACACTTCTAAATGCAACTTTCACAGAGAGGCTATTCGGCGCACTTCTAAATTCACAGAGAGGGTATTGGGCACCCTTCTAAGTGCAACTTTCACAGAGAGGCTATTGGGCACACTTCTAAATTCCACTTTTCACAGAGTGACTATTGGGAACACTTCTAAATGCAACTTTCACACAGTGGTTATTGGGCACACTTCTAAATGCAACTTTCACAGAGAGGCTATTGGGCACATTTCTAAATGCACCTTTCACAGAGTGGCGATTGGGCACACTTCTAAATTCACAGAGAGGCTATTGGGCGCACTTCTAAATTCACAGAGAGGTTATTGGGCACACTTCGAAATGCAACTTTCACAGAGAGGTTATTGGGCACACTTATAAATGCAACTTTCACAGAGTGACTATTGGGAACACTTCTAAATGCAACTTTCACAGAGAGTTTATTGGGCGCACTTCTAAAATCAACATTCACAGAGAGGCTATTGGGCACACTTCTAAATTCACAGAGAGGCTATTGGGCACACTTCTAAATTCACAGAGAGGCTATTGGGCACACTTCTAAATTCACAGAGAGGCTATTGGGCGCACTCCTAAATTCACAGAGAGGTTATTGGGCGCACTTCTAAATGAAACCTTCACAGAGAGGCTATTGGGCACATTTCTAAATGCAACTTTCAGAGAGTGGCGATTGGGCACACTTCTAAATTCACAGAGAGTCTATTGGGCACATTTCTAAATACAACCTCTAAATGTACTTCTAGAGGCAACTTTTCACATCATGTCTATTGGGCACACTTCTAAATTCAGCTTTTCACGGAGAGGCTATTGGGCACACTTCTAAGTGCAACTTTCACAGAGAGGCTATTGGGAACACTTCTAAATTCACAGAGAGGCTATTGGGCACACTTCTAAGTGCAACTTCTACAGAGAGGCTATTGGGAACACTTCTAAATTCACAAAGAGGCTATTGGGCACATTTCTAAATGCAACTTTCACAGAGAGGTTATTGGGCACACTTCTAAATACAACTTTCACAGAGAGGCTATTGGGCAGACTTTTAAATTCACAGAGAGGGTATTGGGCACACTTCTAAGTGCAACTTTTCACAGAGTGTCTATTGGGAACACTTCTAAATACAACCTTCACAGAGAGGCTATTGGGCACACTTTTAAATACAACTTTCACAGAGAGGCTATTGGGCACACTTCTAAATTCCACTTTCACAGATAGGTTATTGGGCGCACTTCTAAATTCACAGAGAGGCTATTAGGCACACTTCTAAGTGCAACTTTCACAGAGAGGCTAATGGGCACACTTTTAGATTCTACTTTTCAACGAGGGAATATTGGGAACACTTCTAAATGCAACTTTCACAGAGAGGTTATTGGGCACACTTTTAAATGCAACTTTCACAGAGAGGCTATTGGGCACACTTCTAAATTCCACTTTTTACAGAGTGACTATTGGGAACACTTCTAAATGCAACTTTTGCTGAGAGGCTATTGGGAACACTCATAAATTCCACTTTTCATAGAGTGACTATTGGGAACACTTCTAAATGTAACTTTCACAGAGAGGTTATCGGGCACACTTCTAAATGCAACTTTCACAGAGTGGCGATTGGGCACACTTCTAAATTCACAGAGAGGCTATTGGGAGCACTTCTAAATTCCACTTTTCACAGAGTGACTATTGGGAACACTTCTAAATGCAACTTTCACAGAGAGGTTATCGGGCACACTTCTAAATGCAACTTTCACAGAGTGGCGATTGGGCACACTTCTAAATTCACAGAGAGGCTATTGGGAGCACTTCTAAATTCCACTTTTCACAGAGTGACTATTGGGAACACTTCTAAATGCAACTTTCACAGAGAGGCTATTAGGCACATTTCTAAATACAACTTCTAAATGTACTTCTAGATGCAAGTTTTCACAAAATGTCTATTGGGTACACTTCTAAATTCAGCTTTTCACAGAGAGGCTATTGGGCACACTTCTAAGTGCAACTTTCACAGAGAGGCTATTGGGAGCACTTCTAAATTCACAGAGAGGCTATTGGGCACACCTCTAAGTGCAACTTTCACAAAGCAGCTATTGGGAACAATTCTAAATGCAACTTTCACAGAGAGGTTATTGGGCACACTTCTAAATGCAACTTTCACAGAGAGGCTATTGGGCACACTTTTAACCAACCACTCTAACCAACATACCGAATTGTCTGATAAAATTCTTTGTGTATATGTGCAGTATGATTGTTTCAATTCTTTAGCTTACCAATTGGTGGATTCCATGGGCAGGGGTTCCACCTTCCGACGCAATCACCTACAGCAGCCTCACAACTAGCGACTAATTAGGCTGCCTTTGAATAGATTGCACTAGTATTACCTGGATAAGCACTGTGGTCTCCAGTCTTTCTCTGCCCTGGCTGGTTTCATACCTGAAAAATATAACTTTGGACATTATGACTTTAGCGCACAAGGCCCCAAACCATTTTAGGGCTGACCTCACTAAGTGTTGAGAAAAACTGCTCTGTGGTTATTCTAAAGTGTTTTTAATGAAGCTCATGATTCTGACTACTTATCTTTGTTACACTGGTTATTGAATAATTGCTTTCTTTCTTCTCCTAAGGGTAACTGTATATTTATGTTTTAAAGTAAGTGTGTGAAAATATTTGCCGGCAGGCTTTGCTCCCTTAGTTTGAATTTTAAAGGCCTAATACATCATTGTATATTTCTGTACCTACCTATCTAACAGGAATTATTGGTATATTTCTGTGTGGACTCATTGTAGCCTTAGGCCACCCTCATGGCCCTCTTGAGACTACTGCTTGCCACTCTGCAGTCTTAGCTTGATTTTGTTTGACTGGATAGCAGTGTCTCCATGTTCACTACAATAGATTGGCCTCACACAATCCACCCCCAGGGTTGATTTTGGAAATCCATCTTAACATACCAAAACCCTTGAAATATTACTTTTTGTCTGGTCCCTGTTGCGGGGGGTTGGGGAGCAGTCACCCTAGTGCCCTATCACAGCTTCCAGAAAGTTTTCAAATCTTTTGAACCATTTTTCTCATTTTGATCCCAGTGCTTTAGTCTGGACATTTCAGACAGCAGTGGTCTAAAAAAAAGTACACATTATTGCTTTCTGTATCATGCATTATTGCAGCAGTACATGTGTGTGGCCCTTTGTGGTTCTTTATGGCCATCGTCTCCAGCCCTGTAGTACTTTCCCTAAATGCTTATTCTTTGTTGCTTTTCGTTTTTTATTTTCACCTTATTAAGACGGTTCTAAACTGCTAGATCTTTCCCCATCTTCATATCCAGGTGTAGGATTCCTGATGATCCTTTCTGACCGAAATCCCATACGAGCACTGGCATCTACATACAACAGAATCCGAAGGTGAGTGTAATGACCTCCGTTAGTCTTCCCAAGCAATCTGCAGCCACTGCTTTGAACTTAGCTCATTCTTATCTGACCACTCCTTCTACTTCAAAGGTCTGCAATTCAACCTGCAGCTCTCCACATGTTTTGAATTACAACTCAAATCATCCCCCATGATTGACTGTGCTGGCTAGGGTTCATGTGGATTGTAGTACAACACATCTGGAGAGACAAAGGTTGCATACCCCTGCTCTACCTCGTCCACAACCAGCCTACCCACTCTGATGGGAAAAATGTTAACATTGTCTTCCTCTCTCATTTGCTCTCCTCCTCTGACCCTTTCAATTGACCCCTCTAATTCTGATCACTTAATTTTTCATTTTAGTGTCACAGAACCTCCACCCTCTCCTCCTCCTCACCCCTCTTAAATGACAAAAAGGAAATTCAAGTAGGACTCTCTTGCCCCTTACCGTGATGATGCGAGGACCCCTGCCCTGTCTCTTTCCCCTATTCATTCCTCTTCCATTGGCCATGCTATTTCTGACTTTCACTATGCTCCAATTACTCACTTGGATCAACAATACTCTGCACGCACATTCACACCTTCCCACTGCCATCCTTGGCACTACATCACCTCTGAGATCCAGAACTTCAAAACATGCATATGCCATGAACTGTGGTGCTCCACAAATCCTGGTACTGCATTCTACTCCTAGCATACATGAATTCCCCTTGCTGTTCTCTCCGCTGCAATGCACTCCAAGACTGCCAAATCATCCTCTTTCCCAAACCTAATCCCCTCCCTTCACATTCACCACTGCAAACTTCCATCTTCCCTCCAAGCTTTTCTCACACCCCCAAAACCAAAATCCATTGCCTCTTCTATCTTTGCTAATGACTGCACTTAGCGCTTACCACTTTTCCTCTAAAATATCTCCCCTTATCTCTATGAGAGGTTAAACCTCTTTCCCTCTCTTTTAGACTCTTTCCTTCCTCCTTCGAATCTTCAACTAACCTAAACCTTTTAAAGAAAACCACCTTGATCCAAAGGTCCTGCCAAACTACTGACTAGTTTCCCTCTTAGTTCATTATCTAAAGATCATGGCTCGGGTGGTCTTCAACCAGATCACTAAGTACCTTGAGAATAATGGCCTTAGAGATCCACTTCAATCTAGCTTCAATAGTAAACACTCAATTGAGATGAATGCTTCCAACAATCTCTCATGTTCATCAATGCAAACGTTCTTCTATGTTCATCTCCTCGGACCTCTATGACACTTTCGAACCTGTCGACCGCTCTTCTCCCGTCCTCACTCCAGGACCATGAGTTTCGCAAAATCTGCTCTCGACCGCTCTTCTCTCGTCCTCACTCCAGGACCATGAGTTTCGCAAAATCTGGTCTATCCCTGATTAACTCCTACCTGGAATACTGGTCATGTAAAATCTCCTAAATAATGCAAACCTCTGACCCAACTATTCTCCCTGTTGGCCTCCACCAAAGGATCAAACATTAGACCTCTGCTGCTCACCATCTATTCCTCTGTCCTAGGGAGACCCATCTCGTTTTTTGGCTTTCATTATCACCCACCACTCCCTCAATTGCTGTGTAGTAAGGCAATTGTGTAAATGTATACCATACTCTTCTTTACATTGGAGGAATTGCTCCCCTACGTCAATGTTTCTTTACTAGTTTTGCCCCTGGTATATGTCCCACTTTGTTCACACCATTGTAAACGGACTCACTACGTGTTCTCATCTTTGTGCTATTGTAAAGGCGCTCATTCGGGGAATGTCTCTGCCTTCTCTAAATGTGTTAGTATAAGTCACTTCTGATCGAAATTGATAACCATGTCCTTCAAATAAATACAGATAAGGCATCTTTCTTCTCGTTGATCTACTATACATTTGAGTCTGCATGCAAAGAGCTACCACACATCATCCCTCATCCTCGACTCTGTACTCCCTTTCCAAACATCACTTCCTGTCCAGCTTTGCCCACAGGGAGTGGTGTTGAGTGGCAGGGTCAGCCTCTTCACAGCTGTCCTGGATCCCACAGGGACTACATCAGTTTGATCTTCCCCAAGCATTGTGTTTTTAATGCAACAGCACTTAGTAGTGTATGATACCTCCAGAAGTGCACTATTTCGGTTACGGGACACAGGCTTTACCCTATCCATGTATAGAAGTCTATTTTCCACTGCTGGCAGTGCTATGGGACCCCCGCAGTGTAAGTCTCCTCCATGAGTACATTATCAATGCTTTAGAACTCTATCAGTATCTGCATTCCTAAAGAAATGTGCTATCACTGCTAAAGATCCCTAGCTGTGCTGTGTCCACTTGTAACTGAATGACCTCGTGATAGATTGTCATTTGGCAAGGGTGTAGCCGCCCTGACAATTTGATTTTAATTAAAATAATATAATTATGCAGTAAGTTCCATCTCTGAAGGGGGAATCTGCTAATAAGATTCCTCTTTCATAAACTCCACGCCAAGTGCATAGTGTGTACCTATGCCCTGCTGCATCAGTATCCTGATCTGCATCACCTACTTTACTTGTGGCACAGAGCAAGTTCACAGGTACCCATTTGACAGCTGCAGTGAAAGCCAATTCTCTGCAGCACAGGGGCTGCATTTATCATATGTACCCCTGCACCAAAAACCCACAATTATTAGTCATCTGTTCTGGTTGTAGAATAATCTCTAGATATAAGCCATACCAGAGTTAGAGTATGCTAGATGAAATTTCTCATAATTGTTCCAGTCACATGTGACAGTCCTATGAGCCCAGCTCAGCTGTCAAACTATTTATGTGTATTCTCCACAGACAGGCTGCACATTGCCACTGCTGGTAGCCTTGGGGATTACCTCTCTTTAAGGGCTTCATCATGAGGTCAGCGGTGTGGCCAAAAATGGTGGATGCCACTGTATGACTGCTGCACCACCGCACCTTCAAACTATGGGTTTGGAGAGAAGGTGGAGGAAAAACTGGCAGTAATGGTATTTCCGTTTGGTGGTTTCTTGGTGGATTCTCTGCAGAGATACCACAGAGCTGATAATGAGACCCTTTGTTCCTTTATGAGAGCAGGTAATGCCCACCCCAGAGAGACAGCCACTCCACAGGAAGCTGGCCTGGGAACAGAAATCAAAGGACATACCCATTCACAAAAGGTTTGGCCTCATACTGGAGTGCTGCATCTCTAAAGACCTTTGATTCTATTGAGAAGGAAAGAGGGTAGCCTAGTGAGAGGGAGCTCTTTACAGTTGGAGGAAGGTTCCACCATCTTGTTTCTCTCTGCCTTTCTCTTTTGTTCCTCTCCCCTCCACTTCCTGTGACATAAAGCCCTTTGGGTTTGATGTCAGAAGGCAAAGTCCACTTGTTGTATGAACAGGGATTGCACCCCTAAAGAAGGCTATCTTTAGTCCAATCAACCATGGGCTTTTGTCTTTAAAAGAAGGAGTCTCACACTTCTTCTTTCATTCCCTCTGGAACAAAACCCTGAGAAGGATTAATTTGGACCTCTTTTGGGCGAGTTGCACTTTCCAAAGCCCTCATCCACTGAGATGAAGAAGGAGTAGTCCAAGGCAGAGGAAAGCTCTGTCCCCTACTTACTCCAAGGCCACATTGGGCTGACTCTTGCATGTGGACCTGGATCTGTCACTCAGTACCAGAATCTCCAAAGGCTGGAAAAGCAGACCCTGAAAGGACTCATCCTATCCCAGAGCCCCTGGATTGGGTTTCACGGCATCTGGAGGACACAATTACCTACTGCTTCCTGTTTTTCTCCATTGAAGTGGTTGAACTAATTTAAAACAACGTTTGCTGCCATTGAGCCAGAGGGATCCTGGCGGGGCTGCCGTTGGAACTTCTGCAAACATTCAAACGATGATGCCTGCATCTCAAACCAGCTCCATACTGCACCAGGCCCTCACTGTGCCCATCACCTTCTAGGCTCGAATCAACTGCTTGTCACTGGGATCCAACTTGAACCGCTGGAGTGTAACTCGCTGACTTAAACCAGAGGTTACAACACAACACGTCCCAACTCACCTTCGAACTGCCACTTCGACAAACCGCACACCAGAGCAACAGGATCACCCCTTCGAACTATCGCCACCAACTGACTCAAACCGCTGGAGCGTCACTCATCAACCCTACCCAGTGATTAAAACCCGACTCAACCTGCCTTGACCTCAGATAGATCCTGGTGACTGCCCGACCTGCATCGCCAAACTCCATCTTTGAACCACAAGGAGCTACCTCAAACAAACTTGTACAACTCCGGCTTGCAGATTGGGCTGCATGATCCAACATACCCGAACTGAGCTCGATCAGCTTGTACCACTGCTCGAAGCCAGATTTGATGCTGTCAAACTTCCAAGATCCACAAGAAGGTACTATTGACTATTAACTGCCCCCTTGGTCCAGTTCTGGGCCCTAGAGAATGGTTAGGTCATTCATTCTCTTTCTGCATCCAAGAAACATAAACTCTTAAAGAAGATTGTGGTTGTTACTTGACTTACACCCCTCATTCATTACACAGAGTGCTGCATTATGCTATTCCTGCTTATTCTCTTTTCTTTTCCTCGCCTTGTTGTTTGGGTCGCTACTGAACCACATTCACACCCTTCTTGAGGGTGTAGCCTTCGCCCGGCACAGGTTAGACAAAAGCTGAAGAAGGTATATCTCTTAATTGTTACTGTTTTGCCATTGTTTTTATGATTGTGTTAGCGCTTGGTTTGTAGAATTGTGAGGGCGGAGAGGCCGTTGTAGACTCTACTCATCCTTGTACTCCTTTGGTGGCAGAAGTCAATTTGTTATAAACCTTCTTTGAGTTCTATAGCACGCTAAGCTGACAGTGTGTGGCAGAGCCTCTATCTGTGTGAGCCACCATTAGCAGCACTCTATGATGGCTCCAGGGGCCCACCAGTGTAAGCTTATTCCAGTGGTGCCTTGACAATGATATATGGTTCTAGCAACATGGACCTCCTAAAGAAGACCATAGTCACTGTTGCAGGACACTGCCAGGGATGTAGGGTTTGAGCAGTTTGAGCTTCCTCTAGCAGTGCCCCATCAGTGCTATAGGACTCCACACATGCAAGCTTCCTCCAGCAGTGTCCTGTCAAGGTTTCAGACGTCTACTGTCAGTCTTACTGGGCTCAAGCCGTGTGATCCCCTGAACACCCCTACATGCCCAGTCAGTGATAGAGACTACAGCAAGGTGAGCTTCTCCAAGCACAGCCCTGTCAGTGTGACATAAGCAGAGCAGTGTAAGGTTTCTCTGGAAGTGTATTGCCAGTAGTGCTTTGTGCCCCCAGCAGTGTCCTTTGAGTCATGCAGAAGATCTTCAGTGTGAGCTTCCACCAGCAGTACAGTATTAAGGGCTACATGATTCCATCAGTGTAACCAGCAGGACAGCAAGGCGTGCGAGGCATTGTGCTCTGATGGACCCTTTTCACTACTCCAAGCTGCTGACCCATGCCTTTACTGAGCAATGTGACAGAAACCTTTACTTTCATCCATATATCTATTCCTCCAGCAGTTCCCTATGAACAAAGACCAACATGAAACATGAATTTTAAAAAAAGAAGAACTCTCTATTCTAGGTTCCCGGAGGCACAGACACTCAGGGGATCAAAGGACATGTTCCCGGTGTCAAGACTGTGCTCTCCACCTCTGGCCTCAACCACCTTTCCTGATGAAGAACAAGGCATCCACCGGACGCACCCACTGAAATCAGTGCAAATCAGCTTCAAAGCCCAGTGCAATTCATTGACATAAATGCCCGATCTCAACTTGAAGCATGTGGACCACATGTAAGACGAATAGCCATGTTAGTAATGTCAGTGCTGTTCTTGTACTGACCTTACTTACTCAATGTGCTGTCACGCCTAAATTGCTATGTTAAGATTATCTTTGCGCTTTGGATTCTGTGCGCATTGTGCTTTGTGACTTTTCCCGACGTGAAGTTGCGCGTTGAAATCCATGAATACAGTTGGGTATGTGCTTGAAAGGGCGTGCAATTTCTTTGGGTGGTCGACTGCTCACCACGGCCACATTATTCCTTCTTCTTCCTCATTTGTCTGCGAGAATGGGCAATATGCATGTTCTGACCATTATTTTTTTGCGTAGGCCAGTCCCAAATTTTATGTGGTTTGTCCCACAACCCGCTCGACTGCACTCAAAGACATGACAGACCCCTGCAGAGTCCCCGAAATACATGCAAACTCTGATCCATGAATCGGGAAAAGGAGTTTTGCGCGCTGAAAATTGCGCAAGGTAATGTATCCGCACCCAAGAAAATTCCATGATTTAGGCAATAAATGCCCATAGAAAAAGTAGACTTTGCTTTTCTATTAACAGAGAAAAGATGTATATATGTGTGCCAGAAATTTAATAAGAAAAATAAGTATATTGATTCAAAAAGCATTTTTATTTTGACAGTTCGCTTCATAGTTTTACTTCTGTACAGGTCAAAGTAATACATATTTGCTGCACAAATCCTGTGACGCCAAATGCACTTTACTGCTCACACTAAACAGGCCCTTCCCAGTGCCATTGCAAACCTTACATAAATTTGACCATACCACCCACTCCCAATATGTCAGCAGCGGTTTCTCCCTTTCTGTCTCTATTGCTCCCTTCCTTTCATTCTCACTCACTCACTCATGCTCTCGCACCCTCTCTATCCTTATATCTCTCTGTATCGTTTTTGCTTTCTTTCCTCTGACACACTCTCTCTCTCTCTGTCCTTATATCTCTCTTTCTTGTTTTTGCTTTCTTATCTCTGACACTCTCTCTGTCCTTATATCTCTCTTCTTTCTCGCTTCCGTACCTCTGACATGTTCTCTCGCTCACACTCGTTTGCGCTATCGCACTGTCTCTATGTCTCTCCGCTATCCCTGTCATATCTGATATAATGCTGAAACTTTGTCTTGATGCTGGTGTTTGGCTAAACCGCTTTTTTGATTAAAAAAACATGCACTTTCTGGTAGAAATGTTTACAAATAATTACAAACATATTACACTACCCTACAGGTGCGAGAAACAACCCCACAAACCATTGCTTTTCAGTCATTAAAGAAGGGCAAAACCTTAAGTAAATTAGGTATTTTCCACCACAGAAGGGCAGTCCATCGTGAACTTCTGGGCCACGTCCGTTCTGCGCCAGACCACAAGCAAACCACAGGCCTTGTGGTGTAACTTGGCCTGGCTATCTAGGCCAGAGGACTGCAACCTGCGACTCTCCAAATGTTTTGGACAATGACTCCCATGATCCCTCACCATTGACTACGCTAGTTGCGACTGATGAGATTTGTTGTCCAAAACCTCTGTAAATCCAAAGGTTGCAGACCCATGCTCTAGGCATAGCAAGCTCAGACCCCACTTCAGCGCAGAGGTACCCCACTCACGTGACTGTCTCTACACCGAAGAAACCACCTGCAATGCACTGGGAAACCCTCCAAATCTTTTGCATTAGTGAGGGGGAAAGACCTTATGCACATCGTGCCTAGGCTTTCTGCATTCTATTTGGTATGTCATCTTGCAAGGCGTTCAACCATTAAAGAGCTAAGTCTAACAAGTATTAACAGCAAAAGAAATTACTGTTAGTTCCCTGCACTCTAATAGAGAATGGACTCTGCAATTATTTTCAAAATCAAAAGTTATTTAATTCAAATCAAACATTATAATCTTTATCGTTTCAAACTTTAATTTCTGTGACAATAAACTGTTGTTATATACTTTAATTTCAAACAAAAGGTGTTTTGATGTGTTGAAAACTGTACACATTCATTTAATGACTTTCAAAATATACAATTCAGAAATAAATGTTGTTTTAAAAAACAAATATGAAGAGAGATTATGTATACAAGAAAATCCTATTCATATACAATAATCAGTAAAGTTTCCCTTGTACAGATTAATCTATTTTTCGCTTCTGGAATTGGAATATTTCCCAACGCGTTTCGGATTCATTAATCCTTTGTCAAGGTCCAATCCTGTCTGCTTCCCTCTAAAAATATATTTAGATATTGTGTAAATATCTGTTAAATCGGCTTCAAACTGTTTGTTAATTATCCCGATGGTGAGACATTTTATTGAACAGGGTCACAGCCACGAAGACATTAAGTGGATCATACTAAAAAGAATCCACAGGTCAAGTAAGGAGGAAATCAATCAGAGACTTTTGACCTTCGAACCATAATGATCTTTAAAACTCAAAGTCATGTGATCAGACTAAATGAAGAGGTGGAGTGGCATAATGTCAATTGAATATAGACATACCTTGTACAGTGAGGGTGCTCAATGGGTCTGGGTATGAATTGTGAAATTCTGATTGTGTTCAGGTTCGTAGTATGCATATGTGCCTGTCATGGCTGTAAACCTGGAAAATGTCCCTATTTACATTAATACTGAATATGATCATGTATACATACTATGCAGAATGCCCTATAGTAATAGTCAACATGTAGTAGGATATACTTCCTGGGGGTTGGTAGTGATTGTTAGTAGTACAGTAATGAATGATTTAGAGTCTATTGATGGAAGGTTCCTTGTTACTAAACACAACCATTGAGGAGGGTGATTATTTTGAATGATACACTGATATAACACTAGACCAGGCCTGGGGAGCTTTTGAATCATGTGTTTTCTCTTTTTCCTTACAACTAAACAAAACGAAAACATTTTTTTTTCTCTCATTCTCTTTGCTTTCATATGGAGTTAGCATTATAATTTTTTCATTTTGAAAGGATGTCACAAGGGATCTCCACGTGTAGTACACAAAAGATATCTTTGTCACAGTGAGTGATTGTGTATATGCTGCATTGTTTGAGATTTTGGTATTATTGCCATTGGATATTGCAGTGACTACAATGTTGTAGGATGGCCGCCATATTATGTGTTCAATACTCGTGGGGGCATGAACGGGAAACGCGTAGTCCCCTTACTCTGTTGACATGTCAATTGGACGTGTTCTCTGGTGTTTCATGAAGACACCGCTTCCTTGCACTGGGCTCTCACTTTTGGCGATGCAAGATCAGCGACTGGTGGGCGTTTTTAGTTTTGCCGATGTGCTGGAGGTAATAAGTGCCTGGTGCATGCAGGCTTTGTGTTTTTGTGATGATTTCTTGCATAGAGAGACATGAGGGGGTTTCTTTGATAATGGACAAGTGCAGGCTATACATCTTGTCTGGTGACGTTGTTGCTGCCCACATAGGTTTCACTAAATGTGAGTTTTTTCCGCATTGGGTGCATTGGAACCTTGTTTGGTGCTAATGATGGTGGTAATGTTTCACAGTTCACAGAGGTGATGGTGTGTTGTCTCTTAGTGGTGTTGCAGGAAGAGGGATACACCTTTTTCTTTTTTAATCTTTTTACCATTCAGAGAGTGACAAGCATCGGATTTATCTCTGCTGGTGTGGGAATAGATATCGCTATTCCTTGACATTTGATGGTTAATTCCAATGGTGTAGAGCATTAAAGTGCATACACTAGGTCTGTGGGCTATGAAAATGTAGCTATGCCTGGTGTTGGATAAGGATGGAGGTGCATTTTGAACTGGCCCCCTGTACATTGATCGGTTTGGGTATGTGCATTTTGTTTTGCAGTGGGTCGTAGAGGACATTTGAGGCCATTTGAAGAAAAAGTCCTATGATGAAGGATTGTGGGATTAATTCTC
Source organism: Ambystoma mexicanum (assembly GCF_040938575.1). NCBI lineage: Eukaryota > Metazoa > Chordata > Amphibia > Caudata > Ambystomatidae > Ambystoma > Ambystoma mexicanum. The sequence goes on along the minus strand of NC_090929.1, from coordinate 1,604,485,220 downwards.
CAGCGTATGGGTGTTACCATGCATAATGAGCAGGTACCCTTTTTCATGTTTTGGTTTGTGTTTTTACAAACCCATACCAGATGAAACATAAACTGTTTGTTCTGGCTCATATAGATGGATTAATATCCTCAATGAATTTTTGGTGACTGTCCCTCTTTTCTTTTCCCTTCTCTTTCCCCTTGTTTATTTGTATGTTGGGGCCACAGTATTAGAAAGTGTTCTTAATGTGAATGACAATATCCACGATACAAGAATCAGCAGCTCGACTAAAGATTCACAATGGACAACCCCTGATGAATGCCTGACCAATTTGATGTTAGGGACATAAACATGTTGGGCCTATACGTGTGGAGACACAAACTGGACCAAGTTCAATTCAGTTGTTGTCCTACTGTGTTTGATGTGATGTTTTTTTAGGAGTATATCGTTAGTCATATATGTACGTATTATATGTTTGATGATTCTTGTATTCTATAATGTGCTTGAGGATGTTCTTCGGTGAATGTTTTTATATTAATGTTTGAGATTGATACTATGCTGAATTTTGATATGATGTTGTAATAAAATGTGTACTGTAATTTTATGGTCCTGCTATTAGGTCCATTCTTTCTGCTGGAATTAATATCAGACAGTCACTTGGATTATTTTAATTTGCTGTCCCTACCCCTTCTTTTTGCATATATACAAGAAAATCCTATCAATATTCAATAATCAATCAAGTTTCCCTTGTGCAGATTACTCTATTTTTCGCTTCTAGAACTGGAATATTTCCCAAAGCGTTTCAGATTTGTTAATCCATTGTCAAGGTCCAATCCTGTCTGCTTCCCTCTAAAATATATATAGACATTGTGTGAATATCTGTTAAATCTGCTTCAAACTGTTTTTTAATTATAATAATTTAGTACTAACCTTCTATTCAATTGAATCTTGTAAATGGTTTTGAGAACCTTTGCTCTTCACATTTAAAATGTAATTTCATCCATTAACGTTATCGTCACATATGTGAAATATCTACCAAAGAAGTTTGTGTTATATTAGCACCCTGGCGAGAGACAATCAGAAAGCAACAAGCATTCTGATTGGCTCTCTCCAGGTCCCTACCCGGCCGGGAATACCTCCGCCGGGATTCCACAGCCTTTGTCCCCAGTGGGGGGCGTGGCAGCCCCTCAGCCAATGAGGAGGCTCGAAGCGGGGCCATCCCTGCTCCGAGCTTCCCCGCGGCTGAGAGGCTGCCTTCGCCACCCGCCGGGGACTCGGGTAAGTCTTTTTTTTTTGTTTTCTCTTCCCTCACCTCCCTCCCACACGCCCCCCCAACTTACCTTCTTGATCCTGCGTCCCCGGGAGGGGACGAAGGAAGCCTCCAGCCGTGTGGAGACGCAGGAACTTTTTTTTTTTTCTTTTTCCCCCGTCCCACTCCCGCCCTCCCAACCCCACTTACCTTTCTTTTTATCCTTTTTCAGGAGCGGATGCGCGGGGAACACTTGTGTTTATCCGCTCCCGATGGCCGCCATGGAAAGGGAAAACAGACTCCGTTTTCCCTTTCCATGGCAGCGGCCATTTTCTTGGTGGGTTTTTTTCTCTGTCCCAAAACGCTGCAGCGTTGAAACGCTGCAGCGTTTCGGGACAGAAAAAAATGCTTTAGTACCCCGGTCACGCAAATTTTGCAGGCCGGGATACTAATAGCAATAGAACCCGAGCGGCGGGGGCATTACCGACTCTGGTAATGCCCCGGGGCCTTCGGTAAGGCCCTCGCTTCACTAGGGTCGTTACCTATGGGCCCCGGGGCATTACCTGAGTCGGTAATGCCCCCGCTGCTCGGGTTCTATTGCTTAAATAATAGTGGACAGATGTTCCATACAAAATGTTGTGTAAACTAATTATAATAGACTCACCTCAAGGGTGCCCTTTACACACAAGTATCACAGAGTTCTTTTAACGAATAGCATCAAAGCCTGCAAATAATAGTAATGACATTTTAACCGTATACCGATCCATCTACAGTGACTTAACTACTTTTCTATAGTTTATTTCAAAGCCTTACCATGTTCAAAACCTCTTAGAGCATCCCAGCAGCGTCATCTCCAACTCAGTTTTGAAGAAACCATCTGGCTTTGTTTCTCTGCTTTTTTAAGACCAGAAATGTATTGAATACATTGAATTTAGTCATTTACGAGTGCACCGGACACTGCTTATACCGCTCAACTATTCAGGGCTGCTATATACTTGCTTTTGAGTTCCTTAATGAGCACCCCAATTTACACAATGACATCAGTCTAAATGCCACTCCATGATGAGGGAGGTTATTTCATTTGGGGCTAATGGCTTTAGCGATCCTCAAAATGGAGTAAACCGTTCATAAAAATGTCCAGTAGGAACTCTTGGATGTGAGACACGTGCATTAGACTGATATCAGTAGCAAACGAGACTAGAGCTCCCTAAAAATATGAATTATTCTGGGTCAAATTGGCTGCACAATGGGTGTGTGGTGTGTGAAGGAGAACCAGATTGTTTACATATTGTCTGATATCTCAGTAAGTTAAAGTGCTTGCTGCTGAGATCTGTGTGCGGTGTGCAGGTCTGAAACTGTGTAGAGATGCAAGGCATAAAATAGGCAGTGTTGCATAGCAATTTTTGATGCAATTCTGAAGGTATGCTAATTAAATTGACACTTATGTGACAAAGCTAGCTATTTGAATTACCCTGTTCATTGAAAGCACAGCTCACTGTGCCTTCCTCTCTTGCCCAGGGCCCGCGCCACCCTCTTTTTTCAGTTCACTGCAAGTTCAATCGGGCTAATAGAGAGAGAGTGCAGTAATCATCTCCTTTACTCTTAAAAGTGCCAAAGACCTGTTTGTGAGTGCTGAGGAAGAAAGGTTCTTTTTCGAATAATTGCAAGCACCAGTGTCCATTCATGTAGCACACCTTTACGTTTTACAGACTCATCTCAGTGTTGTCTTTCTTGGTGGTACAAACAAATGATGCTCTTTTTATGTGTTGGGTACACATAACTTCTTTTGACATTAAAAATATTAGTACAGCATTGCTAATCAAATTGGTTTGTTTGCTAATCAAAAATATTTTCATTAGCAAATTCTGCTAATCAATGTTTGAAAACTAGCTTATGCCTTGAGAGGACTTAGCCTTTCATCCTTGCATAGTGAATAACCAGAGTACCATGGCAGTGGGTAATAGTTATAATTGTTACTTACAGTGCTATGAATTGATAGGCATGGAGGAGACAGGGGCTGTATAAAAACAAATGATTATTATTTAAGCAATGTTGTGTTGTGCATGTATAACTTTGAGCACACTGAGCATTTATATAGCTCACACCTCTTGACAATTAATATGCATTGTTATTTGTTATCTGTCGCATCTCTATCTTTTTATTTTTTATTTTATATTTATTTACAATGCAAGAGCATCCATGTCATATGCTAAAATTGAGCGTGGGAGTGAGCAGCCTAATATTTAACGTGAATGTTGTTAGGTGACTATAACATTATTCTGAAAGGAGAGAGGGTGAAAGTTTTGAATTCTTCCAACCCCCCGCATCAATCTATTTATGAGTTAATTAAATTAAAATTCAGTCACATTTGCTAAGGGTCTACACACTCTGCCACCCACCCACTATTTAGGGAAGAATATTAAGTGAAGCAGATCCCCCACTATTAATTTTGCTTTGGGTAAGTTACTTACATGGGATTTCTCTGGGTTTGGTGCACTTGCGCTAGACAGCCATGCTCCTCTTTGGACAGCTCAGGGTCTGGTCACTTCAGGCAGAGATCGTCACCAGCTTTCATCCCTCATCTGGCTTCTCCTTAAGGATCAGGGCCTAGTCAGCTGTTGGCTTCCCCAGTTCTTCTCTTTCCCAGGCAAGGTTTAAGGTTTCTCAATGTTAAGGCCTCTCCACCAAAGATGGTTTTAGGCAGCTGTCGCAGGATACCTCCAGGGGCAGTTCTCCTTCAAGGTGGTTTTTAGGTAGGATCTCCCCAGTTCTCCCCAGTTCTCACTTTTCCATAGAGCAAGCCCTAATTACTCTCAAAGCCCCTCCTATGGGAACCTAACATTTGGAAGTGCTAACTTATGATTTCCCAACCAGGATTAGACATATACATTTCTCTCCACCCCCAAAGTCCAACCCCTCTCTAAGGATTAGTTCAGGAGTCCAGAACATAATATTGCAACTCCCCTTTGAGATTCACATTTTTTTTCATTTCCAGATTTACCCAATAAGTCCCTACATGGCAATATGTTGTACGTTACCAATAAATGCCATGGTATATAGACATATATACTCCCCTCCATATGACAGATCAGTAGAAGTTATTTTTATTTCGGAACACTACAGCATGGACGTGCTATGGTTTTTCACCTTTTACACAAAAAGTATTGTACTTATGTATATGAAATTTAATATCAAGATACCTAATTTAACAAGCCACAGCTTGCCGATTACATCCATGAAATTTTTGGGGAAGCTGAAAATACATTTTAGGTTGTAACTGAAATTCCAAAAATCACACATGAATGACAATACCGCTGCCTTGAAATTGGCTTTAAAAGGAGTTCTGAATGGATCGTTGCTGAGAAAATGCACAATTATTATTGTCCATTGTCCATTTAAACAAATGGAAATGTTACAACATAGATGCAAATCCAAACTTCCATTTCTCCTTGTAGGTTTCATTTCTCTGAAAACACGTGGTTCAAAACAGATGCATCCTCTTGGGCTGAATGTTGGTTTATGGGTGGGGTAAAAGTCATTAGCCTTTTGTTCTTTGAGAGTTGATGGATATCCTTATGCTGCAGAAAACAGTTCAACTCTGCCCTGTGATTTCATGAGGCCATGCTGACATCTGGCATTCTGTTCTGGTAATCTTGAGTCGGCCATAATTTTGATCTAAAATTCTGTATTTTCAAGCATTTTCCTCCACCCAATCCGGTCCCGTTGTCCATCAGCCTGTTGTAACTACCTGGTGTGTGTCAGCTTCACAGAAATCTCCCTTCCAGATAAGGAGCCAAAAGACCTACAGTGGGGAAAGGCACTTCAGCATTTTCCCCGACCACCAGGAACATTTGTCTGTTTTGGGCCTAAATGAGATTACATGTGACCTATAAAACAAAATAGCCTTTTCAATAGTTTCCTTCAATTCTGAGTGCCGCATTATACTTCTTTAAGCAGTTTCCATCTTTCTTGGTGAAATGCATTTTTGAATCAGGGTATTTGGTTTGTGTTGCACTTCCACTATTTTTCTGACTGTGGCCAAACTGAAAGTGAAGTGCTGCTGTCAGTTATATCACTCACAAAGGCATTTTCTTTATTTGCAGAATGTTTGTTATGAAAAATGTTGCTGCTTGTCTCTCAGCCAACACATCGATGTACCTTTTTCATGTTTTGATGTTCCTTGTGTCAACTGCAGAAATACCTGTGTTGATATTTGCTAGGCACATTTAGCAGTATTGGCGTTTTTAAGGCAGGCTTTTCATTCACCAGTGGGCTCAGCCATAAGTACTTGTATTTTGCAGCTAGGTGTAACCTGGCCTTTTAGTTATATCTGTTGGGGCTGTGTTTAAACCCCACAACACATGGTAATGAGGCTGGGAGGATAGCTCAGGGCAACACATTTGCCTTGGAAGCAAGAATCCCAGTCTTGTGCTTAGAAACTGATCTCCAGTATTAAGCGTGTTATAAAAGAACAATTATAATTATTCGGAGTGTATAGTTTTGAGCTACTGGTTTCATAGCAGGGTTGTTGATTATGGTGTGGTTGTTCTAGTTGTTTATACGTATTGTGCCAAATTGTAATCTGGACATGTTATGCAGAGTATATAATTTTGTGTACATTATTCTGAGTGGATTATTATGATTGTAATAATTGGAGCCTATTGTTTTGTGTGTAAGGTTTTTAGTGAGGGAGTGGGAGAGGCGAAAAAGGGTGTGCGTGTGTTGTCCTTTTTCACAGCTGTCTTGAATACCTGATACGGCGACCTATTTAAATGCAACTAAACAAATATGTGATGGTGGTGTTTTTAGAATAATGTACTCCCTGTACTTTTGTGCGATTTGATAAATGTGTGAGAGTGTGAATAGAAGAGTGGACTCTTTGTATAGGCAAGGCGTGTCCATTATTTTATTTGATGTTCTTTGATTTATATATATATTATGTTTAATATTGCGCCTTTTTGATCGTTGGCATTTCATTGTATACACTTATGAGTGGGTACATTTTTTGCGTGTTTTCATATTGTGTAGCAATACAAATCTTTGTGGATTATATCTGATTTGAATTTGTAATTGTTTTTAAGTTAGCTAGATTACCATTGATAATTGCATTGATTGTTCTGGCGAGCTCAAATTAAGCTTGAAGCCATCTGCAGGTTATTCTAATAACAGCCCCCGTCATCTTTTTCTGTATATTAAATATCTGTATGGTGGCAGTATTCTTGATATCCAGGTTTAGGGAGTTCTAGTGGTGTGGAGCATGAAAGTCGAAGGAGCAGGCAGTGCCAGGGGTGACGGAGAGGGGTGGAGAGGTCAGGGAGGGACAGATTAAGCAGGGCTTGAGACTGCTTGGTGGAAGATGGGCAAGAGTTTTAGGGCCTCGTTATAAGTATTGCAGAATGGGTTAATGGGTGCCGCTAATGGTGGCGGACCCATTAAACCCATTCCGCAATATTACGAGGTTCCCTCGTGGGACCCGATGTGGATGTCTGGTTTTACCAGACGTCCTTACCGGGTCCCGCGAGGGGACCAGGGAGCTAACAACGTGCCGGTCGTAATCGCCCCGTTGTTAGCTCCCGCACCCATTCCCATTGAGCCCTACGGGGGCTCAAATGGGAATGGGGAAGGTCTGGGCCCAGGTTCCCTGAGGGAGGAATTACCGGGCCCTCCAAACTCCGAATGGCCCGGTAATTCCCCATTCAGGGAACCCGTACACGGTTTTGGAGGCAGCCATGCCCTTATTAAGGGCATGGCTGCCTCCAAAGTCGCAATGAGGCCCTTAGTCAGTTTTAGCCAGTGGGGGGCAGCCCCATTGAAATGACTTAAATACAAGGAACAGACATTTCAGAGGGGGGGGGGTGCGCTATCGCATGCAGTGTCCCCGCTCCCGTGGAGGCAATGGGAGGAGGTAGGAGAGGATGCAGGTAGCTGTAGAGAGTACAGATGCGTTTTATAATGGTGCAATCCCAAAGGAAAACGTTCTGTGAATTAGGGGCTAAGTGTTGAAAAGTGTATTAATCCCCAGAGAAATGCAGATCGCTGAAGAGGCTGGTCAACTTAACCACATCAAGAACTGGCGATGAAAGTGCAAATAAGACTAGAACACGAAAGGAAAAAGGGACTGCATTCAACATAAAATCAGAAAGAAGTCAGAACTGGCAGAGTACATGAGTGAAGTGTTTTAGTGAAACCTGCTACCACTAGAGGGCAGTGACGCACAAGTTTACACAATGAACCCTGGCCTGCACAGCCCCACACGTCTACTCTACGGTGTTTTTAAGGCCAGGAAGATTGATGCGCTTCCCTGCAAAGTTGGATTCACTTCTGAGTGGTAGATTGGTTAGAAAACAGAGTATGCAGGCCTTGTTGGTCCAATACATGTGCACTTGTTTTATGTTAACGCCAAGGGGTCTGATTCACAAAGAAGTTACTGGTAGCTTCCTTGACCAATCCTTGGCTTTCTCCTGAACAGAGACTATTCGATAAACAAAGAAAAAGAATGAGTCAGGAGTAAGTGAGAGTTACTGCTGGTAATTTCTTCGTGAACCAGTCTCTTATATTTGTATATAACTCTCATAAAAACAGCCTTTAGCACTTCTGCATGTTTCAGACAAAGGGAGCAAGTCAGGAAGAGCTATGTATGCCCAGGATCACAAAACATGATGAACTGGGGAAGCCAGGATTACAACTCACATCAAATCTCCTGGCCAACAGGCAGGTAAAACTGGGATGAATAAACAAATCAAGTAGTCATTGTTTCTTCATTTAATCAAACCTATGCCTGCTTGCTAACAGATTTGACTTTGAAATTATTTATTTATTATTAAAAGTTTGATAGCCTTTTGAACACTCCCCCCGGCCCGGCCCCGTTTTTTACAGCAAAATGCGTGGGACAGAGGGACCTCCCACACCCTGCCTTACCCCACGCCCCCGAAAGTTTCTATATTGCCATTTCCAAACCCATTATCTAACAAAATCCATAAAATCATTCGGTAAAACACTCTCACTTTTGAAGTTAGAGCAAAACACAGGAACCCAGCAAATAGCCACATGTATTCTGTGATGCACCGCGGTGCTGCAGCTCACTCTCTCAAGAGCTACACATGAATAACGCCCTATAACTTGCAGATCTCAAGTCAATGTACTCGCAATGCTGCTTGATTATAGCTTTGTAATATGTGTATTTTTTTCTTTTCCCTTTCCAGATATAGTTTTACAGAAAAGAATCCTGGTCACATGTGTGTCAACTTGTATGATGCTGCTGTGAAGGCGCAGGAACCCTTTCTCCAAACCTCACCCTCTGCCTCGCGGGCATTTTACTCTTTTGTTGGGCTAATAAGGACAAGCATGTATGTTTGTAGGTCTGCCACTGAAATTTGGGGTGTGCAGTGCCTATTCGCAGATTACGGGGACTCCCGAATTCGACCATAAAAAAACCTTCCTGTCATATTTGAACATGCATGCCACTTAACTTGTTCCATTTTACACCCATTATGCCATTTGTGGTTGTATTGTTGTTGTTCTCTCCTAGATTTTCAGTTGACATGTATTGTGTTTTAATGGGAACAACATTTTAGTTTGCTATATGGCATTTAGTGTCCATTTGAACATTATAAATACAGTTAAAAAAAAAAACCTTCAATGAAAATTGAGAGAATCTCCAGGGAGGTGTTTTTTTTGTTAATGCCCAGTGGAAAGGGCAGTCTGCTCAAGGGCAGTTTGGTGCCTTTTTGGTTTTTCTTCAAGCCTTATGCGGGGGTGTGGGGTGCATGGCTTTATTTTTAAAGACACTCCCCCACCCGAATCCTCTGGGCCTACCCCCAGCTGTGCTGCATTCTCTTCTGCTCCGAACCAGGCAAATATGGTAGAATCAAATGTTTTTTTCATGTGGGGATTGTTTTTAAGTAAGGATTTGCAGAGAAGTTTCTGAAATGATCTGAAGTTTTCAACCAATCAGATGTTAAGTTTAGGTTTTGGTTTTAAGTACAGAGGCCTCATTACGAGTATGGCAGTAACGAAGCAGGACGTTTCGGTGCGGCTCCTTTGGCGCGACTGTTTCAGCACAGCTACTTTGCCACACAGCCCCTGTTGGCGCCAGTGGTCGAAGTGTACAAAATAAAGTAGTGGAACTATGTTCCCTCTGCCCCGCCCCCTGTTCTGCCCATCACTGTCACCCCCTGCCCCTATTTATCCCCATAGCTGGGTCCTTCCTTGCCTCCACTCCAACATGCAAACATTGTGTATTACAACAGCTCTAGTAAGACTGAAGAAAACACCATGAAAGAAAATGCATTTAAATGACATCCATTAGTTTGCCATTGTTCCACTTGGCATGTGCCTCCATGCAGCCTCCCCTTCACCACCCACCATTCACACCTCTTAAAGAACATGGCCAGCCACAGACACACCCCTCCCTTTGCCTGCTTACAAGTCTGAGCCTACAGCAGAGGTCTACAAACTGTGGGGCGCGCCTCCCCCCAGGGGGGCGCGGCCTCATGCCAGGGGTGGGCGAGGGGTTTGGCGGGGGGTCGAGAGTCCAGCATGAAATGAAGAAAAAAAATCTTTTTTCTTTTTTTTTTAGATTGGAGGAAATGGACAGGGGCAGCTCACATGGTCAGACTGGACCATAAAACGGCCTTAGGTACCAATGAAAAAGTGGCCAGCAGTTGCAAATGGATATTCAGTCCTTTAGTCACAGACTGTTTGAATAGTACCCATGGGGGTGTGTGTTTTTTATTCAAATGTAAACAAATTGTGATATGTAACGAATATTCAGCAGCAATGGTCAAAACTACTAGCTGCATAGTGAAGTAACTACTCAAACTGGCCCATGTTGGCCAAAAAAGTGGCCCATTTTGACTGGCCTACACTAGCATTTTGCATTTTTAGTAGGGTCATCGCCCTATTGCCCCATAGGCCAGTGCAAGCCTGGTGGCTCATCCATAATAGGTGAGGGGGAAACACTGAGCAGTCCCTCAGCTGCTTTTCCCAGCTGAGGGAGTGCTCCTGGGCTGGCTGAACTGTCAAAGGGAAACACAGTTTCCCTTTGACAGTTCAGTTCCCCAGCCACCCATGATCACTGAGCCATGCAACGCTGGGGGCGTTTTGCTTCGCCAGCTTTGCATAGCTCATTGGAAATGCTGGCTGGGGCACTGCCTCTCTGTATGTGCGAGGGGGTGCTCCTGCGCCTCCTCGCACATACGGGCAGAGCAACCTGGAGCGGGGCATTTTAGCAACCATGCGCAGGCCCCTGCAGAAGGTACGTTTATGGTGATTTATTTTTTATTTAAATATGTGTATGGGTGCATGTATACTTGTGTTATGGGATAGTGGTGGGAGCATGGTGGGGAGAGTTTGTATTGGGAGTAGGGTGCAGTGACGGCGCACAAAAGTTCATAGCGATTTCTACATACTGTCCATCTGGCACTTTTGGGGGGGCCCAGCCTGCCCATATTTTGCTCAGGGGAGACCCAGGCCAAAAAGTTTGAAGACCACTAGCCTACAGCCATCCATACACACATTGCGATGAAGCTGGCGGCTTTGGCTGCTTGAGAATGGGCTTTGTATCCCAAGCAGCCAACTGAAATAAATACTTCCCATCCTGTGCCTGTGAGATAGCGCAGTGCAATGTTGCACTGGTTTGTTATCAGCAGTGCTCAAGGTCGCGACCCCAATGGGGATGAAGTTTTTAAAAAAAAGTATTTTTTTAAAAGTTGCCATCCTGGAACGGTATTGTGGGTTGCATAAAGTAAGGGAACGAAGACGGGTTGCCCTGAGAAGTAAGGGAACATTATACCCCTTAGTCCGCCCCCTGGTTGGTGCACACCGTTGGCCGTGGCCAGCATAGAGCAAGGATTTATTGGTGTTGGCCAAATCACTGCATAATTCTGGCACAAGTAAAAATAAATGTAACCGTATTTGTTGAGATCCGAATTCAGGTCCCAGTCCCATCTTCAGCGCTCGCACAAGACCTAACAGAACTTATACTTTGGTGGTGTACAGCGATTATACTTACTCTGCAAACGTTCCGTATATGCAGGATAAGTATGAAACTTCTGCATAAAACTATAAGCCCTCTTTGGGCTTATGGCAAAGTGCTGCAAGACTTAAAGACTGGTGGCTCGGGTTCTTATGCCAGTGAGGGCAGTTACATTTGCTTTTTATATATGCCAGGATTATGCACCCTTTTGGCATGAGTGCGATTTAGACAGAGCTGCTAAATCACCCTTGTGCCGAATAAGCAGCACCGAGTTGGCTGTCGCGCCACAGTGGGCGCGGCGAAAGGGGCTCTGCAGCCACAGTAGTACGGCAAAATGGTCCACGGCAAGAGGCTCACCAAAACGAGGGGCACTGTGGCAGTAATTCTGCAATGTTTCTGTGGAATTGCTGCCAAATTCATTTACTGTTACCACCACTTGATCCGGCAGACATACTGCCAGTTTACTAATGGTAGTGGCTGGTTTTAATCCCCATTTTTGGGGTCCATAGGTCTCCAGTGGGATTTTCGCCACTTTAGCCCCCAGTGGTAATTCCGCCTCAGTAAATCTGTCAATTTTTGGTGGTAAAGTAGAGGGTTCACCTCCAGCTATGGTACGCGCCGAAGGTAAATTCTCTACTTTACCTCCATTTCACCACCACGCTCGTGGTTCTGTGCTGGTCTAAAGTTTTTGGTAACTCAGTTACTGTAAAAAGAAATGACGGTAACGGAATTACCACCAAAGGTTAATCACTGCACCAAACTCATAATGAGGCCCCATGATCTTGATTTCAAGATTTGGAAGGAAGCGTGCCATAATATCTCAATCCCACACAAGCTCCGATGAAATGTATGGGAAATTCAGCATGAACCGTGGCACCGAATTTCAACATTCGTGAAAAAGCACATACGTCTCCTTAAGGTGCGTGCAAACTGTCTAATCAACTATTTTGGTGTTCTCAATTCCCCAATAGTACCAGAGGAGAGTTCAGTCTCAAACTCTTTTTATAGGACCCTTCCTGAAACATCCACACTTGGCAGAGTCGTTCATACATACAGATGTATATTGCAGACTCGGCAGAATCATGGATAATCCGCATTTTAGCATTAGCGCTTTACTAAAATGGTACATAGTAAGAACTACCATTCGCATTGCGAATAATTAAAATGGGCGTTAGATGGGCATTTGCATCGTGCTGCAACCATTTGACCTGGTACTCACACCATCTACCAGCTGGGTTCCTCTTATGGCTAGGTAGTGCCATCTATTGCCATGGTATGCCCAGGTACTCACATTATGTGGCAAGAATTGCTTTCGTATACCAGACATTGCCATAACGTGTGCAGGTACTAACATCACTGGCAGCCATTACCATTGAAAGTTAGGTACTCAAACCCTTGTCATCGTAATGGTGCAGAGAGTGTTTGTGTGCACCGCAATGTGTGCTACGTGCTCTAGAATGACTGTGTCTCCCTTTTAGAGAGGATGGGCCCTCAAATCCTCATTTACAGGTTCACCCTATTACACCACCAAAGCCATTCCCTTTTGGCATGAAGTACTAGCTCTCTGCGCCATATTGCTACTCTGTGGTATTCTTATTCTGAGGGAGGGAGTTGCCTGGAATTTGCTGGTGGGCTGTCATTTTGGACACAACCAGAATGAGATGCAAGTGATGTTCTCCTCTGATTTGGCACAGCCTTGAATGCAGACTCTTCTGAGAAGGACCTATCACATAGAAAAGGTCATTGGCCCTGAGTCCTTCTCACTACAGGGACTCTCTCGCCTTTGTCAAATGTTGAAACGCGGGGGGTTAGTAAGGCTATACCAGATGTGGGCCCCTTGGTCCCTCACTTATGGGGCCCAACTAGGCGGAGACAGGTGTCTCGAGTTTGCCCGTTGTACTCTTGCTTAGGGGAGAAAGTCTTCTGGACTGTTTTTTTTGTTTGGGGGCGGGGAGCGGGTAGCATATTGATACGCAGTCATATTTCATCACCGATGTGGCACAAAGAGCTGAAACGTGGTTGTGGACCCGCCTAAGTGGGCACCATTTAGAACAGAACATTGCCCTTGTTTGTTCTCTGAAGTGGGGCATATATATATATATATATATATATATATATATATATATATATATATATATATATATATATATATATATATATCAGTAAAAATGCTTTGTTAAAGGGACGTTATGGTTAAGTTGCGCTACTAAAAACCTATGAAATTCAGTGAAAAAACTTTGCTAAAGGGACGTTATGGTTCAAAATAAAACCAAAAAACCCCTGAAATTCGGCAGTTATGGTAACATAAGCAACCATAACTCGCGCCACCGTGCACTGCTAACACTAACACCCAGGACATCAAAGATGACATCACAAATGTCATTGATGACATCACTGATGACATAACATGTGCATTTACTTTTCATAAAAATCTGTACAAGGGATTCTTATAATGCTGACCAAAAACTGTCAAGGATCATTGGGATAAATATCATGAGCTAATTAGTGCATTAAGCAATGCATTGATATAAATAGCATTCTATTATGAAGTTCTATCCAGTATACTAAGCTACTCATGCAGAAACTTAGGCAGTGTGTGCAGTATACATGATGAAGGTGCCATATTCATAATCTTGCCATGTTGAATACTGAAATGATAACTGCTTTCTTATTAGAGTTTTGCGTACTGTGAACATGTAATAAGTAGATAATAAAACCCACTTAATACATAATTATTACAGACAAAACACAAAGAGACAACAACACATACAAATATGAGTATATACAGGGACAGTGACGTAAACAAAAAAGCAGAAGTAGTAGCAGAAAGAGTTCATAACCTAACTGATTGTCTTTATGCAGAGAAACTATTGCTCTGTTTCAAAGCTGCTACTTACCATATGTATGTGTATCACATGATGTGACTGCACCCAAAGGAAAGGAGACTGAGTATAATGTATACAAATATGAGCATTTACAGGGAAGGTAGAGTAATAAAAATAAGACTATGAGAAAGTGCTGATAACCTTAATGATTATCTTCATGCACAGAAAGGATTGCTCTCTTTCAAGCCTGTGTCTTCCGCTATGCATATGTTTCATATGATGTGACTTGACCCTAAGTCTACAAATATAGTACCTTTTCAATTTTTACTTCCTGACTGTTACTAAAGAAAACTATGTGGCTTCGATATGTCAGTAAAGGATAAAAAGGGAGAGCCAGCCATGTGATGTCATCAGTGATGTCATCAATGACATTTGTGATGTCATCTTTGATGTCCTGGGTGTTAGTGTTAGCAGTGCACGGTGGCGCAAGTTATGGTTGCTTATGTTACCATAACTGCCGAATTTCAGGGGTTTTTCGGTTTTACTTTGAACCATAACGTCCCTTTTACAAAGTTTTTTCACTGAATTTCATAGGTTTTTAGTAGCACAACTTAACCATAACATCCCTTTAACAAAGTTTTTTCACTGAATTTCATAGGTTTTTAGTAGCGCAACTTAACCATAACGTCCCTTTAACAAAGTTTTTTCACTGGATTTCATAGGTTTTTATTAGCACAACTTAACCATAATATCCCTGACTTCATATACATGTAACATAGAACATACTAACCCCCCCGTTGTGATTTTCATGTCCGCGGACTACCGCCATGTCCGCGGACATATCGAAAATCTGAGCGTGGTGAATGTAAATTTAAATAGTGTGCCCCATTTCCCCTTTGAAGTTGGCTCTGAAAAGAGCCGTTTTTTTGTTTTTTTTACAGATGCTTGACAGACACCTGTTATTTTGTATTTTCTTTCTTGTTTTTTTTTCTTACTTTACTCCTAAAATCTTCACATAACCTTCTCCAAAGCAACCCTTAAATTCCAAAATAGAAAGGCATTTCCCGTAAAAGATAAAGAAATGCCATCTTCTTTAAAATTAACAGCATTACTGGCATCAATATTCTCATTATTACAGAAGAACATACCAGCTCTAAGCATGAAGGCACACATGCCTCGGTTGATGACACACCTAGCAATGTTTTGCTGAGGACAAAAAACAGAACTATTGTCCCATATTGCCCTAGGTAGTAATCCAGAAAAAATTACTTTCGCATTTGGAAGGATCTTCATTACGGCTTGAACCAAGTGTTCCAAATCAGCCAACAAAGTAGGGGCACTTGCGTTGCCCAAATAGAAAGCACCATAGTGCAAAACTACCACATGCGGACTGTTCATAGTGGCCATATCCTCACAAACTTGTACAATTCCCTGTACATTGCAATCAGGCACAGTGCTCCACACCACCTCCACTCCTTTCACATCAAAGTTCTTTGCAACATGCCTGCATTGAGCGTAATGTTGTAAACCATACACAAACATATCTCCAAGCACCAACACCCTGACTTTCTCTACTTCTGCCATCTTCACCACACACAGTCTCTTTCAACACAAATCCACAACCTCGACATCTGATTGGCTGATCCGTACAGGCTTCTTTCCATGTTGGATTTCCTGGAAAAACCCGAATGTAGCACGCCCTGTCCACGAACAGCCGTGGTGTCCGCGGACAGCGTCCACTTTACTCTCTGTGCCATTCCCTCATTGCATACAGCTAAGCAATCACACAATACGAATAACGTCCTCAGAACACCCCCATTTTGTGAATTTTCGAACATTTCAGGACAATTATCATTTCATTATTCAACATATTAACATTACAAATATTATACATTCATCTTGTACTCTGCACACAATGCTATGTTTCTCCATTAGTAGCTCAGTATACTAGATAGAATCCCATAATACAATGCTATTTATATCAATGCATCGTTCAAAGCACTAATAAGGGCATGATATTTATTGCAATATCCTTGACACTTTTTTCGCAACATTATAATAAAAATCCCTAGTACACAAATTCCAAGAAAAGTACATACACATGTGATGTCATCAGTGATTTCATCAATGACATTTGCGATGTCATCTTTGATGTCCTGGATGTTAGTCTTAGCAGTGCACGGTGGTGGCGCAAGTTATTTTTCATAGCTTACCACAACTTGCGATTTTCAGGGGTCTTTCGGCTGTACTTAGAACCATAACGTCCCTTAAGCAAACTTTTTTTAATATCACGCAAACAATATACAAACATGGCGTGCAAAAACCAACTTCTCACAGATGGCTTTACACAAAATGTTGCAAAGTAAGAATTTATGCTCGTTCACAGTGAAGGTCAGCTGCTTCAATTTTCTTCTCGGGCCCCGGAGAGGCTCACGAAGTGGACTATAAGGTTGTATTGTGTTTTGACCTTGACAGACAGAGATTGTGATGAAAGACTTCTCTTGAAGGAGTGTTGCTAAAACGTAAGAGAAGATAAGGATGAAATTTCTGAAACAAAACCACTTTTATATATTATATCACTATGCGAAAGATCGTTCGCACACGCGGAATCGTATTTTGGGACTGCACTACTCGTAGACAATGGAAATTGCAATTGTACTGTAAGTAACCCTTTAGATTATTTTATACCAAATATAATTACAATAGCGTAGCATTTAAGACCGCTCAAGTTGAACTTGTTCGTTGAAAGTGGCATAATGTTTTCTACCGCGCACTATCACCGCCGAATTGATCCCCTGTCGTTTAGAGGGCTCTGAAAAAGGCAGACGACACAGGGTGGGTTAATAGAAATAATTTAACCGATCTATAGGCGGTCAAGCGCTCTACTCGCTGTGCCACTTCACTGTAGCCTGTCAAGTGGCACAGCGAGTACAACGCTCGCTTTGACATCCGTGCACAGCTTGCTAACGCACATTCGCATCCCGGCAAGGCCAAACTCAGCCTTTCATCCTTCTGTGGTCGATAAATGAGCACCACACACCGTGGTTAATAATAAGCACCGCTTAGATACCTCACGGTTCTTAGCGCTATATGAATGGAAAAATATTATTATTTTATTATTATCATACTCCGTTGCACTATCTTCGATAGCAAATAGTTTCACGCCCTAATAAATAAAATGATGATTTTTAATGAAGATCTGCTGGTGAGACTAATTTATGTTTTTTAAAACAGGTATGTGACCCCATTTTGCCTATGTCACGATTTACAGACTGCAGCGGATGGGGTCTTTAACTGCCAGGTGCAGGTCCAAATATGCAACTTCATGACCCTCACCATTTTATGGGACAATCGCCAAGGACCAATATGCCCTTACGCAGTACTAGCGGCTACAAACAACATACCAACCAATAGGGTGGTCTAATGGCTCGTTGTTGGAGCAACCTTCCGATTATCAGAGCGACCATTTACTGCTTTTATCATAAACCAACAGCCTATCTACCGCAAAGGAACAACGCGTGGCTCAAAATAAACCTTTGCTGATCGACAGCAGAGACAATAGCAAATCGCTGAATATTCACTAAACATTTCATGTGAAATAAATGTACTTTACCAAATGTACAATCCTGCTGTTTACTTTTAAACCACAGTTTCATATTCCGAATTGTGGCGCACTGAGTTGTAAGCTGATCTAACACCCTCTGTACCGCAAAGGAACATCGCGTGCCTCAACATGAACTTTTGCGGATCGACAACAAAGACAAATGCAAATTGCTGAATATTCTCTAAACATTTGATGTCAAATAAATGTACTTTACAAAATTTACAATCTTGCTGTTTGCTTTTAAATCACTGTTTTATATTCCGAATTGTGGCGCGCTGTGTTGTGACATAATATGTGTTGTCTTGCGGGTTCTGTGTAAAGTCACTTAGGACTGCAGAGGACTGAGCGCGTTTGATGACGCACCCTGTAACGTCACGGAGAGAGGCGGGGAATATGAATGCTTTGATAATATCAGGCTTAGGGGCGGGATATATGATTTAGTGTCGCAAAAGCAAGTCAGCCAGGTCAATAGCGCCAGTCATAGGATTATCACATAATGTCGGCGCACACCAGCCAGATTTATCGTTTCTTTAGTGGACAAAAAGTCGGTTGGCGCCCACAGGAAATTGTACTATTAGCGGACAAAAGGAGTGGTCTTAAAACACTTTCACCCTGACAATGAACAATACAAACAACGTTCTCAGAACACCCCCATTTTGTGTAATTGCAACCATTTCGGGACACCGCGAGTGTTCTTAGAACACATTCAACTAGACAGATTACAATACGGACAGCGTCCTGAGGACACCCCCAGTTTGTGTATTTACGAACAATTAAGTACACCGCGAGTGTTCATAGCTCATTTTTACCTTCCTTGCGAACAAAAATGACACATGCTACGTCCTCTAAACACCCCACCATTTAGTTTATTTACAAAATGTCAGAACAGTCGTGTTCTCCGTGGACAAATCGAAGGCAACAAAAACGTTTAGCACATAAAAAAACAAAACATTGAACCTATCTCATACTCCCCCACCCTCCCCAAACACTCTTACACACCAACACACGGCACTAAATACAATTTTTTATCCACGTTTCACAGTGCTGTACATGGTCGATGGCGAATGCAAGATGGCGGGCGCCACAGAAAATCTGACGCGCTCCACGCCCCTCGCCGTCCAATCAGCGAACACGTCGCATGTCCGCGGACATGACGCAAGGCCATGGGCCAATCGGGGTGCTGTCCGCGGAGTGAACAGGGAAGTCCGTCCGCGAAGCGAACACAGATATCACAAACTTTTTTGCCTTACATTTTGGTCATTTTTTTAAAAACTACTGGACGGATTTAAACCAAATTTGCAAAAGCACCCTTTCGGGACCAGGCCACGGCTCCTGCCACAAATTTGGTGTAAATACGTCCAGCGGTTCGGGCTGTAGCCATGCACAAAGTTTTTTCCCATTCAGGAAAAAAAAAGTTTTGGAACCCCCCCTATAACTTTTCCCCCCCTGGACGAATCCTCACCAAACTTTGCAAAAAAATTCAGAGTGGGCCATATACTCTTTTTGCAAAGTTTGGTGAGGATTCGTCCAGGGGAAGCAGAAGTTATAAGCCACCCAAAAGTGCTCTTCCTATGGAAACACCAACTTAACCATATCTACATGGCCACTACCGTGGCCATGTAATATATATATATAGTGTGCATGAAACGTCACCAATAAGGCAAGCAAATTGCCCGAAGTGGCCTGGCCAGATTGAGCACTTATGCCAAAAATCACATGCACAGAGCCCTTACCTTCCACTGGTGCTGACCCACCAAGTTCAAGCTATTCACGTCTTAAGAAAATAAATAAATATCTATATATTCGTACATGTGCAGTGGGAAGGTAATATCAACGTTAAGTGATTTAGCATATAACGCATACACATGCAGCAGAAGTACACAATGACCGAAAATAGCACAATCCAAAGAACATGTGTGTAATACAAATCAGCCCAATGGACATCCTGCAACAACAACATGCAGAAACCAAACACATACTACTAGTGGAATCCAATTCTCATCAATGGGACCAGAGCAGATGTACAAAAAACTCACCCAAAACCCAAAGCAAAGAAAATGCCCACTATGGAAGCAGAATTTCCACCTCCATTAACCCCATGCAGGGAAGTCCACAAAATCCTTGGGGAATTCAACTCACCTAGTTGCCTAGCCGCCCCCTCCTCTAACTCACAAGCTCTCTCTGATGAACTTTCTGACCACATTCATAAAGTTACCCTTTAAAGACATCGTGACATCAGCACAAATCTAGTTTGGATCCCGGCTACCACTCTCTCAAACCCGGACCTTTCCCTGCCCTCCCAACCAACGTTCTCCTCTTTCTCACCCCAAGGCCGATTTCTGCAAGCTACTAGCACTTAGCCGACCCTCAGTCTCACCTGGAGACACTTGCCCACCTCCACTTCTAAAAAAGATCCTTACCTCCACCTTTGCTGGCAGCTTAGCCCTCTCCATCATAAATGAACCGCTCTCACCTGGCACGGTCCCAGAGGCCTTCAAAACCTCTCATGTCAAACTGCTACTCAAAAAACCCAGCCTCGACCCGCTCTCTCCATCAAACTACCACCCAATCTCCAACACCCACCTCATTGCTAAACAAATTGATTGAGCTGCATATAAGCAACTTGGCCTCTTTACAGAAGCCAATAGGGTTCTGACCCCTCTGTGGAACGGAATACTCACTGGTTTGAATCTGGGATGCCTGAAAAGAACTTCCGATTCAGAAGGGTGTGCTGCACTCATTTTCCTGTATCTATCCGCAGCCTTTGATACCATCGACCACTCAATACTCAGGAACAGCCTCCTCACCCTAGACATCAAAGACACCGCCCTTAATTAGATCACCTCCTCTATTTCCAAATGATCACTAATCAGTCTCCTCCCTCCTTTCTCCTCTTCCCCTCGACCCATTAGAAAAGGGGTGCCACAAGGATCCTCCTTTTCATCCCTACTCTTCAACCTCTACTTAAGCCTACTGCCAGCTCTCATCCGGTTACACAACCTTACTTTGCTACAACTACGCAGACAGCACCCAGATCATTTTCAAAATCCCCAAGACTCCAGCCTCCCACTCCCTGACTTCACCGATTGCCTCTCGGATATCGACCTATGGATGATTTCCAACCACCTTATCCTGAAATCAGGCAAATCAGAAAACTTAATTTGTGGCAAAACTGCTCTAATTCCCCAATCTTTACCGTGGCCAATTGCCCTGGGTGCCCCACTGGCCGCCTTCACCTCCGTTAAAAATGTTGGATGCACCCTGGATGCAGACCTATCTCTCTCCAAACACATCAACTCTGTATCCAGAACCTAGCACTTCCACTTACATATCCTAGAACACATTCTAGGCCATCATCAATTCCCGACTAGACTAGGCCAACTTCCTCTATCTCGGAGTCCCAGCAGGACAGCTCAGAAAACTTCAATGGATCCAAAAACGCAGCAGCCAGACTGCTCCTTGCACTCTCACCCAGAGAACCCATCACGCACGCACCTAGAATATTGCACTGGCTCCCAGTTAGCCTAAGAGCAACCATCAAAGCCATGTGCATCGAACACCAAGCCCTCCAAAATATTACACTACCAACAACCAGAAGCATCAGATCAGGCTCAGGTCTCCTCCTCGCTATTCCCCCTTACCACTCCATCAGAGAGGGTGGCTTGGCTTTCTCCATCCTTGCGCCCTCCATCCGGAACACTCTTCCTTGGCACATCAGCTGCACCGAAAATTACCTTTCCATCAAAAAAGTCCTCAAAGCCTGGCCATTTGCCGCATTAACCCAAAACTCCTTCCTAAAACTTCCAATTTAGAAACACTCAGCACCAGCCGGTGCCGGCTGCATTCGCGGTGGCCCCGACCTCTGAGCCCCAGGTGACGCCGGCTGCTTTCGCAGCAGGTCAGGCCACACACACCGTCATATACCAATCAGGACCCCAGTTTCCCACAAGCACCTCTATCTGAACCACAAACCTTCATATATGAAATGTCACAGCATTACTGAGTCACAGCACCTGGTATGTACAGGGAAAACAGAACATTTGCACTCGAAGTGGTGGAGTCACAGTGGTGGGACAGAATCACCTCCATCGCAATCAGACAGATTGGGATGCACTGCGGGGAATTGTCATGGGAGGACGTGAGCTGTGACCCGTACTCCCTGTTGTTGTTTTTTTTTTCAGCCTCAAGTATCGACAGAAGCCATTTTACAGAGTAGGCGCACAAACTACATATCACCACCGAATTCTGCTAGGTATGCATAACGCACCACCCCGGTGGACACTGGCTGCAGTCATTGCTACCCACACACATCGGAATACAGCAAGGGCTATGACAAAATGTGGTTGTACTGTTGACATACTTCTCTTCATACTTACACCCGACTGTGCCTCAACTCCTCTGACAGAATGCAGCGCAGACCTATGACAAATTTGGGCACGCTGAACACATAGGGAGTCCCTAGTACTCACGCCATCTCCTTACTCCTCTCAGCATCCATCCACATGCCCGTCCTCATGGGATGCTCTCTACCAGAGCCTGGCCAGCCCTGGCAGGCCTTATTCACCGAATGCACACACGCATCCTAATCGTACTCCTTGATCTCCAACACTCTGGACTTCGGCCTTCTGAGGGTGATCCCACCATCAGCGCATTGAGACTATAATAATGGTAAAAGGTGCTATATAAGTGACAAGTACAATCCAGTCCAATACAATACAATAATGACAACACGCTTAGAAAAAGGTGTGCATAATACAAATCAGAGTGTCAGACAGCAGGCATGAACAACATGCAAGAATCACAATGCAAAATGAAGGGGATATAATCGACCGCAAAAAGGTCAATACAAAATAGATGACCAATACGCACATACAACACGCAAGTGAGGAAAACAACTCAACACAATAGTCAACGACCACACAGA
Organism: Ambystoma mexicanum; assembly: GCF_040938575.1. Classification (NCBI taxonomy): domain Eukaryota; kingdom Metazoa; phylum Chordata; class Amphibia; order Caudata; family Ambystomatidae; genus Ambystoma; species Ambystoma mexicanum. Next base: position 1,604,462,663 of record NC_090929.1, on the reverse strand, counting down.
GCTACTTCATGCATGTATCAAACAGGTAAGGACAGATCACAATTGACCACAATGTGCCCAATCAAAACAGATACATCACACACACACACACACAAGCGCACATTCACACACATATAAACACACTCCACACAGTTGTGCAGGCTACAATACATCACAAAAGTCATGGGCAGTATGTATTTATTCATATTTTTGCAGTAAAAGGATATTATGGAGGAATGGACACTTCGTGTATGACGCATGCACATACAATAGCACACGATGAGCATCATCAACATGCTTGGAATAACAAGCACAGAAAATATACATGCACCACACCATGTCTCGGGAGGATAGCTCATGGGTAACGTGCTAGCCGTGGAAGCAAGACGACATGCCCAACGTAGGTTCGATCCCCGGGTCCGCACTTAGAAACCTCTGGGTATTAAGTGTGTTATAATTAACCCATTATATCATATCATGAAAAAAACATAAATGCTTAAAATAACATACGCACAGAACAAACACATATCAAATGCTTACTAGCGGAATGCAATACTAGGTGCTTTCTCATATGACTAATGTACATACACGGCCATTCCATGACCAACTTCAACACACAACAAATAATATGTATAGACAAGACGTAAAGATCCAATATTTTAATTGTACAATGTGGTCATACACAATTTTACAATGGGCCTATGCAGAAAGCACAAAACAAAGTGAGAAATACACACACACTATGTTATTGCTACACGAGCAAACATGCAGTTTAAAAAAAAAAGAGAAAATCAGTGGGAAAACACATTTTTTTAAAGTATTATGTTTATGACCTACTTATATTAACAGGAAGTCTGTACATGTTGGGAACGGCAAGTTGAATGTGCACACACTCTGTGCAAATGCAACAGGATACACACATTCAGTCCAAAAGCAACAACATGGACATTCTACACATGTTTGGAGTGGCAATGGCAGGCAGTATACATGTATGCATTCCACAGGGCCCCTGCCTGTAGTGGGCACTGCCTGTGTCCACCGGCATGGGTCAGTGTTCTCTTTCCTCCTGGCATGCCTTCATCCATGTGTGGGGTCAGTGAACATGGCCTGTAGCTATGGCCTGCTGTCATTGTACCCAGATCATGGTCTTTAGCCATGTTGCAGGCTCCCATAAACCTACACATGGCAGACACTGGCAATGACTCCAGTTATCACTTTGCCCAGGGCCTCCCAAGCCACCTGTAGTGGGCACTTGCCATGTCCGCTTGCCATGGCCAGTGATTCCCTGGCCCAGGGCAGGTCTTCTCTCAAACCCCTTAGTGGTGGGCATTGGCCATGTCTTACAGCCACTGCCAGTGGTCACTTAGCTGGAAGCATGATCTTATGTCATTCTGCGGGGCCACGAACACACACTTATTGGGTACTCGCCATGGTGTGTGACCACTGCCAGTGGCCACGTTGCCTGGGGCAGAGACTGCCCATGCTGCCAAACGGACCACTAGTGACCAACAAACATAGCCTTTGACCATGCCTGATGGCCTCCATGCCTACCCAGCTCATCCGGGCATACCCTACGCCTCCGCAAACCACTTGCAGTGGACACTGACAATGGCTACTCTCCGAAGCAAGCCATATTTATCACTGCCCATGAACTGCTGCATGGCCAGTGAACTCTTTGACCATTGTCTTGGGAGGATAGCTCAGCGGCCAAGTGCTCGCCTTGGAAGCAAGACGACACAGAGCTGCACAGGTTCGATCCCCGGGTCTGTGCTTAGAAACCTCTGGGTATTAAGCGTGTTATAAATAACCTATCATATCAAATAAACAACCTATCATAGCATTTCATGACTTTAACTATGCCCTGGGACCATTGGTACCCTAGCGGCCATTAAGTGGGCCTCTTGGCCGAAAGGGCCATTTATTTTATTTTGGGGGGATATACTTCACCCCATTGGGTAGCCTTACTCTTCTTATGGTGCAGAGACACCCAAAGGACAGAAAACAGCTGTTTATGTCAGTTTTGGGCCATAGTCTATTCTTCCCGGGGTCCCCTCACCCACCTTAGGGCCAGGGAAACCCACAAAGCACTGGAATATGCCTCTTTCTATAGGATTTGTAGTGCAGGGTCCCCAAAAACCTGCAAAAAGTCTGCAACTGTTTGGAGATAATGTCCAACCCCTAAACCAATCAGATTGGCTGTTTTTAAACTATTCAATTTGGTAACGCCCTACCAAAATCTCTACACTTTTTTCGGGTCGGCACACAACAAATGGCAAATCAGAAACCATTAAAACAGCCCTCCGGGTCTCTGAACATTTATGGTGAACCCAGCGGCCACTGGATTTCGGTCTCTTTTTGCCAGATTTAAAAGAAACTGCTAGTGAGAAACCATGATCTCAGCCCCACAGCGCTCATCTCCTGCACTTCCTTTCACTCGAACTAGATAAGATGAATCCTCTCGCATGATCTCAGCCCCACGGCGCTCATCTCCTGCACTTCCTTTCACTCGAACTAGCTAAGATGAATCCTCTTGCATGATCTCAGCCCCACGGTGCTCATCTCCTGCACTTCCTTTCACGAGAAATAGAGAAGATGAATCCTCTCACATGATCTCAGCCCCACGGCGCTCATTTCCTGCACTTCCTTTCACTCGAACTAGATAAGATGATTCCTCTCGCATTATCTCAGCCCCACAGCGCTCATCTCCTGCACTTCCTTTCACTCGAACTAGATAAGATGAATCCTCTCGCATGATCTCAGACCCACGGCGCTCATCTCCTGCACTTCCTTTCACTCGAAATAGAGAAGATGAATCCTCTCACATGATCTCAGACCCACGGCGCTCATCTCCTGCACTTCCTTTCACTCGAAATAGAGAAGATGAATCCTCTCACATGATCTAAGCCCCATGGCGCTCATCTCCTGGACTTCCTTTCACTCGAACTAGTGATGATGAATCCTTTCGCATGATCTCAGCCCCACGGCACTCATCTCCTGCACTGCCTTTCACTCGCAATAGAGAAGATGACTCCTCTCGCATGATTTAAGCCCCATGGCGCTCATCTCCTGCACTTCCTTTCACTCAAACTAGATAAGATGAATCCTCTCGCATGATCTCAGCCCCACGGCGCTCATCTCCTGCACTTCCTTTCACTCGAACTAGATAAGATGAATCCTCTCACATGATCTCAGATCCACGGCGCTCATCTCCTGCACTTCCTTTCACTCGAAATAGAGAAGATGACTCCTCTCTCATGATCTAAGCCCCATGGGGCTCATCTCCTGGACTTCCTTTCACTCGAACTAGAGAAGATGAATCCTCTCACATTAACTCAGACTCACGGCGCTCACTCCTGCACTTTCTTTCACTCCAAGTAGAGAAGATGAATCCTCTCACATGATCTAAGCCCACAGTTCTCATCTCCTGCACTTCCTTTCACTCGAAGTAGAGAAGATGAATACTCAGCACATGCCCACCTCAACACGCTCCCTTTCTTTTCCTGCATTCTATTGTGTTGTTACCGCTTGCTCCAACTCTCTCTCAATCAACCCTCTCATCTTCCCACCACAGAACAAGGTTTGGAAACCTAGGTGCGGGCAAAGCACGTAATATATCCTCGCCCAAGCCCCAGCCCCCGGGAGACCACTATAGTGGTAATGGCAGTAGCATTATTGCTCTACATTACATTATATGGATGCACTCTGCTCCTCTTCCTTATGTGTTTAGCACCAACCCCTATACACACAATGCAAGATATCCCCTTGGACAAGCCCCAGCGCCCGAGAGACCACTACAGTGGTAATGGAAGTAGTATTGTTGCTTTCTAAATAACATTACATGGATGCACTCTACTCCTCTTCCTTATGCGTTTGCACCAGCTCCTATACACATAATGCAAGATATCCCCTCGGGCAAGCCCCAGCGCCTGGGAGACCACTACGGTGGTAATGGCAGTAGCATTGTTGCTCTATACATTACATTATATGGATGCACTCTTCTCCTCTCCCTTATGCGTTTAGTGCCAACTCCTATACACACAATGCAAGATATCCCGACGGACAAGTCCCTGCACCCCGGAGACCACTACAGTGGTAATGGCAGTAGTATTGTCGCTCTGTACATTACATTATATGGATGCACTCTGCTCCTCTTCCTTATGCGTTTAGCACCAGCTCCTATATACAAAATACAAGTATCCCCTCGGACAAGCCCCAGGGCCCGGGAGACCACTACAGTGGTCACGACAGTGGCATTGTTGCTCTACATTACATTATATGGATGCACTCTACTCCTCTTCCTTATGCATCTAGCACCAACTCCTATACATACAATGCAAGATAGCTCCTCGGACAAGCCCATGCGAATGCGAGACCACTACAGTGGTAATCGCAGTAGCATTGTTGCTCTCTACATTACATTATATGGAAGCATTCTGCTCCTCTTCCTTATGCGTTTAGCACCAGACCCTATACACACAATGCAATATATTCCCTCAGACATACCCCAGAGCATGGCAGACCACTACAGTGTTAATGGCAGTAGCATTGTTGCTCTCTACATTAAATTATATGGATGCACTCTGCTCCTCTTCCTTATGCTTTTATAACCAACTGTTATGCACACAGTGCAAGATATCCCCTCGGACAAGCCCCAGCGCCTGGGAGACCACTACAGTGGTAATGGCAGTAGCATTGTTACTCTCTACATCACATTATATGGATGCACTCTGTTCCTCTTCCTTATGCGTTTAGCACCAGCTCCTATGCACACAATACAAGATATCCCTTTGGACCCCCCGGGAGACCACTACAGTGGTAATGGCAGTAGTATTATTGCTCTACATTACATTATATGGATGCACTCTGCTCCTCTTCCTTATGTATTTAGCACCAGCTCCTATGCACACAATGCAAGATATCCCCTTGGACAAGCCCCAGCCCCCAGGAGAACACTACAGTGGTAATGGCAGTAGCAGTGTTGCTCTACATTACATTATATGGATGCACTCTGCTCCTCTTCCTTATGTATTTAGCACCAGCTCCTATGCACACAATGCAAGATATCCCCTTGGACAAGCCCGAGCGCCCGGGAGACCACTACAGTGGTAATGGCAGTAGCAGTGTTGCTCTACATTACATTATATGGATGCACTCTGCTCCTCTTCCTTATGTGTTTAGCATCAGCTCCTATGCACACAATGCAAGACATCCCCTCAGACAAGCCCGAGCGCCCGGGAGACCACTACAGTGGTAATGGCAGTAGCATTGTTGCTCTACATTACATTATATGGATGCACTCTGCTCCTCTTCCTTATGCATTTAGCACCAACTCCTATGCACACAATGCAAGACATCCCCTCAGACAAGCCCGAGCGCCCGGGAGACCACTACAGTGGTAATGGCAGTAGCATTGTTGCTCTACATTACATTATATGGATGCACTCTGCTCCTCTTCCTTATGCATTTAGCACCAACTCCTATGCACACAATGCAAGACATCCCCTCAGACAAGCCCGAGCGCCCGGGAGACCACTACAGTGGTAATGGCAGTAGCATTGTTGCTCTACATTACATTATATGGATGGACTCTGCTCCTCTTCCTTATGCATTTAGCACCAACTCCTATGCACATAATGCAAGACATCCCCTCAGACAAGCCCGAGCGCCCGGGAGACCACTACAGTGGTAATGGCAGTAGCAGTGTTGCTCTACATTACATTATATGGATGCACTCTGCTCCTCTTCCTTATGCATTTAGCACCAACTCCTATGCACATAATGCAAGACATCCCCTCAGACAAGCCCGAGCGCCCGGGAGACCACTACAGTGGTAATGGCAGTAGCAGTGTTGCTCTACATTACATTATATGGATGCACTCTGCTCCTCTTCCTTATGTGTTTAGCATCAGCTCCTAGCTGACAGGGCCTTTTGCTTTTTTCGCCTGCTTTCCCAGTGCAGGAAGGTTTCGTATGTTTCCTGACAGTCATAAAGCAGCGGGAGGGGAGAAGGCTACACTTTAATCCACGTGGTGAGTGTGTAATCAGCCTGGATTGGCCCTCACTGCTTAGTAAGAGCAGGAGCAATAGACGGCACATTAAAAGCTGCCATTTGGATCTTTAAGTTCCATTATGTTCATAACCTGATAGCCTGGGCCCCAGCTGCCAGGAAGCACATCTGAAGCGGCTCTGGCTGGGACAGGCACTCTTAATACCCCGCAGACTGCCTTTCCAGATGGAGTCAGGTTTAAATGGCCGCAGCACTTTGAGATTATCTCTCCCCACTAAGCCCCCTATTATTTTTTGTAATACATACATTGTTTGTGCGGGTTGCCAATGTACCTATGCGCCATCAGCGCGGATGTCAGGAAATGTCATTATTGTCACGTGGCGCGAAATATGCAACATCTCCTGCCGTTGTTAACTCTGGAATTACAGATTCAAGTCCCATCTGTGCTGGATTGTCAGCGGCTAATGATGGACTTCAGAGAGCTATGTCCAAATGCAGCGTCCAACCCGCGGCGGTTTCGCAATTCGATCGCCCGTGCTGCGATGAGCCCTTTCCACTTACGTGCAATCGCCGAGGAAAGGGTGGATCCTCCGACCGCAAGATCATCATTTCAAATGCAGCGCAAGTACGGGAAATACTCATTCAAACCTTTAACAACGTATTACAAGCAAAAAGTCATCCTAACTATTCTATATGGTACAGAAGCCATGATGAACGCCACCACATATAACTGGCCACAATTGGAAGCCTGCTTCTGGCGCAAGATCCTGCAACTTCCACCCTCATTTCCAAGGCCCAGAATAAGACATGAAATAGCAGTACAACCAATCAGCTTGATTGTCCTATGGAAGCATCTTGATCTATACCGTAAGCTGTTAGCGGTCAGCAATCCAAATCCTAAGATCACACCAGAACACAATGAACAATACCATCCTTCAATAATGGAAAGACAACCTTGATCGGCACCTGATAGGCGAAGACATCTCTCATGAAATGCTCACATCGCGCCCCCAAAAAGCAAGGACAAAGCTGATGAGAATTGATAGGATAAAAACAAACAACCAGAAAAGAAATTACAGTTTGAATCTACAATGCAAAACGGACATAAGGGCGATCAACGACCTTCCAGCCTATTTGACTATCTTCCAAGACAACAAGATTCGAGCAACATATCTGAAAATACGGATGAACACTATACCTACTTGCTTCTACCTAGCAAAAATGAGGCTGATCCTCTCTACAGAACAATTCTGTTGCTTCTGTCCAGAGACACGGAACCCAGAAACATTACACCATCTCTTGCGAAAACCTCTCAGCACAAAGGCTTCGATTTGGTGCCTTCTTTAAGATCTCTGAACAGAACATGGATGCAGAAGAAAGATGGCCATTGATGCTCAATGGCAAATCAAAGAAACTGATTTTCACGATATGCCAATTTCTTCAAGAAATAGTAGAGTTGGACAAAGATACCAAACATTAGAAATACACATACATGAAAATGGCGGTCATTACAACCTTGGTGCTAAGTGCACCAACTTTACCACCATGGTGTAAACTATGTTTACACCATGGTGGATGGCGGATTTACCGCCCCATTCCAAGGTGAGTGGGGCGGTAAATCCCCATTTCCCATTTTCCCTTCCCCATTCCCATTTTTGCCCCATAGGGCATAATGGGAGTGGGGAAGGCGCTAATTACGCCGCCGTAAATTACGGCGGCATAATTAGCACCATGGCGGGTTAGCGCCATGGACTTTAATGCCTGCCAAAAGCAGGCGTTAAAGTGGGAATCCGGCGTTAAGGGTTAACGCCGTCGTTAACCCTTAACGCCGGGGTTGTAATGACCGCCAATATCTTAGAAACTGCGACAAATGAAAAGTTTAAAAATTAAACTATAGCATTTTAATTAAAAAAAAAGCTTCCAGGAAAGTGATCGAAAAATGTGCCAAAGCAATACAAATATTGTTAATATTTTTGTTAACGCATATCTATGCAGTATCGGACTCAAAATCAATTAATTACACACAAAATATTACGTGTTGTCATGAGATGATGACTGGGAACACTGGGGTGATTAATTTCTAGGTGATTGATCCTAGTGTGCGTTAAATAAATAATAACTTGTTTTGCATTTATTGCAACCAATGTTTGGCCATTTTATGGCATCCAACCTGATGGTATTCATTTTATCAACTTTGAAATGATAGAGGGTTCAGTCAGCCTTAGTGACGTTTAAGCGCCAAGAAACTATGCATTCTGTGGGATGCTACAGGTAAATAATAAATATATTATTAAATCAACCTCTTGAATGCAGGTTGGACCCACATCTCAGCTTGAAGTGTCTGACTCAATGAGCACAGAGAGGGACAGGGGCAACTCTACCTTACCTCTACTTTAAAAAATGAAAGATGGTGGTAGATCAAAACTCTATAATTTCCCACACAAGTAGGCGGAAGGTCTGGCCAGACTGAGGCCAGCACAGTGAGCTGGAGAGTGAGAGAAAGTATGGTCGGAAAAAGATGAAGTGTACACCCATTCTGCAATTCTAAGCTGAACATTCTGTGGATTAATGTCACATGGAAACATCAACCAATCAAAGAGCCAGAACATTATGTGTACCCTGATTGGCCAGCGTGACAGTTAATCAGATGGCCAAAATGCTTCGATGACTCCAACCTATTGGAATGCAGCTCAACTGTGATTGGCGATTACAGCTCAGCTTGGCCACCTTTACACACCCAGAAGAGAGGCGTGTTTATGCATGTGAATGAGCCAAGCAGGGTCTTCGTGAGAAAGAACAGAAACTGTACTGTGGAGTGGGGTGGGTAAAAACTGTTTATGGATGCAGTTATAGCAGGCATCTGCAATCTTTGGCTCCCTAGATGTTTTTGACTGTACCTTGCATGAGATCTATCCAACATTGTCAACCTAAGGGATCATGGGAGTGGTAGTCCAGAACAGCTTGTGGGCCGCAGGTTGCAGACCCAATTTCATTTACAGCGGGTGAAAGAATAAACCATCGGAAGGAAGCCAATAATCTGAAGTGAGAGCCGGATAGCCGGAAAGCTGCATCACAGGTTATGTCTCCTAAGGTAGAGGATCCTTCAGTCATCTAATGATAACAGCACAGGCTTATTTAGGAAATAAATATATGAACTCTTTGGCCCCAGAGAGGAGGAGGTTTTGAATGGTTGCATAAAATGTCCTTATTTCAAGTTTAATATTGGACTCAGAAGAAACTTCACAAAATATGACTGTCTGGCACATGGTCATATCGTGGTGGTCGGCGATGCTACAGGAAGATCCTGAAGTTCATCTCCGGGTCATATCAATCCAGAGACACATGCCTTCTGAAGAGTCCACAAACTCACGCAGCTCATAAGGAGGGGAGGACTTGGCGGTTCACTTCTAGATCCTGCGCGTTGGACCGTGCTCCTATGACAGTGGTCTTCATAGCCCCACTGTCTTTGTTTTACTTATTTTGAGGCTATTGCTTATTTTGAGGTTATTGAGGTTTTGAAGTTATTGTTTTACTCATTTATGGTTATTAAAAAAAGAACACTTTGGCTGAAGATTTAGAAACAACCTCTGCCAGGAAAGATAGGTATGTTAGGGAGAATTCTCAAGAATATGCTAATTTCCCTTACCTTTTGAGACCACCAACAACTTTGCTGGATTTCTAGGATTTTAACTTTTTACCTGGAAAGAGTGTGAGCCTTTTTTTCCTCCACTTTTTCGTGCATTTTGATGTGTGCTTTATTTTTGTGTTCTTTGGATATGGAGTTCTAAACAACACCATGGGCATCATCTTTTTCTTGTGTGTCACGCAGCACCTTCAGTGCAGTGGCACAGGGATGTCTTTCAGACATCACAAGGTTTAAATACCTTCTCTGGGACTGACTACTGTCTCCCAGAGCATGGAAAGTTAAATTGACTTTACTAGTCTTTTTAAATGTACAAACCCAGCACACACTATCTTCCTATAGAGTGCTGGAGGGGTTGCCTAGCATCCCCTGAGTCTAAACACTCATGTAACAGTCAAATGTTACCCTTTTCTACTTGAAATGGCAGGTGGCAGTGGTTTCTAACAAACTACCATGATGTTTCCCGGTAGCTAAAAATAGGGTCAGCCATTTTTTTCAATATGGCGCCCAAGACCTGTCTGGTCGACTTTTTCACTGTTTCTTTTAGAAAAGGTCCTTCGCGTGTTTAAATCTGCACACCAAACCAGATTTGGTCCCTTTGTTCGTTGGCCTTTGGCAGGCTTCAGTGCTGAAGCCCTCCTCAGGCGCCTGAGTGTCTGGGGTGGACAGGATGTGAGGGAGGTGCCCGAAACTCCCTGTGCTTAGTCTCCTAGGAGACCTGAATGCACTCTCGAGTGATTGACTGGCTGAGTGTCCGGCAAGGACAGCCACCCTGCTGTGTGAGTGACAGCCAAGCTGGAATGAATGGGGGAAAACTGTTTAAAAGCAAGCCTCTGCGACTTGGAAAGCAGAGTCGACCACTGGAATGAGAGAACCGAAGACGAGCTGAAGGAAGACGACTGCTGCAACTCCTGATCCACCGGTGAAGCCCTGCTGCAGGTCCTAATTGCCTGAAACTCCCTCGTCAGAGAAGCCCTTCAAGGACAACTTCTTCCCTTGAGTTTGGTGGAAACAACCAACTCGCAAGTTACCTGGACACCGTCCGTATACTGGTCAAATTTTCTTCAGAGTGCTGTTGAAAACCGGATAACCAGTGAGAAGGATACCAGTTTGCGGTCTTTAAGGCACTCACACCTTAAACCGATGTTTTGCCAAGCTTGTGGCCGCTTCCCTGGGCAGTGCAGGAACCTCCCGACGTCCTCCTTCTTGTCCCCATGATTGAAGCTCAGGAACAGCGAGATCTGCAGGAACTGCCAGGAACAACTGCCTCAGCTACAGCTCTTCTTCATTTAAAAGGTATTGTGCAAGTGCGGTCCAGAACTCCGTTCGGCCGCGGTGATAGTTTGTGAAACTTTCCCAACTTTGAAGGCTTGCCCTTTCCTAAACCAACATCTAACTTTTCGTCTGACCAACTACTTCTAAAAACCGTGGCAAAGACTTAACCGTTTACTACCAGAATTGTGCTATCCTATCCAAGACTCTGAACCATTGACTTTGGCCCAGGCCTTTTGAATGTAATTGCTGGTTGTAGTGAACTGAAACTGAAAGTATTGCCCTGCCTCTGAAAGTATTTGTGCTTTTCATTCTTATAACCTTGTCTTTTTGCCCCTTTTTAAAGTAACTGAAGTGCCATTTTGCTCCCACTTCAGGGGAGCTGAACTTGTTCAGAAACTGATTGGTTGTGTATTGTAGTATGTAGATTGTGATATTGAGCTGCTCTTGATAGTGGAATGTTTTCCAACTGACTGTGTAAATAAACGTATATTCTTTTACCAAGAAACCTTGAGTAAGTGTTTGTTTGAATCACTGTGATTGCTAGTCCCTGTGTACTGCTCACTTTAATCTTGAAATAAGTCTGGCTGCTCAGCCACTGCTACCACATTACTGTGTAGTACAGGCTTGTACCAAAGGTGAAATTGTACTGACACGTGTAGCCTTAATTGTGTGTAGTGTTCCGAAAGGGTACTGCATGTAATTCTGCCTAACACTGGTATACAGTGGTGGGATAAAGTATAGTTGTTACATTGAGAGTTGTGCTCTTACCTTTGTTCAAATAACCTTCCTAAGGCTAAGCACCACTAGAGAAGCAATTCTTTTATCATGTTTGATATGGATAGCTACAGACAGGAGACCCTAGTCACTTTAACAATTGATCAATTGAGAGAAATGTGTAAAGCTAGGAATATTACTATAAAAGGCAAATAAGTTGAATTGATAGAAAAGTTGTTTGAATACCAAAGTCTGAGGAGTGGGTCTGAAACACCTACCCCTGCAGCAGATGTGGAAAATGATGATGAGGATGATAGTATGTCAGAGTACAACTCAAATTTTATCGATGAGTTAGATGAGGCAGAAGAGGCTCAAAATGTAGGCCCTGTTTTACCTCTACCTGCTCATAGGCCTCAGCCTTTGACCACAGGGACCCCATCAGGTCCAACACTAAGTCCTGAATTTGTCTCTCTTGAAAGAATGAGACGTGAGTTGGAATTCAAAAGAATCCAAGCCCAAACTGAAAGTAAGCATCAAGAACTTAAACTCAGAGAAATGGATTTGAATCCTGCACTCGAAATGAAAAAGTTGTCTCTTGAGAATGTTTCTCTCCCAGAGTCTTCTAGGTCTTCCAGTCCTAAGAGGCCTTGCATGCCCAAAGATGCAGTAAGTATGTATGAGGTGAAGCTTGATATTTTGGATTGGCTGGCAACTTTTGAATATAACCATGGGATTCAGAACATTACAGGGAATCAGTTGATTCCTTGGCTCTTTTCTAGGCTACCCCCTGTTGCATCTGATGTTGCAATGGAAATGGGTGAAGTAGATAGAATTGAGTATGAAAGTGTGAAACTAGCTTTAAAGCTAGGTTTGGGAAGACCCCTTCCCAGTATCTTAAGGGGTTTAGAACCCTCAAAAAGCATGATGGGACCCCTTGGGCTACCTGGGTGTGTGACTGTTTGAAAACATAGATGGGTGGGTTGTTACAGAGTTAACACTTATGAAGGTATGAGAAATCTGTTTATGTTGGAGTCTGTTTATGATGCCTGCTCTCCTGAGCTGAGACAGTACTTGGCTGACTCTAAGGAAATTGATCGCAAGAAGTTGGCAAAGGCTGGTGACTTGTGGGTTGCCAACAGGGCTACTCACAAAGATTAATTCTGGGGCAACTCAGAAGTAGGATGAGGGAAAGCAGCACAAGAAAGATAAGAAAGAGAATTCTAATACCTCCACTCCAAATGAGGGCCCCAAACATAACAAGGTTAAGCCACAAGGGAAACCGAATCAGGCTAGTGTATCTCCTGGTGCTAAACCAGAAAATGTTATGCTTGTGGGTCAACTGACCATGTGAACGGGGATCCCAGATGTAAGGGTAAACCTTCAGGGATCCACACTGTCTCCTTAGCCTTCTCCTCAGAGGATGAAGTACCAATGGAAAGTGGAAACTTTCACTCACTGGCCGAGGAACCCATGAAAGTCTAAGCCAGTGTTTCTTTAGTATCCCTGGGTCTGTGGGAACAGCACAACTTAGATGTCTACAATTCAATTCCAGACAATACTAAAGAGTATTCCAAAGATAGTGTTCTTGTGAATGGTCAGGAGACCCCTGCCATCAGAGACACTGGGACCAGCATTACTGTAGTTGATTAATATTTTTTCAAGGTAGAGGATGTTGCTAAGGCACCCACATACATCACTAAGCTTGATGGAGGCCCTTTCCAAATGCTTCCACAGTTACCAGCTCTCATCCAGTGCAATGACATGACTGCCAAGATACCTGTAAGTTTGCAGAGTGAAGCACCTGGGAGAGTCCTGTTGGGAATGACTTAAAAACTCTTGGAGTTGTATCAAGCCCCCCCTGGCCTCCCAGCAAAAGGAAACAGGAGCCGACTAGGAAGGCCAGAGAGAGTACCCTAAAGGACTCTCAAGGGGAGATTATAGAGGAAACTATAACCCCCAGTCCACAGGACTTACTGACTACAATCTCTAAGAGAAAGGAGGAAAAGGGGAAACCTAAAACCTCCAGGAAAAAAACAGCCAGCGCTCCTGTGCTACCAACAAGGACATCCCCGAGAGGACTGTCCAAAATCACACCTGTGACTCCTCCACCAGCTGAGCCTTAGTGCGTGGAACAACCTAGTGTGGTTGAATCAGCTGCTGAGGAATCAGAGCTGGAAGAGGACCTTGCTCTTGTTGGAGATCTGGATCCTGCAGACCATCCTGAGCTGCAGTCTTTACTGGCAGAAGGTGGACCCTGTAGGGCAGACTTCAGCAGAGGTCAAAGAGAGTGTCCTACTCTTGAAGGTCTTCGCCAACAGGCAGCTTCCCAGCTGGATGGGCAAGAGCCAGAGAAGCATAGGTTGTACTGAGAAGATGGCCTCTTCTACAGTGAATTGAGTCTATTCCAGGGGACTACAGAAGACTTGTAGTGCCTCTAGAAAGCAGACTCCAGTTCCTACAGTTAGCCCATGAGATACCTTTGGTTGATCACTTGAGTTTCAAGAAGACCTAGGAAAGACTCTCTTTATATTTCTACTGGCCTAAGTAGGGGTCTGATTTAGATAAATTCTGTAGCAGTTGTCACACTTGCCAAACCTATGGCAAGATTGGAGCCAAGAATATGGCACCCTTGGTGCCTCTCCCAGTGGTGGGAGTCCCTTTTGAGAGGGTAGGAATCAACATTGTTGGTCCCTTAGACCCTCCAACCTCTTCAGCAAACAGGTTTGTCCTGGTTGTAGTAGACCATGCTACTAGGTATCCTGAAGCAATACCTATGAGGACTACTAGTGTTCAGGCTGTTGCTAAGGCTCTACTTGATATTTTTACCAGGGTAGGTTTTCCTAAGGAAGTTATCTCTGGGGATCCGATTTTATGTCCCACTACATGCAGGCCATGTGGAAAAACTGTGCAGTAATTTACAAGTTCTCAACTGCCTACCATCCACAGACAAATGGATTGGTTGAGTGGTTTAACTGTACAATGAAGAGCATGATAGGTGCTTTAGAGGAACCCCTTAGAAGAAAGTGGGACCTTCTACTGCCATACCTTCTATTTGCTTCTAGAGAAGTCCCTCCTGAGGAGTTGGATTTGATCCCTTTGAGCTTCTCCACGGCCATTCAGTTAGAGGTCCCTTGGCCCTAATTAAGGAGGGGTTGGAGAGTGCTCCTTCCCCCAAGCCAGTAAGAGTCACTGACTATGTGATAGGTCTTCGGATGAGAATGTCACACATGATGGCAGAGGCATCAGATAACTTTAAGGCAGGTCAGGCTCTGGTAAAGCATTGGCATGACCAGAAGGCCAACATGGTTGAATTTACTCAAGACCAGCAAGTTCTAGGTATGGTCCCTACAATGTAGAGGGTCTTACAGGACAAACGGATAGGACCCTTCAGGGTTGTGGGAAAACTTGGGGAGGTCAACTATCTTGTTGACGTATGCAATCCTAAGGAGGCTCCCAGAGTCTTTCACACCAACTGTCTAAAAGCATATGTCTCAAGACCAAAAGTAGGAGCTTTGCTTCTAGCTTCAGCTCAAGAGGAGGAGGGGAGTGAACCTCTACCTGACCTACTCAGAGGACAGCCTTTAGATGAGAAGATAGAAGGAGTCAATTGCTCTTCTAATTTAACACCTGAAGAACAGGAGGAGTGCAAGTTTCTGTTAAATTAGTTTGCTTCGCTGTTTTCACTATCACCAGGCTTGGCCCCTTGGGGCCAGCATGTTATTCTCACTGTTGACTGTTTACCTGTTAAAAGCAGAGGTTACAGGATGTCAGCTCATGTAAGAACCCACATAAAGGAGGAGGTCAACAAGATGCTTGATCTCGGGGTAATAGAGCCCTCTACCAGTCCATGGTCTGGTCCAGTTGTACTAGTGCCAAAGGCAGGATCCAAAGAGTTGAGATTCTTTGTGGACTATAGAGCTCTTAAAAAGACTGATGCCCACACTTTACCCAAGACAGATGAACTGGTGGACAAACTTGGTTCAGTCAAGTACCTCAGTACATTTGATCTCACTTCAGGCTATTAGCAAATAGCACTGACAGAACATGCCAAGGAGAACACTGCATTCTCAACCTCAGCAGGCCTCTACCAGTTTAAGGTAATGCCTTTTGGACTAAAGAATGCACTTGCAACATTCCAAGGGATGGTTAACCAGGTTCTGAATGGGATGGAGGACTTCTACATGGCATACTTGGATGACATTTCAGTGTTCAGCCTTACTCGGAAAGAACATGTTGACCACTTAGGATATGTTTTACAGGCTCTTGAGCAGGCCCATCTGACCATAAAGGCGAGTAAGTGTCAAATTGGTCAGAATAAAGTGGTCTACCTTGGACATGAGGTAGGAGGAGGTGAAATCAGGCCATTGCCTAGCAAAGTACAAGCTGTACAAAACTGGGCCACCCCTACTACTCAAACCCAGGTGAGAGCCTTCCTAGGCCTCACTGGTTACTATAGGAACTTCATAGAGAACTATGAGACCATAGCGTCTCCCTTGAATGTGATCTCCTCACCCAAATTTCCTAAAAAGGTTAGATGGAATTATTTATTTTATTTTATTTTTTACATTTGTAAAGCGCACTGCAGCCCGAAGGCATAGAGGCGCTGAAAGCGGTGTGTAAGAACTCTTGATTAAGGGTTACAAAAAAGCCACCCCTGAAGAGCTCTTAGAATATACATACAGTGTTACAGATACACAGGTCCTAGGTAGCAGACAAAAAACAGGCACATTATTTGAAGAGACTAGTCTTGATGGCCTTGCGAAAGGCAGTGTGAGAGTCAAGTAGTCTGATATGCGGTGGAAGGGAGTTCCAGAGGGTGACTGCCATGGTGGGGAAACTAGTGCCACCAGCACGCACTCTGCGGGTTTTTGTCACAGTTATCAAGTTGGAGTAGGCCACTCTGGAGGGCCTGGAGGCACATGGGTTTAGGAATGAGGAGGGCACTCAAGCATTTGAAGGTCTAAAGAAAGCCCTTTGTCGAGCTCCAGTCTTAAGAGCTCCTAACTATAACCAAACCTTCATTGTGCAGACAGATGCTTCAAATACAGGTATAGGTGCAGTTCTGAGTCAGCTGGATGAGAAAGGTAGGGAGCACCCTATTTGCTTCATCAGCAGGAAGCTGAAGGAATCTGAGACAAGGTTGGCAACCATTGAACGTGAGTTTTTTGCTATTGTCTGGTCACTGAAGAGGTTTAGACCATATTTGTATGGCTCTACTTTTGTGATTCAGACATTCAGACTAACCACCAACCCTTGAGATGGTTGATGCAAATTAAAGCGGAAAACCCTAAACTACTAAGTCAATCAGCTTGCAAGGGTTTGATATTACCATTGTACACAGGTCTGGGTGTCACCACCAAAATGCTGATGGTCTCTCCAGGATGTTTGACTGACTGGAGTAAGGAGATTCATCCAGGAGTGGATTAAATCCTCCTGTTCCTTAGTGTGGGGGGGACGAGTGTTAGGGAGAATTCTCAAGAATGTGCTAATTTCCCTTACCTTTTGAGATACCAGCAACTTTGCTGGATTTCTAGGATTTAAATTTTTACCTGGAAAGAGTGTGAGCCTTTTTTTCCCACTCTTTCATGTATTTTGATGTGTGTTTTACTTTGGTGTTCTTTGGATATGGAGTTTTAAACAACTCCATAGGAATCATCTTTTTCTTGTGTGTCACACAGCACTGTCAGTACAGTGGCAAAGGGATGTCTTTCAGACGTCCTAAGGTTTAAATACCTTCTCTGGGACTGACTACTGTCTGCCAGAGCATGTAAAGTTAAATTGACTTTACTAGTCTTTTTAAATGTACAGACCCAGCACACACTATCTTCCTATAGAGTGCTGGAGGGGTTGCCTAGCATCCCCTGAGTCTAAACACTCATGTAACAGTCAAATGTTACCCTTTTCTACTTGAAATGGCAGGTGGCAGTGGTTTTTAACAAACTACCATGATTTTTCCCGACCGCAAACACCGGTAGCTAAAAATCGGGTCAGCCATTTTTTTCAATATGGCGCCCAAGACCTGTCTGGTCGACTTTTTTTCACCGTTTCTTTTAAAGAAGGTCCTTCTTGTGTTTAACTCTGCACGCCAAACCAGGTTTGGTCCCTTTGTTCATTGGCCTTTGGCAGGCTTCAGTGCTGAAGCCCTCCTCTGGTGCCTGAGTGTCTGGGGTGGACAGGATGTGAGGGAGATGCCCAAAACTCTCTGTGCTTAGTGTCCTAGGAGACCTGAATGCACTCTGGCGTGATTGACCAGCTGGCTGTCCGGCAAGGACAGCCACCCTGCTGTGTTAGTGACAGCCAGGCTGGAATGAATAGGGGAAAACTGTTTAAAAGCAGGCCTTTGAGACTAGGAAAGCAGAGTTGACCACTGGAACGAGAGAACCGAAGACGAGCTGAAGGAAGACGACTGCTGCAACTCCTGGTCCACCGGTGAAGCCCTGCTGCAGGTCCGATTTGCCTGAAACTCCCTTGACAGGGAAGCCCTTCAAGGACGACTTCTTCCCTTGAGTTTGGTGGGAACAACAAACTTGCAAGTCACCGGACACCGTCCCTATACTGGTCGAATTTTCTTCATATTGCTGTTCAAAACCGGATAGCCAGTGGGAAGGATACCAGTTTGTGGTCTTTAAGGCACTCACACCTTAAACCGACGTTTTGGTAAGCTTGTGGCCTCTTCCCTGGGCAGTGCAGGAACCTCCCGACGTCCTCCTTCTTGTCCCCATGACTGAAGCTCAGGATCAGCGAGATCTGCAGGAACTGCCAGGAACAACTGACTCAGCTACAGCTCTTCTTCATTTAAAACGTACTGTGCAAGTGCGGTCCAGAGCTCCTTTCGGCTGCTGTGAAAGTTTGTGATACTTTCCCAACTTTGAAGGCTTGTCCTTCCCTAAACCAACATCTAACTTTTCGTCTGACCAACTACATCTAAAAACCGTGGCAAATACTTAACCGTTTACTATCAGAACTGTGCTATCCTATCCAAGACGCTGAACCATTGACTTTGGCCCAGGCCTATTGAATTGAGTTTCTGGTTGTAGTGAACTGAAACTATTTGCCCTGCCTCTGAAAGTATTTGTGCTTTTGATTCTTATAACCTTGTCTTTTTACCCCTTTTTAAAGTAATTGAAGTGCCATTTTGCTCCCACTTCAGGGGAGCTGAACTTGTTCAGAAACTGATTGGTTGTGAACTGTAGTATATTAGATTGTGATATTGAGCTGCTCTTGCTAGTGGAATGTTTTCCAACTGTGAAAATAAATGTATATTCTTTTACCAAGAAACCTTGAGTAAGTGTTTGTTAAAATCACTGTGGTTGCTAGTCCTTTGTCTAACCCCTTGTACTGCTCGCTTTACTCTTGAGATAAGTCTGGCTGCTCAGCCACTGCTACCACATTACTGTGTAGTACAGGCTTAAACCAAAGGTGAAATTGTACTAACACTTGTAGTCTTAATTGTGTGTAGTGTTCCCAAAGGGTACTGCATGTGATTCTGCCTAACAAGGTAGACAATTTGTTTTTTCACATGAATTACCCCTAATTCTAAGGCTGCCCGCGCAGTGCGCACCTGTGCAGTCTGTGGCTAGCACACAGCATGGCTTGAGTGCGGCTCAAGATGGCCGCGACCAGTGCTATTGCGGCTTCAGAGAACTACAGTTTTTAACCTCTTGGACGCAGGTTCTGACAGTGACAGACCACCCAGCAGGGCCTTCATTTAGGCACTCAGGCATTCATAGGCTTTCTATTTACATAATGAGGCCAATTTTCTACATGAAAAAATGTCATGAATTCTGGGGAATTTGCTTTACTAGGAATTGATATGGTCGAAAAAAAATTGTGAAATCATTCAAAAAGAGAAAAGCAAAAAGTGATGGACGTAAATCCCGGAGAAAATGTTTCTTGAGCTCTAGGAAGTGTTCCATTCCACCTTCTTTATTTGTTTAGGCAGTTAGGTAGCAGAGCCACCCATAAGCAGAAACTATGACATTAGTACAGATGGGGAGACATGGCATATGAGGAGGGACACAAAGATTGTAGGTGTTGTTTACCCACCCACTGACTAGCCCTGCTAATCTTTATGACCATTCCCACCCAGTTCCTGCCCCTCCACCCAAAAAAACATCCTCATGGGAACTCTTTCAGCTCACTTCATTCAAGCCTTACCATCAAACTTTGCACTTGAAGTGCCTGTATTATTTCACGGCAGTCTTCTGACAGTTAATGACTTAGTGCTAGCAGTAAACACACTACTGGTGTGATGATATTATCTTAAACCGGTCTGCCTTCAGAGACTCGCCTTATAAGCACTATGCACGTCCTTCACTGAAGTCCTGTTCAAAACAAGCATTGGAAAAGCCATTCGATTTGCATCCGCTACCATCAATGACCGGTCAATACCACTACAACTGTGGCTGGCAAGTGCCTTTCTCATTCCTGCACAACAGCCCAAAATGTTGGCATTACCAATGCGTGTCTTATTTGTGTCAGGGCTCCCCCAAAATCCATCCCAGATCTAAGCAGAGCTGAGATGGAAATGTGTCTGACCTTGCCCAGACCAACAGGTCTTCAGCTTTGAGACAGTTGATGGCGTGCAGGTGATCGATGCCCCTAGTTTATACAATACATGGGCACACATGCCAACATGACCCATTCCAATATGTAGGTGCTTATCCTGTCCTGTTTTTTTTCTTTGCATTCTGGGACTTGTAGTACGAGTTTTACAATGGGAAAAGGTGAACTACAAACCCCAGAATGCAAGGAAAGAAAGCAGGACTGGATAAGCCCCTAGAGATTGGAATGGGTCATGTTGGTAAGTATGCGGATGGGGACCTGTTGGCACAGTTATTTTATTGGTCATTGTGTGAGACGGGAGAGAACTGAGTTTCTTCGCTAGACTGGCTGATTCGCACGTCTTAAGAAGCTTTCAAATTTCGAAAAATATATTTATGTATATTTCCTGGGACTCCTGATTTCTTCCGTTTTACATATTTACAAGACAGGCCGAGCATCTTAAGTCTTGTGATGAGAATGTCATTATTAACAGCACATGAAGGCGATGCCAAGATATCACCGTGTCACCTGATGATTAAAGAACCCAGCGCAGGCGGGTATTTACTGGTGCGCCTGCTCAGCACCCAAACAAACGCCAAAATGGCATTTCAAACGGGAACTGTCAGGTTTCATGCAAGAGGTACGGCTGTACAGTTTTTGAGAAAAGCAAGCATTGGCAAAGCCAATAGACTTTCCTGGGTTTTGTGCGTGGAAAACGCTTTGGCCTAAATTCCGATGATAGTGATTAAATTGCAAGAAAGTGCTCACTTGCTGGTCCCTCCCTGTGGTCTGGCTCTTACCTGCGATTCTGATCCATCTGTGGGCATGCAGCAGGCGGATCCACAGTCCACCGGTACCACATGTGGTCAAGAGTACTGGAACCCAAGGCCAGCCCATGGGCCAGTGCACTTCACCCCGTCACAGTTGCCAAAGTGGTCCATTCCAATCTGTAGGTGCATATCCAGTCTTGTTTTTTTCTGTGCATTCTGAGACTGCTAGGACTGGATAAGCACCTGCAGATTGGAATGGATCATGTTAGCAACGGTGACCACGTGCAAGCAGTGACTGCTACACCAAAGATAGAACGAGGATACATTGCATACCACAACAATTGTTTATTCAATCATGACATCATTTTATAAAGCTGCCAAAGCTGGATAATACTTTTGTTGGAGACACATAATACAAATCGACAAATACAATTTCATCATTTTAAAAAAAAAATCACAATATACATACATATAAAATATCATAAAGTGCAATGTGTGATGTGCAAAAAGTGCTAACGTCCAACCACCACAATCCGATCACTGCAGATTGGCGGTACAAGAGACTCTATAATCCTAATCAGTTAGGGTGCACAAGTATGTGTACACCCTGGAGACAAAACCCTAAACATGGGTGCCCTGATTAATTTGAGATAAACATCATCAAATGGAAACAACTATTGCCTGCTAGGTGAGACAGATTTAACAACTGTCTTCCAAATTTTTATAGCGCTGCGCCGGAGGGTCTACTTATTTTCCCACCTCCTAGTTTCAACATCCCTTCGGTCTGAGGATAAGGTTGTCAACAGAACAGGTGTGTCAATGTCTAAACGGAACAGGAAGAAAACAGATATAATTCAATCACAATCTATTCTCCCATATAACATGTCAAGCCAACCTAATACATAAATAGTTACATGCACTTACAGATTTCCACACAACAAGTGCATGGGTCGAGTCAGTTCTCCTAGAACGATCAACTGGACCCTAGATCACAAACGACAGACAGGGGGAATTGCTAGGTCTGGAAAAGACCTGGGGCTAAGCTGATGTCAGAACTGTTGGGTCTGGGGGCTAGCTAGTCTTTTGGCTGTAGCTCCTGAGATTCTATCCGGGGCTACAACCAAAAGATCAGGGGCTATAGCCCCCTTAGCCCCCCCCTAGCAACGCCCCTGGGCAACAGCCCATTAGTAGTGCAGCCTGACTTGCTATATCTGCACATCTACTGCGGAATAAAAAAGACCACTTGCAGTATCTCTACCTCATCATGTGCTCGTGTTCAACAGTAAATACTTCCAGCCAGTTGCATTCATTTGCCACTCGTGCGACTACCACCCATAGGCATTTCGCCCATAGGAGTCGTGATCCCCTGAAGAAGGAAGAGAGGATAGAATGAAGTGGGTAGACTGTGGCATACTAAATTACCAAGCAGCTTCCCATCTTTTGCTGAAGCCGGTGCTCAGGCAACAGCAATAACAGCCTGCCGCCTAACGCATAGGCCTATATCAAAAGCGGGCCACATCTTGGTGACTCCTGTAAGTCTCTCTTTACTCTCTTTTATTCCACAGTAGATGTGCACCTATGGCAGTCAAACTGCAGCTTGCCGCAGTATGCATTTTAGCCCTTCTAATGAGGTATTTGCGGCTTTCCTACCCTTTGATGTGTATAACACAGGCAAGCAGTGAACAGGCGGTGATCTGTCACGCGCGTATGTATTCGGCCGAGATCTAAAATGGTGACCCCCATTGCGCGAGTGGGGCCGCCATTATCCCGTTGATTTTAGCAGATTGTGCGTGTGCTGTCCAGGGGTAAGGGAGACGGGCTCGATAGGCAACAGAATGGCTATCACCGCAAGTATGAGACGTCTCATACGGGAACCCAGATGCAGAGTTCCTGGGCCGTGCGAGGACTCCTCTGTACGCGGAGACAAGGTGCAGGAAGTCATAACCAGTGGACCCATATGCAGACAGAATGATAACATTACCTGGGTTTAAGAATACCATACCCTTCCCCCCAGGTACTAACACAAAGACATTGGGTGAGTGTTGGCAATAAAAGGCTGTGGGATTTTAATGCACAGTTATGGTCATAACAAAACACAATCATTATTACAGTAACCATAATATGCTGCACTTTTGGGCATCGGGTCCTGAGGTTGCCCCCTCTGGCCCGTGCCGCCATGACCTGGATGGGTTACCGGCTATCCAGGTTCCCCCAAAAGTTGCTCCTCATCTCTTCCCTGAGCCGAATTGCCTGTCCCTTTTGGTTGGGGCTCACCTCTTTGCCGCGTCTGGTACTGATCCTGTGAGGGTTTTGTCATTTACCTGGTCTTTTCCTTACGGGTGCATTTTTATGCTGTAAAACATTCCAGCTCCTTGCTAGCTTGCAGTTAAGTGCGGCCGTATATCGTGTGTTGGCCTCTCATTTCCCCTTGCACAGCGGGCTAGCTTATTTCTTTTTAGTAAAACCAATAACTCCAGCTTGTTTAAGATAAATTTAACCTTGGCTTCCCCTTGGGTTGGATGGCTCCTGCTCTGGCGGTTTCTGGTCCTACCAGTTCTGAGCCCCCTTTTATTTCATATGTGCGTTGCAGTCCTTACATCTATATTATGTTTGTTTTGGGCTGGCTTAGAATTTTAATTAATTCACTTCCCGCATTACGCTAGCGCTTGCATCTGCTCTTTTGGGAGCCCCGGCGTGTTATCCTAGTTTCTGCCATTACTGCTACCAGCCGACTTTTGTTTTTCAAACCGTTTTCAGGTATCAGCTATTTTCCGGTCCCTTGGCCCCTGGCCCTCCAGCGTTGGCCTGTTATATTGTGCTGTGTGGTGTTAGCCACTGTTTTTATATATATATATTTTATTTAATAAACCTGTTTTCAGGTTTAGAGCTACTTGCAGCTCTTTGGCCCCGGCCCTCCGGCTTTGGCCTTTTCTTTGTCTTAATTGTTTCTTACAAATATTTCCTCTGACTATTTGTTGCTGTCTTGTGAGCTGTGCAGCCCTATTTTCTCAAATTCTATTGTAGTATTTGAGTGACTTGTTTCTGTCTGTGATTTGTCTCTTTCCTGAGTGCGTCTTTCACTATGCATGTGTTGGTAAGTGAAATGA
The DNA here is from genome assembly GCF_040938575.1 of Ambystoma mexicanum. Classification (NCBI taxonomy): domain Eukaryota; kingdom Metazoa; phylum Chordata; class Amphibia; order Caudata; family Ambystomatidae; genus Ambystoma; species Ambystoma mexicanum. The sequence goes on along the minus strand of NC_090929.1, from coordinate 1,604,438,624 downwards.
GTTGGTGGCTAAATAATTTAGCATTTATATAGCGCTACTACCCCTCGGGTATCTGAGCACTGCTTGTTATTACCCAGGGTGTGTGGTGCTCTTTTATCGACCTTGGAAGGCTGAAAAAGGCTGAGTTTGGCTCTGCCGGGGTTCGAACCTGCGCCAGCAGGCTCTGCACAGGTGTACATGTGTCAAAGTATTCGAAACTGCGTCAGCAGTATCTGCACAGATGTCAAACATACTCGCCGTGCTGTCGGACTGGCTAATTGAATTGTTGGGGTGTTCCTATGTTATGGGCCCTCCTTGTGCTTGAAGTAAACACTGTTATTCTTTTTTATGTTCCTTCACCCTTGTTGTTTTCCCGCTCTTTCTTGCTTTGCTTTTATACAGCTTGGCGGGATGGTGTCTATGCTTGTTAGAGGTGTCTCACCCCTTCTGCTCCTTTGGCTGCTTGTTGTGGCAGGCCTTGGATTTTTATTCTGGTCCCAGTCTTGCTTGTTTTCCTGCTTACTTGCGCTGATGTGTCTGCTTCTTAAACCCTGTCAACTGGATACTCTCGCAACTGGGACTCTTTTTTAATCAGCTGAAAGGACCCTGTGCTCCTTTGTTTTCCTTGAGTGGATCACCCCTGTCGCGCTCTGAAAACTGGAACAAAACTGGTCACCATCCCATGTAACTCATGCAGCACACTGCGGGAACTCCCCCCTTCTGGAACACTTCTTGATATTTGTGTGGCATTCATATTTTGGAGTTGCACCTTGGGTTAATATTGGTACTTCACCCTACTACAACTTTATTTACCTTGTGTCCATGGGTGACCCTCCCATGCACAGGCGTTTTTCTCCAGAATTGGGCTGTGGGTTGTTGTTTGCTCTTACCTGGCTCAGCTCTGTGGCTCGCTGGTCTGCCATTTGTGTTCTTTCTTTAACCCATATATTTCTGTGGGTGTTTACAAGCCCCCCCCCCGGTACGGCCCGGTGATGCTTCCTGGCACCACGGTACCTTCTTGTGCCCTATTCTGATCATTTGCCTTTGCCCAAGTTTATCTTGTGCTCTGCCATTTTTGTTCGATAGGTGCTTTGTTCGCAGTGTCAAAAGCCAATTGTTTTGACTTTATCTAGCATGTGAGAGGACCTTTTATCAAGCCTCTGAGGCTGCTTTTTCCCCACCCTTGGTTATGTGATGGACATCCCGATTTTATAAGGACGGTGGGCTGTGTTTGGCACTGCCACCAACCAAACTTGGATCTGTAGTCTCCGAGCAGATGTGAGCAAAAACAAACGCTCTGCTCGCTGTGCTAACTGACTGTTTGGTTGTCTAACCTTTCCAGTTGTTTGTTTCGGATTTTAGGAAGTTTTTGGACTAGCCTTGGTTTTTGTCTGCCTGAGTGTGTGCTTTTTTGGGCCCCCGGCTGGCTATGGAACCGTTGATCAAATGCGAAACGTGTGCCTTCTATTGCCCCCTTGGGTTCTCTTTTACCCACCTGGTCTTTGGTGTTTTGCTGCCGTCTCCCCGTCTTCTCATGGCTCCTTACCGCTAGCTCCCGATGTCACGCCTGTTTCTGTGCTCTTTTGCTGGATTGGCGTCACCCCATTCGTGCTTGCGGTCTAATTCTGTTGCACTCCTTCACGAGTGTTGCTGCAACTGGGTCCCCCGTGTACGGTTCACCTTATTTTGTGAGAACTGCAATGTTTCAAACCCTGTTTCAGGGTTCTGTTGTTTATTCTGCGTACACAGAAATATTTTGCCATGCTCCGTTTTGGATAGCTGCGTGGAGTTGGAGATCCCTTTTTAGGGGTTCTCCCTTTTTTTAGCTTTCTGTTTCTGGTTGGATTATTTTGCACTTCTGCTCCCTTAAATTATTTGGGGAGGCATTTAAACGTGGTTAGCTTATTGCTGCGTTTTTGTTGTGGCTGCTTTGTGCGCATTATTGCTGCAGTCCATCTTCTTGTAGGCATAACACGTGCCTTCGCAATGGTGACTGATTCACATTGGCCGACCCTGTCGCGTTTCAAGACTGCGTCAGCATGTTCTGTTCGGATGTACAATGTGAGCACTCTGACAGCTGAGCTGACTGTTTGGAGTGTTTTAAAGTGCTGCGTGACCGCCAGAACTTTCTCCTTTGCTCTGGGTTCTCCCTTGTGCGTCCGTCTTTGTATGGATGGTTTTCTCTGTATTTCTTTGTTCTGAATAACGTGACTCCTTGCCAGGCGTGCCTTTGTTGTTGGATGTGCTTTCATGTTCTGGTAGGTAATGTGCTGCTTTCTTGGGGGGCTGCTTTATGGCTTCTTGTGCCCCGTGCTCAGGGTACTGGGTCTGGAGTTAAAAACTGGACTCATGTTGTATTCCAGGATACTGTTCTTATGGCGAACTTTGTTTTATTTACCGGGTCTTGGTGCAAAAGGATTAGCTGTTCCTCATTACTCTGTTCTTGAGGACTTAAACAGGTTAGTGTGCTTATACTGCCGTATATCGCATCACGGTTTCTGCCTCTGCCATTGTATGCTGTATGGCACGGCTGTGCTACATACATTTGTTTTGCACCGGCCTGTGTGGGGGAGCTCTGTACCTGGTTTAGTCTTTGCCCCTCTGCAAGATAAAATCTTCTGTGCCCCCTGTTCAGGGTACTGTTTTATGGAGTTTTAGCTTGACTTAGCTTATTCTTTGTTCTACTCTTAGCGAAAAACTACCCTTTTGGCTGTAGGTATGTTCTGTTTGTGAAGTTGCTCTTGATCCAGCCACTATAGCGAGCACTGGGTTGTGCAATGCCCCTTGCTCCATGTCACCCTGCTTCCAAAAACCTTGAGACTAGCATCGTCAAATTTTGCAGTGTTAATTTTGTTGCTTCATGTTGTGAAACAAATGCGACTGTTCGCCCCCTTCCGAAATGCTGTTCACAGCGCAATGTTTTTCGCTCTGAACTTTCTGTTGGTAGTTGCCCGGGTAAATTAGCCCGGTCGCTGGATTTTCGCTTACCGCTTGCTCGGCTTCAAGATATGAGACTTGGCCTCGGTTTTTCCAGCTCAAAGTATGCGGTGTTCACAATTGCTAAAAAGAACTTGGCATGGGCTCCAAGTTGGTTCAAATTTCTCTTGCTTCTCCCTTTGTTCTGAGTATTGCAAATCGCATTTCTTAAAATTTGCCGCTGGTTTTAGATTTGAGCAAATGTCCTTGCTCCTCGTCATCCTGCTCCAAAATGCCTTGTCACCAGTTTTTGTTTTGGTTCGTTCGTTGCCTGGTAAAACCCTGTAGGGGATTTCTGCAACAACGTTTTTCTCTTTCAATCGAGTTTTTCTTCGGCTCGCCCCTGCCACTTTTTTGGTGGCATGTTGCTGACTTAAGTTGTGCCCCGTCTTCCGGGTACTGCCCAATGACTGCTTCTGTATCTTATCCGTTGCACCCTGTCCCAATTGCCTTTCTGCCCTGTGGCTGTAAAATGCTACCTTCAACGAAATCCTGTGCTCTGTGCAAGTAGGCTCTGCTTTGCCTGCAACTTCCTGGAGCCTCTATTCGATGTGTTCGGAGCGGGCTGAGCCTTCAGGATTCCGTAGATTTGTATTGCACCATACATGTTTGTCTGTGTTTTTGCAGCGTTGTGTTTGTTTTCAAAATGAATGTCTCGCGCTTTCAGTCTGTGAAGAAATTATTTCTCTTGCGCGACGTGTTCAGGGTGCTTTTTTTCGTGGCTGGGGGGTTCGGCTTTGTTGTTCCGGCGTGCAGTGTTGTGTCTGTTACATGCAAAGTTAGCACTTGCTCCTATGTTGAAAACAAAATCACCTCGCTCTGTGTCATCCTGCTTCCAATTGCAGCGTTTACTCTGAAACATGTTGCCGTAAATTGCCTGGTTTTGCTATGTGCTGCACTTAATTTTCAACAAATTTATTTTTTGGCTGCTCAGAGTGCTGTTTTCAACGCGGTGCCCTCACTTTGCTGATGGTCACCAGGGCAACCTTCGCCGGGTTTCGCTTACCCGTGATTTTGCCCGGCTGGATACTTTTTCGTGTTGGCCCCGCCTTCAGTTGGAGCCTCGTAGCTGGGTGTCCAATCATAATGGATCAAGTAATCTAGGGTCCTATAGTTAGTAGAACCAATGAGATGTCGTACTTTTAGTGACGTTTACAGTAGCCATTTTGAATGAAGGGATCAGATGCCCCATCTGACAGTGTTTATCCAATCCCCTCTCCCGGTACCATATACAGATATAGTGCCTATATTGAAGTTACCTACCTAGAACTAATAGAGTTGCATGCTAAAATTACACATCAATGATGTCGAGTTTTTGTTATAAATACTGTTTTTTCTGAAATTAATTGGAGTTGAAGTGAGAAGGAAGATCGAGTAATTGCTGATATTCAGGGACTCCCCGTTTTTTGTACTTGTCATTAAACAGACTCCCTTTGCCAAACTATCGAGTTGTCATTGTTGATTTGATGCGTGAGTATTAATCTGCATCCCCATCCATCTCAAGGGTGCTGCTGCTCATCTTAAAGTGCTGTTGGGAAACCCCCAGTCCTATTGGCCGGCTGGGGTCCTACTGCACAGCTGTGACAGAGAATATGATGGAAGGTGCCAGGGTATAAGGCAAACAACCCAGCTCTTGTACAAATTAAGACCAGGGGTCTCATTTACAAAAGCATAACTCCCATTGAAAAACACCTTGTAAATCCGTCCCTCGCTCTTCTATGTAAACCCTCAGCCTTGCCTACGAAGTAAGCCCAGTTATAACCGAGAATAAACCCACCTGTCCCAGGAAACAGTGCCAGCGGTGTGTTGTGGGATGAATCTAGCAGGGACAGAGATGAGACACATTCCTTGCACTAAAGCTATCAGTGTCAACAAAATGAACACAGCTATGCCGGGGATTTGTATTTGTATTTTATTTATTTGTAGCGCGCACTAGGCCCATGGGCATCCGGGCACGAATAACTAGAGAGCAAGGTTACAAAAATTACATCATATACAAGATATACAGGAAAGCGTAAATCTACAGAAGTACAGAAGTTGTGTATAAAAAATATATTATAATAGACATAATTACAGAAAGGAGTGGAATATGCAATCAAACGTGAACTTACAGTGAAAGCATAGAAATATACATCATATACATCATATACAGCAGAGTGAAGGCTTGGTCACTCTGAGCAAAGTGTCCGGACCAGACAGTAGTGAGTAGGTTGGAAAGTAGTGGAGCATAGTCAGACACATAGTGTTGCATAGTCAGTCGCTTAGGCAGTTTATCAAAGGGACATAAATTGAGCGAGGCACAGTTTCAGTGGGGGCAGATGACTCTGGGTGATTGCTGCAAGCAGAGGCTGAGTCAGATTTGAGCATTGAGCCAAGATTTCGTTTTCTGTTTGATGGAATTGAATGAGGGCTCAGATCTGATGTTGGACGGAAGAGTGTTCCAAAGCCTAGTAGCCAGAACAGGGAAACTCACGCCCCCAGCTTTTTGAAGTTTAAGTCTAGGCAGAGATAGGCTGTGTGTCTGAGCTGTTCTTTGGGGTCGTGACGAGGTGTGCAGGGAAAGGCGGTTGGATAGGTAGGGTGGGGCCTTGTTAGTCAAGAATTTGTGAGTAAGGGCAAGCGTTTTCAGCGTTATTCTCTGTTTTACAGGGAGCCACTGCAGGTTAGTCCTGACATCGGAGATATGTTGGTTTCTTGGAATATTTAAAGCCGCTCTGATGGGGTTATTCTGAGTGATTTGCAGTTTCTTGAGGTTAGCCTGGCTAGTCCCCAGATAAAGGGCACCACAGTAGTTGTCTATTTTAGACACGATGAGCATTCTAGCAAGAGTGATGCTGTTCAGGGTAGTCAGAAAAGGTCTGCAGTCTGCGATGAGTTTGCAGGTGTAGGCGGACGCTGGTCTGACTACATTGGTTTGTCTTGTCAATTACAAGGTAGGGTCAAGATAGATACCCAGAGTTTTAGTGTCCTTGGACACCTTAAGGACGTTGCTATCAATGATGAATGACGGATAGGAGTGAACTAGTTTGTTAAGCCGTTGAGAGGAGCCCAAGATGAGGAGCTCCGTCTTACCATCATTGAAGCAAAGTTCGTGTTGGGCCATCCAAGCCTGGATTACCAGATATACTTCATTCAATGCCTTGGTGTCCGCAGTGTGGTCACCAGTGATAGGGATGAGTATCTGGGTGTCATCAGCAGACTGACATGCAACACAATGAATCCGGTGGACCCAGGAAATAAATAAACTGTGATATGCCACAGAACGACCCACGCTTGGCCTTAAAAGAAAACCAAATGGGCCAGAGAAAAAGGTCAACTGCACCAGAAAGCAAAGAAGGCAGTACAAGACAGAGAGGCCAAAAGTGCCATTTCATAAGCTTCAGAAAATAAACCCAATTATCGTAGCAGTGCCAGATAATAAACACAAGCGTACCAGAAAATAAAAGAATCTATTCCAGAGAGAATGCCAACCGTGCCAGAGAATAATGTTAACTGTGCAACAAATAAGTAACTTTACCAGATAATAAATCCAGCAGTGCCAAATAGGGCCAACTGTGCCAGAAAGAAACTATGCCACAGATTAACAACAACGATTTCATATAACAATCTCTGCTGTGCCAGAGAATAAAATCAACTACTAAAGAGATGAGATAATATTTGGCACATAGTAAGCTTTTCCATTCCTGGGCTACTCCTCTGAATTCTGATGTTTGTAGTTTTGTTTTTGCCCTTGGAAAGTATTGACTACAAGTCCCAGAATGCAAGGAAAACACAAAAACAGAATGAGCTACTCTTTCAAACCCTGAGTCAAAATGAAATAACCTTCGACACCAGCCGAAATGGGCTTTAATGGTGTCCCGTCAAAGTTTTGAAAACATAGTTTCGAAATACAATAGTTTCGAAACAAAAGCATAAAATAAATGTTTTGAATGCATTTTTTTTAATGTAAATGTTTTTTTGTTGGTTCATATAGTAAATGTAGTGGTTTTTGCAAAAAAACAGGAGTTTAGGGGGGGTACCCCCCCAAAAAAGAAAACATGCATTCGAAAAAAATGTTTTCGATCCTTTTGTGTCGAAACTTTTGTATTTCGACGCTATGACTGTCGAACAATTGACTATAAACCACCTTTAGTACCACATGCCCCAACGGTGAAAGCAAAGGCAGAGTGCAAGCAGACTCACCTGAGCCAGACTTCATCTGGCAAGTGAATAATCAGAGTTTCACATAATGGCCCTCATTACGACCCTGGCGGATTTCGCGGTGCTAAATGCACCGCGAAGCACGGCGGAAAGCCGTCGATAGCGCCATGGGGGTTGGCGGATTTACCACCCCATGCCGACCTTGGCGGAGCGGTAAATCCCCAATCCCCATTTTACCCTTCCCCATTCCCATTCTTGCCCCATAGGGTATAATGGGAGTGGGGAAGGAGTTAATTACGCCGCCGTAAAGTACGGCGGCGTAATTAACAACGAGGTCCCTTAGCGCCATGGTTTTCTCCGCCCGGTAAAACCAGGCGGAGAAAACCTCCATGGCGCTAAGGGAACTCGTAGTACGGCGGACGGGTCCGCCGCGATTAGCGCTGGCGGAAACCCACTCCGCCAGGGTCCTAATGAGGGCCAATATCCATGTTCATAAAATAATGACCATAATTGTATTTCAGACGCCAAGGCTAAGCCCCCTCAGTATTCCACTAGTGTGTGCGACTGAGGAGAAAGGAGAAGCTGTGATATGCCGAAAACAACGATGGCTGAGCTCTATGAAACTGAACTCACAAAGCTGCTGGTGGGTTCCACCTGATAGCTCAGAGGCGACACACTCATCTCGGAAACAAGACAATGCTGTGCAGCACAGTTTCGATACCGGTCACGTGTTTAGAGGCTGTAGTCTGGCAGGAAGCGGGATATTAGAAACCAATTTAATTTTGTTTTTCTATTGCCAGATCCAGTGATTGAATGACCCATTGGGCTCCTTCTAAACAGAAATCCACTTTCATTAGAGTTAGAACTAAATTAGCAACCAGGACACGTAAAGCAGCCAAACAGGCTGTTCAGAACACGGGCTGAATCTGATTATCCAAGCCTGAATTCTGAGCATGCTCACCACTGCTTGCACCCACCTGCCATCTTCCCTCTCCCTCCCCAGGGACCCTGCCGCTTCCTCCTCTCTGTCCCCAGCTACTGCTAACCTTTTGCTGTTGTAGCAATGTCGCCCTGCTCTGAGCAGCGCTCTGAGTCTTGCTTCCAATCGCAATGGAGCTGACTAGCACAAACAAGTTATAGGACTATAAGCGGGAGCTACTACGTTACAGTGGCGCTGACAGGTGGGAGATGGAGCTGATAGCAAAAATCAACATGGATCTAGCCGTAGCTGAACATGGGATACTACTAAGAGGATTTTTTCTCCTCTTACTGCCCTCCCTTCAAAGGAGCCTGAAGTTGATGGCCCATGAAGGTCTCTGGGTGGACAGGGGGGAAATCTACCAAGAAGATGCTCAGACAGACTGTATGGTTCCCATTTATGGATCACATGGTGTAGGAAGCGGTCAAGACATGCTTCACGTGTCAGTGCATGTCCAGGAACAAAACACCACTGCCACTCCAAGCGACTGGAATTCCCTAGAGGGCATGGCTCAGGGTCGCGATGGATTTCTATGGGCCGTTGGAGACAGGAGGCTATCAACTGGTCATCATGGATGAATTCTCAAGGTTCCCATTTGTAAAGAGGACCGCTTTCACAGCTTTCACCCAGGTTATTGTTGTGATTGACGAGGTCTTCAGTGAGTGGCGTATCCCCCACACCATGAAAACAGACAATGGGCCACTGTTCAATGGCCATGAATTTCAGAAATGTGCAAAGCACTTGGGGTTTGTACATCAGAAGATAACGCCCCTGTGGCATCAGGCCAACATAGCCTTGGTGTAAGTGCCCTTTAAGAGCAAATGTGTGAGCAGGGGGAAGAGGAGTCACAGCCCTGGATGCAGTTAGTTAATAACGAAAGGTAAAAGCGTATCACGTCTCCCGTGTCCTCCTTTTCCGACTCCCATTGGGAGCTGACACGATGGTCCTAGGAGATTGTCCCTGTAGGCCATTCAATCATGACAACTGCACTTGTGAGGGATACATTAATGCTTTTGGGCAAGCCATGTAGCATGCCCTTCAGGGTTGTCCAGCTCCAGGCCTCGAGCGCCTGATCCATGTCGGATTTTCAGGATACTCCCATTAATATTCATGAGATAAATTTGCATACAATGCTTTCGAAATGCATGAAAATATTTCCTCATGAATATTAATGAGGGATATCCAGGGCATGGGTGACACTGTAGTATTGTTTTAGCTGTATGGCACACTTGGCCATCGCTGTAGTTGCAGGGCCAGGAGTCATCAGACTAATTTGTATTTGCAGATCAACGACGACTGTGATGGCTGACCACATGCTCTTGTGGGTTTGCTACTTGGTGTGAAGAAGCACGCCCTGAGAAGCCTACCACAGCTCCAATGGGCACAGATGCCGCTGTGAGTATGTGAACATCTGTGCTGGCAGCATCCTCATCCACTGAGTTGCAGCCAACACACTTTACCTTTTTCCAACAAGTGTGTGTGCTATGAATGTATTTTTTATTTATTTATTCACATTTGTTAAGTGCACAGCAGCCCGTAAGCATCGTGGCGCTGGTTACAGTGGTTATTCAAATCTTAGTTACTTACAACATACAGTAGGCGCAGTGGAGATGATGCGCTTGTTACCGTGGCGTGACATAGCCTAGTTGCATACAAAAACGTACCATAAAAATTAGCATACCGGCAAGGAAATCCAAGTTGTGGGACGTGGTGGTGCAGAAGGTGAGTGAGCAGGAGTGGATACTTAGTTGAAGAGGGCAGTTTTTAGGTTTTTACGGAAGGCATGGAGAGATGGGGTGTACTTTGATTTCCTTGTGTAATCTTATCACTGTCGTGCATGGTTCATGATCACGTGGGAGACATTTGACTTTGTGATCAGTGGGTATTTCCAAGGGGGTGGGGGGCTATGTACCTGCCAGTGAAAATGGGCAGTGATCTCTGAACCCATGGCATTCCTTTGGTTTTCAAAATGCATAGCTTGTGACTCCATCTGCACTTGTAAGCTTGGAGCCAGGGTGTGATCCCTGCATGCTGCATGCCGCATTTCTCCGTGAAGCGTGCTTCATGTTTGCACTTGTGCAGTATTTTTTGATGCTTGCTGTAGTCCTTTGGCTCCCAGAAGTCATTTCGTTAAAGCAATGTTGCCCATTTGTGGGGTTTGGTGAAGGAGTGCTTTGGTCCCTGAGGTATTGGCATCCTGGTAGTTGCGTCAAAATAGTGCAAGTGACTTAGCTTGCAGCCAAGTCTTCCAATGGTGTTTGCGTTCTGCCCTCTTTTGGTGTAGGGACATTTTGCACGTTTCTCAGCGTGTTGGCAAAGAGGATTTTCACCTGTTCGTACTTGCAATGGTGATGGTGTGTGCAAATACAAAGTATAGTGACATCCTCACACCATTTCCATTCTTCCCAGTAACTAACCTACTGCCACTTACCCTTTCTGATCCACGAGAGCGCCTGGAGACCATACAAATGGCAGCGGTGCGCGGTATAAAGCAAGATACCATTGCATAACATAATACATGCCTTGTCACTTCAACTGTAAATATGAGATGACATGATATGATAGTTTATTTATAACACGCTCGTACACAAGTGTTTCAGAGCGTGATAAGGCAAGAGAGGGGAACAGGGGCGAACAAAACAACAATGCAGGCTCTTCCCGCATGCCTGCGTTTTTTTTCTTTTGCGGTGGCTTTGGTATCTGTCACACTGTCCCTTTACGATGTGACCAGGGTGCTGGGGATAGGGGTTAGGTGAGAAAGAGGAAGAGGAGGAGTCAGTAAGAGGAGGAAGAGGAGAGAGGAGAGAAAGAAATAGTGCATTCTTCCATGAAGAGTGTGCCCTCTGCCTGGGGCCCACACGACCAAAACTAAGGTAGCGGTCCTGGGAGGACACATCACAGAAGCAATTAGAGTCACACAACTATGAGTGCCGAGGGACCGGATTACAAGCCTCGTTCACGGGACCTCTAATACATCACATCAGACCTACTACTGCCACCACAGCGCTACATCCATCGGTCAATCCAAAAAGGCAACTCCTGCACATCCAATAAGACAGCTCCTGCCAATCTGGCCTCAACTACCACATACAGCCATTTCAAGGAGCAATCCTGCACAAATTGTCACATTCTGGCAAGTCCTGCCACCACTTCGCTCCTGAAGTGTCCTGGTTGCGTTCCTAAAGCATCATACTAACAAGCTCTAACATTATTTCGACCCTGAAGTGTCCTGACACCGCACTCAGTGCTCTTCGAATAGTCCTTCCAGAGGCATCCTGATGGGCGAAAATGAATGTGGCCCTCAGGATCCCACAACTTCAGGAGGTAGGGCTGCGTTCCTCAGGAAGCCCTAACCTTTCCAGATGCAGCCTCAGCACGATAAAGAGCCTCGGTGGGCTGAATGGCTAGAAGAATTCCACGACTTTATCCGGGCATTGGGCTCTGACAACATACCCGCCATGGCAGACATCTTCACCAAGTCAAGCCGATTTTCCAAACATTCCCTGAAGAAGCAAGGGCGCCTTATGACACACTCATAGAGGCGCTCACCAAGAAATGTATCATCTATGAGAGATATGAATTTACTCAAAGGGCCCAATGACCACATGAAGCCATCGACAAATTTGTCATGAGATTAAGACAGAAAATGTTCCACTGCCAATTTGTGAACTACTGTGATAAGGAAGCCATCCACCTCAAGAAAAATAGAATAATGCACCTCGTCCACGTTCCGCAAGCAACTAAAGACACCACTGCCCTAGACGATATCTTGGAGCTGGCAAGTGTGTGTGAAAGAGTGGAGGTGTAGGCTGCTTCCATTGAGTCCCCGAAGAAGAAGAGAGAGAACGAAGAGAAAATAGCAGCATTCCAGCCACCCAGAACCGCTGACAAGTCCACAATGGCATATCCAATGCCACGGAGAATACCCAACAGATCATACAACCAGCAGGCCCGACAGCCTGTTAGATCAGCAAGGAAGTGCTACAGATGTGGATTCGCATTCCCGCACACAGGGGTGTGTGGGGCGATCAACCAACAATGCACCAACTGTGGGAGGCAAGGCCATTTCCAGACTGTCTGAAGGGAAGGAAGGCGATTCCCTGTCATGAGAGAAATCTCCAGAATACGTGGAGACCACTTATCAAGCCTCTGTAAAAAACACACCCAATGGAGGTCATCTCAACCCCATCAGAAGGACAGTGCACATTTGTGAGGGCTGTGGAGGACATATCGGACTACGAGAATGACCAGTATGAGGGGCCATTTGTCCCATACATGGGGCACACTGATCAATATTGGGCGTGGGTCACATGTCTTATACCCAGAATATGCTGATGCGTTGCAGGAGCTATATCCCGAATACTCTGATGAGTGTGTTGATTCGATTCATCGAGATCTGGAAGCGGAGGAAGCCCAAGAGTGACAATTGACATGGGTGGCGTATGTCACTGCTTCCTAATTGGCACTGGGGCCAGTGTCAACATCATAGGAGAACAGGAATTCCTCCAGATGGCAGATAGAAGGATACTGTTCAGGTCTAGAGCAAGGATTTTTTAGTGGGGTGCAAGTACACCGCTGCCACCCATAAATCAGTTCCAACGCACATTAGTACACAAGGGACAATCGACTAATGCCACGCTCCATGTGTAGCGAAGCCCCACAAGAAGACGCTGTTTACTCAGCTATACAACAGCAAATGAATTAGGGCTCCTAGAAGTCTGTTTCCAGGGTTCTGATGTGGTACGATGCATTGCAAGAACCACTCAAATGGCCCAGGCAATGCATGGAACAACGACCACCCCCTGTCTAAGGAATCGGTCTGGGAAAACTTTCCAGAACTTTTTCGCTGACTATAGAATCTGAAGGGGATGATTGTAAAGCTGCACATTGATGAATCAGCGCGCCCAGTACCTCAACACCGTAGAAAAGGAGGATTCCACCTCCAACCGGCAGTGTCACACAAACTGTGCCAACTGTTAAACAATGACATAATCGCAAGGGTTGATGGTCCTACAACCAGAATATCGCCCCTGGTAGTGGTACCCAAGGAAGGTGGGCGTTTTCACTGATGCATAGATATGAGAGTGGCCAACACTGTGGTACAAAGGGAAAGGCATCCAAGACCAAATATTGAGGACATGATCATCCAAATGAATAGGGCCACTAGATTCTCCAAACTAGATTTGAACGAGGGTTGCCATCCATCAGCTGGAGCCACACTCCACATTAAAGAGTAATAATGATCCAAATGCCTTTATTTTGGGATTTCCTAAGCGTACATGATTTTTCAGGAGGCCACCAGACAGGTGCTTCTCCCGATAAAGTCAGCGTTCAATTACAGCAACGACATCCTGATTTATGGCACATCCCAGGAAGAACATGACCAGGCGTGCTGTTTGTATGGAACTTTGGGCAGTCAGGCTGACACTAACCTTTGACAAGTGCAACATCAACAAGAGGAATATCCGATTGGTCACATCTTTTCCGATGAGGGGATGAGGATTGATCCGAGAAGGTCTGCACCATTAATGACCTGGTGTCTCCCACACGGTGGACAGTCATAATGTCGAAAAAAAAATGTCGACAGACAAAAATGTCGACAAAAAAATGTCGACAGACAAAAATGACGACTTTCTCTTTTTTTAATTATATATTTATTTTAGGGGTTTGGGAGCTAAAAAAAAGGGAAAAATTAAAAAAAAAATTAAAAAAGGGGGTTTGGGGGGGGGGGAACCCCCCCATAAAAAAAAAAAATGCATTGAAAAAAAAAGTCGACATTTTATTTTTCGACATTTTCTTGTCGACATTTTGACTGTCGACATTTTGACTGTCGACATTATGACTATAAACCCTCCCACACAGGTGTGGGAAGGAAGGTTCTTCCTTGGCATGGCAGGCTGTTGTGACAGGTACCTGCCAGCTGTGCCACCGCAACTGAACCTCTGCAACAATTACTCTGAAAGGAGACTGTTTTTCAGTGGTCACCTGAGTGCCAGCAGGCATTCAACAACATGAAGAGGGCATTGGCCTCAGCCAAACAGCTGGCATACTTCAACCTGTCCTGGTACACCGAGATCATCATAGACGCCAGCCCAGTGGGTCTTGGGGCGATCTTGGCTCAAAGCGACATAGCAGACTCCATGCCTAGACACATAGTGGCATATGCCAACAGGGCATTGTCACCCACAGAAGGTGTGTACTCGCAAGCAGAGAAGGAGAGTTTAGCAACCGTATCAGCATGCACACCTTTCCAGCACTTTGTCGTCGGCAGTAGGTTTACCTCAGGGTCAGACCATCAGGTGCTACTGTCACTGTTTGGGAACCGAAGAACATCTGATGTCATCAGTTTGTGATGTCATCTTTGATGTCCTAGGTGTTAGTCTTAGCAGTGCATGGAGGTGGTGCGAGTTATGGTTGCTTAGCTTACCACAACTGGCGAATTTCTGAGGTTTTTTGGTTTTACCTGTAACCATAACGTCCCTGTAACAATGTTTTTTCATTGAATTTCATAGGTTTTCATTAGTGCAACTTAACCATAACGTCCCCTTAACTATGTTTTTTCATTGAATTTCATACGTTTTTATTAGTGCAACTTAACAATAACGTCCCTTTAACAAAGTTTTTTCAGTGAATTTCATGGTTTCTTTTACCAGTGCATGCTATTTTCCTACAACTTACTAATATCATACTTAGCCAATAAGCAATATTTTTGTCCAATTTACAAAGTTTCACCTTAAAACTCTGCCATTTTCCACCTTGTAGCATCATTTTTAACACGTCTATACACTTTTTGCAACTTTTGGAAATAATTTTGAATCCATAGATGGCCGGGAACGTCTGACTTACTCGCAGACCTTCTGGACAGTGCCAGGTGACCATATGCTTGTTGCGTGTGGCATGGTGGCGTGTTTGCGAAGGCGTCTGCACTCCGTGATCGGATCCGTGCTTCGAAGACAGTTTGGAACTGCATTTTCTACTGATCTAGGAACTTTCAACTTCAAAATTTCCTTTGCACACATCCTACACCTTTTCTTACTCATTATCCATTACCAATCTAGTACACAGTACATACTTAGAAGAATTTTAACAAAACTGCTATTTATCTTAAAAATTGCATCAGTCATTGCCATCCCTCCTCCCCAAGAGCCACCACCACCACCAGCTGGAGGACCTTCACAACAAAAAAAGCTCAGTACTTCCAAAGACAATGAAGAGGACCAAGAAGATGAGGTAGAGGAAGTGCCTACTTCTAGCACCAAGATCGAATCATGGGTGTGCCAGTTCTTTGATACTGTTGGGAGTGTACCACAGGCTAAAGCTACCAAAGTGAAATACACTGAGTGCAATTTTATACTCAGTCGCTGACTACCTGGACAGTACTCCTATGGGACTATATCCATGCACAGCCACACCAAATCCAATGACCGCAATGCTCCCAGAAAGGTTGTTCCTTTCTCAGTAAGTAGTAAGCTGTCTTCCCCCACCTCATCTTCCTCAACAAATACTGTAACCACACATCCTGATGTCTGTGGGCTTTAGTACGTTACAAATAAATAAATAAATAAATAAATAAAGAGGGCTACGGACCATTATCGTCCATTGCAGTCCCTGAAATGGGTGATAAAGGCCATTAGCACCCCTGGTTCCCAAAGCGGGAACCCAGGGTGCTAAAACATAGATTTTTCTTCCTATGGCGTGGCGCCTGAGGTGTCCGGCTGTAAGAAGAAAGGATTATCCTTCCTACAGCAGGATGCCTGCAGCATGCCGCTGTGGGAAGGAAAATCCTTTTACAAGTCAGCCAACATGGAAAGAGAAGGTGGGGCTCCGTACACAGCCCCTCTTCCCTTGCCATGGCAGCCTGCAAAACCCTATGAACATATTACCATAAGCACTTTTTTTCCCTTTCAAACCTATCCTACCTTCAAATAACTTTACCACATAGCCGGTCCCGGATAGACATAGCCACTTTAACACAATTTTACGTCCCTAGCCTTCATGACCAGTAGCCAGATTGTCCGCATCATGACCTTATGCCATGACCCAGACAATCTAGCTACTGCCCACGGCCACAGGCTATACCTCAGTCACCAAAGGTCACCAAAGGTATTTGACTATTTTTTGTACCTACATTATGACACTTGTCAAAAAATAAAACATGGGGACATTTGCATAACCATGCTTTAATGTCCTTGCCAATGCTCCTCACGAGTTTGCTTGAAATCCGCCCATGTTTTATTTTTCAAAAAGTATCAAAATGTATGCACATACAATAGTCATATAACTTCACAAAATCCATTCAGTCGTTACACAAGCATTGAATGTTGGGTCTATAATCTTTCTCAAAACGTTTGTCCACATTTGTCAAATAGCAACAAAGTTATAAGCCATCTAAAAAAAGTTGAGACCCCCCTCTAATTTCGCTCCCTCTTGAGAAAATCCCACCAAACTTTAGAAAACCATATATATCTAGATCCAAAATCGTTTTGCCAAATGTTGTGCAGATTCGTCAAATGACACCACATTTATATGCCTTTACGATATTTTAGGACCCCCCCTCTAATTTTGCCACCTCTTGACAGAATCCCACAAAACATTGCAAAACCATTCAGATTAGTTCTAGAATAACATTGCAAAATTACATGCAATTGAGTGGTGCAAAAGTTATAAGCCATCCAAAAACTGCTTTTCCCCAACCCTGTAATGCAGAAATAGGTACAGATGTCCTAGGACATCTGAGGTGTCTGCGAACACCATAGGACTGCCCCAGGACATCTGGAGTGTTCGCACACTTTCAGGGGGTGAAACAGCCCGTTTTCTGTCTTCTTATGGCCATATCCAATCCAACCCCCCACCTCCCACATCCCCAGAGATTGTTTGCTGCTTTTTAAAAATGTTTTGACTGCGCTGTCCGTGGACCCCAAAAAAGTCCACAAATCTAAGATGGAGGGCGTTTCAGGAAAACCGACGCATTTCACGTTTTCTCACAACCCAATCAGCGGCCACTTCCAGATGTCTGCGGACCATGCAAAAGTCTGCAAATTTTTCTGGCCAATCAGAGGCCAGTCCGTGGACCGAACAGTCAATCAGTGGCTAGTCCGCGGACCGAACAGAGAAGCGAGTCTGCGGAGCGTACATAGATATCACACATTTTTTTGCCTTAAGTTTTGGTCGTTTAAAAAAAAAAAACTTCTGGACGACTTTACACCAAATTAACAAAAGCACGCTTTCGGGACCAAGCCGCTGCTCCTGGCGCAAATTTGGTGAAAATCTGTCCAGCAGATTGGGCTGTAGGCGTGACAGAAAAGGATTGCACTCTGCAGAAAATATTTACACAAGTTTTGTTGGTTTGAAAGGTATGCATCTCTTATACTTTGCTTGCACCGTCATAGGAAATACTCCTCTCTTGGGTTATTTCCCAGGTGTTAATAATGAATACCATGAAATGGAAATGTTTATTTAAGGAGGGTCTTAGGAAAATATCCCGTGAGCTCCAGCGACATCCCCCACACTCTGCCCGCTGGTGGGATTTAAAGTTAATAATTTCCATTTTCAGCACTGGCCAGCGCCATAATCTACAAATACCTGCATACATTGCAGTCACACTGAGAAAGTGCAATCATGTAAAGCAACGTCTGAAATCACATTGGATCATCACATACTGCTTGTCCCACTGGTCAGTAACTCAAATGGAGGGCCCAACACAGAATATATTAAGCCTTTGTTCAATTAGCCTTTACTCTGCAATGTCTTAAGCTCTATGCATTGACTCCAGGTCCTTGATGTCCTATCCTACCAGACTTCTAGACCCTTGGCCAGCTTTTCCCGTTCCCTTGCTCCTACCCTAGACCTCTACTAATACTTGCAGACTACTTGTCTTGTTCTCCTGATGACTTTGGTTCCACCCTGGTCAGTGCCTGGTGTCTGTCAGTCCTTTGGGCACTACATAATTACCTGCCTTATATATCCTGGCCCACAAGCACTGCCACGCATCATTTCCAAAAGATCCTCTGTGTGCCCTACAGCAACAGGCTATGCAGATTTTGGCATCATTCATTTGCATTTCTATTTGTGTTTGTATTTATTCATCACACGTATTGTGTGTTTTGACCAGAAATAGTTAAAAAAAAGAAACATTTGACCACTGGCATAATGGGGACCCCAGCATCCCTTGTGGGATGGAAGATCCCACCATCCCAGGTTGAGGGGGGAGGGCCCGTCCAGCCCTCACCCTGACTTTCAGTGAGAGGGCTGAGCTGGGGCAGAATGCAGCTGGGGTGAATGAGTTGCACCTCCTCTGGCTCATTCGCTGCACACGTCAGAAAACCGAGTCCCCGATTCCTGTCTGTGTACCGCACCAGAGCCGGAGGCCTGGAAGGCAGAAAGAGCGTCGCTCATGCAGTATGTGTATTTGAGCGCCTGTGGTGATTGTGTATTTAACTTTATGGATGCATGTATGCATCTCTATCTGTGCGTGCATGTGAATGGTGCATGTATTTATGGGTGGTGAGTGTGCCTGTGATGTGACTGGGAATGCAGTGTGTGTGGATGAATGTCTGCAGTGCTCATGAGGAGAATGCAGTGTGAGCGAATGTCAATGTGAGAGATGTATGGGTGAGTGACTGGCGGGTGAATGGGTATTAATGTGATTGTGTGCGTGAATGTTCCTGGTGGGTGCCTGGGTGAACATTGCAGGCTGAGTGAAAGTGAGAGAAAATGTTTGGGTGTGTGTGAAGATTCTGGGTGGGTGCCTGTATACAATACAGTGTGAGTGAATGTGAAAGGTGTGTTGATGAGTGTTAGGTGAGTGAACATGTATGAATGTGACTGCATGCTCTGGTTAGGTGGGTGCCCGTGCCCAGGTGAAGAATGCAGTGTGAGTAACTGAGAGAAGGTGTATGGCTGAATGGATGGGTATGAATATAACTGTGAATGTTCTAGGACAGTGGATGCATGTGTGTGGGTATGAATGTGACTGAAGGTTCTGGAGGAGGGGGTGCTCTGTGGAGAATGCAGTGTGAGTGACTATGGGAGCAGGTGTTTGGGTAAATGACTGGTGGGTGAATGGGTATGAATGTGATTGTGGATGCATGTTTGGAGAATGCACTGTGACTGCTCTGGGTGCATGTGAGTGAATGTGAGATAAAGTTTATGGGCGAGTGACTGGTGGGTGAATGGGTATGGATGATTATGGGTGTCTGTGAGTCACTGGGGGCCCCGAGGAGCATGGGAGTATGACATTTTTTTTAAGTTACATGGCTTATTTTAGTGTCATTTTTCTGGGCGCCAGATTGATGTACGTTATTATGTGGTTAGGCTGGCATTTTGGTGCCCCCCCCACTTGTCAATTTGCATAATTAAGTAACTTTGGGTCTCACCCTAAGTGACTAGGGGAATCCAGACGTGGACCCCTTGCTCAGTATTCTTAGAGAGGCACAGCTCCTCCCTACTGATGAGGTGCAACCAGACCGAAACACGTGTCTGGGGATGCTGTTGGTACTCTTGTTCAGAGGAGAATTGCCTAGCATTTCGGTGCTGGACTGCCCCAGGGCAGGACAAAGACTGATATGTTTGGGATATTTCTTCTCTGTGAAAGATAGTGAGCTAAAGACTCTGGGTAAGTCCCTCGTAACCAGGACTAATGTCTGGCAGAGGGACTCCCAGGACCCCCCCTTGTCAATTTGCATAATTAAGTAACTTTGAGTCTCACCCTAAGTTACTAGGGGAAACCAGACGTGGACCCCTTGCTCACTATTCTTAGAGAGGCACAGTTGCTCCCTACTGATGAGGTCCAACCAGACCGAAACACGTGTCTGGGGATGCTGTTGGTACTCTTGTTCAGAGGAGAATTGCCTAGCATTTCGGTGCTGGACTGTCCCAGGGCAGGACAAAGACTGATATGTTTGGGATATTTCTTCTCTGTGAAAGATAGTGGGCTAAAGGCTCTGGATAAGTCCCTCGTAACCAGGACTAATGTCTGGCAGAGGGACTCCCAGGACCCCCCTTGTCAATTTCCAGTCTTGGCTTGACATTTTGTACCTGGCATCTATGATAAAGTAAGCAAGCATGATATGTGTTATTACATGGCTAGACGGGCATTTTGGTGCTGCAATCTTAGCTATTTCTTACTGTGGCATTACATTTGTTTGCTGATCATCAATAGAAAAGCAAGTATAAGCATACTTGTATGTCCAGACTGGTCTACATTGGACCTAGTATGGACATTTATTCTTATTGTAGTATGGCATTTGTAATGGTAATGCCAAAAGGAGTATGTTCTTAGGAGAAGGTACTGGCATATACTGGTGCAGCCAGCATGGAAATGTATGAGCACAGAGAGTATGAACATATTTTTCATACTGGCATATATCAATGGTCAAAGTGTGCGAAAAGAAGTAGTGGAACTATGTTCGCTGATGGCCTGCCCCCACTCACTACAAACCCGTTTCCTTTGCCCCCTCCCACACGCAAAACAAAACCCCTCAATGAACGTGCATACTGTTTAAGGGAATGTTCAGTGCAATGCACTGAACTGCAAGTTTCAACTTCTTCCTACACTTTTATTTTAAAACATAACCATTCCAGAGCGGTTTCTTTTTAAAATAAAAGTATGGAACAGTAAAAATGTAAAAAGTAAAGGAGCACCGCTCCCAACTGCTTCTGCCCACTCTGCCCACTGGCATACATTGTGGGGAAAGGCATAAAAATGCAATGGAAAATGTTCCTGTAAACTGTTGGTGACTTGCAACCTATTTGATTTTTTATGAGTTGCCCAACAAAAACAATTGCAAACTGTCTGGCTTTTTACCCAATATTTCACAAAAAGTATTCTGTATAATGTACCATTTTATCCCATTATTTGATAGTTTTTCACAGGGGGGAGAGCCCCCGTGAACCTACTTTCATTGATTTGGGCTCTCTCAATACACTTGGTCGCTCTTGCATACTTGTTACAAATATTTACACCCCTCCAATAAAAGAATTCACCAGTCGCCACTGTTGGCTCATACACGTGGGTGCCAGAGGCCAGTCACTAGCCCCCTTGTTTTTACACTAGGTGAAAGATTTAAGTTTGATTAAAAAACATGTATCTTTCACCTATCGCAGTGTGCACGTGCTTTCAGCAGCATAATCATCATGGATGTTGCACACGAATGGTGTTCCAGGCCAGACCGGTGTGTGACACTTCATGTGCTTTGTTGAGGAGCTTGGGGGTGGGGCTGTGCCCCACCAGCATGGCTCGAAGGGTGCCCCCACATTTTGTGTTACACCATTGGTTAAAGAAGACGGAGGCGATGACACACCAGAGGGCGCAGCTACAAGAGAACCCAGCAACCTGACAGAGGGTGTCGAAAGCACATGGAGACTAGAATAGCGAGGAAGGAGAAGTGAAGATGAGCTCCCCATGAAGAAGGATTTGGGAAGACCTCAAAGGACAATCAAGGGGCCAATCCGCCGAGTAGAAGAGATATGAGATGGACCTAAGGACTTATTTTATCTATTTAGAGGGTATTTATAATGCGCCTATGCATCACAAAGTGTTTCAAGGCTATCAAGATAAGGGAGGGGGATGAAGGGGAGAAACAAATAAAACCAATAAGGATCCTACTAGGTCTTGAGGCATTGGGGTGATGCAAGTGCAGTAACAAGAATTCAGGGGGTGGAGGAGGGGAGGTGAAGGTAGGCGGGGCACAGGGAAGAAGACAAACAATAATGTTCCTACTAGGTTGTGAGACAATTCGGTGCATGCAAGTTCTGTAACAGAAAAGATGGGTGAGAGGGAGGAGGGGAAGTGAAGGTTGGGATGACAATAATGAGTGAGTGCGAGAGAGTGTGTTCTCATGTGGACACCCTGCTGGAGTCTGCTTACCGTGTCTATCCTGCTGCAGAGGAGGAGCTACCAGTCATCAGAACGCTCAAAACGCTACTACTGGAGTGAGTAGTGGAGTGAGTGCGAGAGAGTGTGTTCTCGTGTTACCGTGGTCCGGCAGTCCCGGTAGTGAGAACTGCAGGGAATCTCAGGAGGACACTGCCACTGAAATGACGGACACAGCGCTACCTCAGGTACTCTATAACAGTGTCAATTCACTAATTATTCACTTGAACTTTATCAAACCCTGTATTGAGACTGCAACCCTTAAACCAGTGAATACTCGGGCATGGTGGGAATTTGGCCAGTGCTGCGAGTCGAGCGTGACTTAAGTCGGAGGTCCAACCAAAGCTCCACCCTGAACGTGCAGCGGCTGCAATTTATGACCACATGCAACAGCCTGTGCGTTCTTACCATCAAGGACCCGACAGGGATCTAAATAGCAATAGGGGCTGGAGTGTTGTGACAATTGCGAGGGAGACTGCAGAGGCTAGACCTCTTTGATCCCGACACATTTTGGCTCCAACCCCAACTAACCAGCACGATCTACTATCACTATTACTAGGAAACGACTACATTACAACATAACACAAACTAATATCTATTGGCCTGTGCTGAATTCCCAATAGCGGGCGATCATTCCACCTAAGGGCAAAACTAGTAAGTCTAACTACAATCTTAGGAAAAGTAATAAAGCACCGGATAAAGCATCACGAAAAGCAAATAAGGAGGCAATCAACCAAATAGGACTGATGGAGAAGGGGACAATACCTGCCCTCTTTCAAAAAATCACTCCTGTGATTGAAGGAAGTGCTCACCCTATTGACATTACATCGCCCAGTCAAAATAACAATATCCCAATAGAAACCACGAATTATGAGGACATTGATAACAATTCTTTACTAGACCTATGTCTATCCATCCAACGATCAATGGCCGCAAGAATGAGAGAGGAGGTAAATGGTAATAAAGACCGGATGGTGGTCGAGGCACAGGTATTGAAAACTGCAAACCATCCTAATACCATCTCAATGAATCCTACCAACAGTTCTTTTACCACCAATCCGGGTGATCACCATACGCCCCCCCACTAGCAATGGATTATCGGTACCATTAACTGGGCGATTATCTGAGTCTCCTAATCTGCTAATTGATCTAGAAGATCTAAGGCCAATAGAAGAACTCAGGTCGAACAAGACACAATGCTCTAACATAGGAGCAATTGCAGACCTACAGTCCTCAATGGCCTCTATGCAATTTGCACTGAAAATACTGCTGAAATTATGTGGTAGAATCCATGTAAATTCGGTACTACAATTAGGACTTCCTGATCCCAGGACTCCCTATATTCCTGGTGAATACTCCAAACCAGCACCTACTAAAGATCAAAAGGAGATCACTGTGCATGAAGAAATTAACCCGACCCAGAAATAAACTCTGTTATACTCCTCTCAAAAAAACAGAGACGAAAAGCAAAAAGAACAGCAACTAACACAGGCAATGCTGATAAGATCCTAGAAGCCACTGCAGCTCCTCCACCGACTAAATAAAAAAAGCCCGCAAAACAAAGAAACGCCAGGCAAATGGTCCTGGAACTTTAACCAGCTGGATTTTATCAGAAAAACTGTGTGAGACTCAGCAATAAACAGTAACGACACAGGCTCAACATTTAACACAACGGACGAAGATAGTGAGGGTGAAAAGTACTCCACTCCGCGCAGAAGGAATACATCAAGGGTCCCGGTGGTTGTGTCACCTGAAGTGGACAGGCCCTCATCACAGAAGAAAACTAAAACTCAAGAAAGTGCAGTATGCATCATAAAAAATATGAATCAAAAGAAGAGGGACAAATGGCTAACAAGATCAGAAGTTCTAACAAAGTTACATCTTGTACCCCAATTGCGAATGATTCTATGTGAAGACTTCTTATTTGTGGAGCCACTTAGAAACCGAAATCCCAATGTAACAGCACTGCACTGTAGAGACCTGACCAGTGCTCAATTGATACAGGACTCCAAAAATAGTCTTCTGCAAGTTGATTTGGAAGTGGATGCAGACCAAGAAGCAGACGATAGCAACTTACCTTTGAGAGTCACTAAAAAACCTAAAAATAATCATAAACCGATGCTACCTGGAGGGAAGAAGGTGCAAATGAGTGATATCCAGGAAACTCTAAAATGGCTGGCAGATTCTCTTCCACTAGTGTTAAAGTAGCCCTGAGATTGTTCGTTAACATTGTGGAGCACTCAGGCCTTCAAGCACCTATTAACCAACAATGGATCACTGCCCGCCATTGTGAAACATACCTTCTTACTACTTCAGGAGACCTGGTTAATGACACCCATTGCAATAGATGGATTCACTCTCTACCACTCGCCCACAAGCAAGGGGACACAGGGCCGCCCTTTTGGCGGCTTGATAACTGGTGTTGTTAATTCACTGACTAGCAGGAAGCTTACAACCACCTCTGAAGACTTTGTGAGTGCGGTAGAGATCAAGCTGCCGGGGGAGGTAGAAGATGATAATCTACTACTGGTGAACATCTAGAACCTCCCTGGCGCCAGGTACCGAGATCGGATTCAGGCCTCGCTACACGACCTCTTAGGCGATTGATTATACGATACAAAAAATCATTCTGTTATTGTGGCTGGGGACTTGAATTGTCATATTAAAGGACGTAGTGGCACGGCTAACAATCCGCTACTATACCCTCACTGTATCATAGATCACAACATCGATCACATGGAGGGAGACTGCTGGCAGAGTTTTTTTGATGGGTGGGAACTTGAGATCATCAATGGTCGAACTCAAGGAGACAGACCGGGCAAGAGCACCTGGAGCAACGGCTCTTCCTGGAGTAATCTTGATTATATCTTCACAAGTGACACTATCACCACTAGGATTAGGGATATGAAAATATCCAAATATCCTTACAGTGACCATGATCCACTGATTATGAACCTTGGACTAACTAATCAATTCCCTAGGATTATCAATGCTGGTGAGCTAATGGTAAACCATGCAGCTAACAAGATACAATGGTCAGACAGGAACATCAATAAAGCTCTAATGGCATCCTGCGATTGGGATGAGAGTAACGCAGAGGGATTTAACTAAATGACACTTGAAGAAATTTAAGGATGGATCACTAGGTTTGTGTGTAAATATGCCACCACCCGTGTCCCCTGAGTTATAAAGGATCAGACGAAGGATGAAATTTACCATAAAGAAATCAGAGATGCCAAGCGCAAGCTGAGAAGGGGAATTTGTGAAATAAGAGCAAAACATAGTTCTGTGATTGTGATCCATAGAAATAGCAGGGCCCTCAAGATTAAACACAGCCAATGGACTAAAGTATGGAAGAGGAAGAAAAAGCTAGAACAATGGCAGAAAACGGTCCACACATTATGCTCTAAAAATACCCGTAAAATATGGGCACTTCTAGGGGAAGTCCGGGGAAACCGGAAGAAACCACTGATCAACCCAATTGGTGCAATTGAGTGGACTAAGTTTTTGGAAGATCCGAATGGGCCAGAGACCAACCAAAAAGGGGAAATCATGAAGAGAGCCCAGCCCATTCGACCGTTCACAGTTTCAACTGACAAACTTCTCAAGATCAGCACGTTGAAATCCTCAAGGGCCCCGGGGCCTAAGGGGCTGTCTTATATGGTTATGAAAGGCAAAACCCAAATTTTGGGCAAGTCTGATGAAGATCTTAATTGACAAAGTACTGACAGACGCCAGAATCCCAGCAACTTGGCAATCAGCCATATCAGTTCCTGTCCATAAAAAGGGAAACAAATCAGACCCGGGAAATTATCGATTGCTTTCCATGCTTGACTGTACGGGGAAACTATTTGCTTCCTTTCTATTAAAAGAACTTGAAGGATGGGCAGACAGCGCCGGGATCCTGGACTGCTTCCAGAGTGGCTTTAGAACAGGCTACTCTACGTCACATAATCTGATTACAATGGACTTGTTAAGGAATAATGCTTTGAAACCAAACAGTCCCCCATTATATGCATTATATATTGATTTCAGATCAGCTTTTGATCTAGTAAACAAGGGAAAATTATGGCATAAATTGCATGCCATGAATTGCCCTGAGGAACTGATATATTATCTGAGACTTGATCATAAGGGGACTAGGACTAATGTGATTAGACAGAATCGTGGTGTAAAGCAAGGATGTACTACTGCTCCCCTGCTCTACAGCCTTTTTGTCTCGGATATCCCAGAATTTATATTGGGCACTCACAACTGTCTACCAAGGGTCGGCACTTTAAAGTGTACCATTATGGCTTATGCAGATGATATTGTGCTTTTTGACCACACATTTTGCTGCCTATTAAGGTCAGCAAAACAACTTTGGAAATACGCCAAAATAAATGAACTGGTCATAAACCACAATAAAACTGAACTTATATTATTTACTGCTGGGAGAGTTGCTCGCCCACGTATGCTTCTGGAAACAGTCGAAATCAGATACTTGCACTCTTATAAATATCTAGGGGTGGACTTTGAAAACAGGGGCAATTACGAGCAGTGCATCCAGCATCAGAAGATAAAAGCAGCACAATTAACAGCAATGATCCATAGGTTCACACAAAATCAGAGCGTCTACTCGATCTGGGGTGCTCGACACTTATATGTGCAATGCCTGCTACCTATGACAACTTATGGTCTTGAGGGACTGATCACTATGAATCTAGAGTGGCTCCAGATCATAGAAGAGAATTTTTGGAGGAAGCTGTTGGGCCTACCGCAAGACATCCCCATGGCTATCCACAGGCTTGAACTGGGAATCCCGTTGTTGAAAGCTATTGTCCTGGGGAAAAGGGCAGAATTATACCTTAAAATCTGTTTCTGCCCTAACACTGCTCTAGTCTTTAAAGGAGGCTTTGATGGGAGGTCCACAATCTAGGTTAGCAACTGAAATGGACAGCTTTTTTGAGTCAATGAATTGGACACCCCGCTGGGAAGAGGATTCTGAGCGCATAAAACATCATATGTGCAATTGATTGAAACTATGGGATTGGCAGAAGAATTACGCCCATTTAGCTAGTCTAAAAATCTATCAATTTGTGTCCCATGTCTTATATACCCACAAAAAAGTACAAAAATACTTGAAACGCTGCCCATCGGAACACCTTAGGCGATTTATTCTGTTACTACGAATCAATCACCTCCCTACTTTGTCGACTCTTGGACCTGAAAGATCCATACCTGAAGTAGATAGATATTGCAGGCTATGCAAACAGCAAGCTATACCAGAAACAGCTAGGCATATACTCACGTGCTGCATGACGCTGACTACTAGCTATGTAAGGAATTATGGGATGCATGTCCATAATATTGATCACATTATGGAAAAGGATTTCTGGCACCAGTGTGTTAATACTCTTAGCGCTAAGCTTCAAATGTCACTCTTCAGAGTCTGGAATGATGCAGACAAAATTATGAACTCAGAGTCAACTCTTGGTTGCAGAAGGAACACTAATAATAACACTGGACAATAAACAATATTTAATAACAACTTTGCAAATAAGTGACGGCTAACGTCAATATTTTGTAATATTTTGTCATTTGAATAATATTATCTGCATCTATCAATTATTGTGACTGCCACCTGATAGGTAGCATTTAAGCTACCGCACTCATGATCATCCTCCTCTTTTTTCCATCTCTCTATTGCGTCTCAACATCACAATTTCGAATTTCGAATTACCAATTGTGTCTCATGGTTATCATTTATATTTTCCTTTTTTTCTATCTTCTATCTTATTTTTTAATTGATATTTTTTTATCTTTTTATCTTGAATCAGAATGTGATTTCATGATTTTATGTTCAAGTTCAAATTTTGGATATTGAACTTCAAAGTGGAAAATAATTATATGTATTTTGCTTATGTGTAAAGTTTTATTTAAAACTGTATCACATAAAAAAAAAGAAATAACATTCCTACTAGGTTGTGAGACAATTCAGTGCATGCAAGTTCTGTAACAGAAAAGAGGGGTGAGCGGAGGAGGGGAAGTGAAAGGTGGGGGTGAACAGGGAAGAAGACAAACAATAACGTTCCCACTAGGTTGTGAGACAATTCGGAGCGTGCAAGTGCAGTAGCAGAGATGAAGGGAGAGGGGGAGGAGGGGAGGTGAGGGTTAGTGTGCACAGGGAAGAAGACACACAATAACCTTCCAACTTGGTCATGAGAAAATTTGGAGCATGCAGGTGCATTAGCAGAAACTAGGGGATAGGGAGAGGAGAAGAAGTGAAAGGTGGGGGTGAACAGGGAAGAAGACAAACAGTAACGTTCCTACTAGGTTGTGAGAAAATTCGGAGCGTGCAAGTGCAGTAGCAGAAATGTTGGGAGAGGGGGTAGGAGGAGTTCAGGATGGGGAGGAGGAGGAAAGCTCAGGCGGGAGGGAGGAGAAATGTGCAAAATTGAAGGTGGATAGGTTCACTTGCACTTTGAGAAGAGGGAGCACAAGGAGTGCTTGAGGGCCAGAGGGAGGGAGCCAGGGATGAGGAATGACAACAGAATCACCCAGATATGTAGTGGGGGTGGTGTTGGATCTGGTACAATCAGCACGCGTAATGGGCCAGCTCTTGCCGGGTCCGAGATCTGGCATCAGATGTCTGGCCGGATCTCAGGACCCAGCCTGCCTTGGCTCTGACCAGGCTTTACCGAGCCCCCAGCTTCGCCAAGGGATGCTGAGGCTAGGTGATCGAATGCTGCGAGAATGGATTGTGTGTTATCGCGACAGTCCTTACTGCATGTCACTGCACCTCAGATTACCTGAATATCAATTTGTCTTACAGGCGCGGCACAATTTATCTACCCTTTATGTGTGATTGTCTTCCTACATCATTCAATGAATCCCTGTATTTTCATGCTAATCAGTTTTTTTGTTTTGCATAACTGATTTTTGAGGGAGCTGCAAAGCCTATAACTGTGATGCCTTAGGTATGTGCAATTACACAAGGAAAGTGGTGAAGAATGTTTGTGCAAGTTTCTCCCCCCCCTCACCCCTTTTCACCAGCCGTCATTCACGCATCTGCAGGCTCTATTTACTCGACCGGTTTTCTTTCTTCTGGCCTGCAAGTGACACCACAGGAATCAATGGGTGATGACTATCATTGGGTGGGGCCATCACTGTTCTAAGAAGGCTTTCTACCTGCTGAGCACACTATTGTTTTCCAAATGTGCATTTCACACTTTCATAGAAAAAAAAAGTAATTTCCAAACTCAAAAATGCTGCTTGCATTCACTAGTTCACAAGTTTTCTGTGAAATGTGTTTTTGTTTTGGTCGGACTACCACACAAAATTCCTGTCATTTGTGTGCCCCTTCCTTTGTGTTTTATCACAGGTTATATTTATAAAGATGCTATATGCTGCTTATCAAACTGGCTAATCACAAATACATTCTTCTGTTGTGCTGACAGCAATTATTAGGAAATTAAACGGTGTGTTCATGGGTGCCAACTTTTGATTTTCACTACAGGGGCACTACTCTGCTCTGAATATAAGCAAGCAACTAGCCCAACCCATCCCCTGGCCAAACATATTTTATAGCACTTGTTTTTTTTATAAGCAATTGCAAAAAGTCATACGATTAACAACTAGTTTTTGAATATATAACATCTCAGCAACTGTCTCTCAACCTGCTGAGCTACCCTGTCTACGGATCCCTTAATGTACTTAAAAATCACTGCATTACAAACAGTACTTTGGGTGCACCAATGCCATGGAAGTGGTTTAAAGTGGAATTGATGTACAGTGTGGTGCTTGGAAAGAAGCAACATGAAAGAAATTGCACAATTTTCAAACTGTTATTTTGAACATTTCCTTTGGGCGGAGTCCAACCGCCAGCTCTGCCTCCTCGGAACTTCACCCCCTCATCCAAACTCCACCCCCACCACGGCCCTAGTGGGATCCCCCTTTAAATTGTTTCATTTCCACCACTGGAATGTCCATTTACGGTGTGACCAGGGTGCTGGGGTGAGGGGTCAGGTGACAAAGAGGAAGAGGAGGAGACAGTAGGTGGAACGAGAGACAGGAGCGTGGAGAGAAATAAAGAGAGGGATTAAGAAGATGCGTGTGTGTGCCGTCCGTTATTTCCAGCACCGTTAACAGTGGCATGCGCAGTAGAAAGGCATTTTGCGGGGCGATGAGTGAAGGGTGAAGCAAGAGACAGCCTTTAAAGGGAGCATATAGTCTAGACATAAATTGCCCCTGAGGGGCGCACCTGCTCATTGTATTCTGGGGTGCCAAAGATTTGGTAGGACTGCAATGGCCTGCTATGGAAAAGGTGTTAATTAACCAAGTCCCTTGAAGTCCTCGGGGGTCACAATTGTTCCCCTAATTCGGGAAAGATTGGTAGGGGTGGGATTTTTTTGCAAGGGAAACTGGAAAAGGTTTGTGGGGCCTCTCCCCAGGCTGTGTATGGTAACATAAGGGAGCTGGGGCCCCAGTTCACAGTGCAGGATTCCCATATGGTGCTGGGCATTGCATTAAATGTACTAAGAGTACAAATATTGCTAGTGCACCACAATTGGTGTATTATTTAGTTTTTGTTTCTTTTATTTTACTAAATGAACTTTTAGACTAACCCACCCTGTCTCACTTGCATAGCAGGATTAAGGGGCTATCGGGTCCGCTGTCCTAGAGCCATCTAAAGCAGCCCTATTAAGGGCATAACGAGGGGCACGAGCGCGAGAGTGTGTCGGCAACCCTCAGCAGCACGATTTCCAAGTTGAGGGGTTTGGATCGGGGGAGACACCTGGGCAGCAACCTTGCTTAGGCAAGCATTGTATGTCGATGCAAGAGAGAGCAGAGAGGGGCAGTGGAGCAGAAGGAAGGGGAGACATGCTGGAGGTCTGGGAAGGACTGAAAGTGGAGATGTAGGGTCTGCAGAGCAGGCGGGGGTGGGGGGAGACAAGAGTCCTGGCGAACGATGTGGCATTGGAGGGGAGAGAAGGCGCAGCAAAGTCCAACAGGCTGGAGGATGAGACCTCGACCTGGACTGGGCCTGGGAATGAAATGATACCAGATGGAAAAGATAGAAACGTGGGGGTGACAAGCTTGGGGCTGGTGGCAAACAGTAAGTCATGAGGCCGTTGGTAGGGAACTGAAAAAGCAAAAGAATTACCTTCAAGGCACAATTATTATAATTGTTCTTTTATAACGTGCTTAATAACAGCGAGTGGTTTGTAAGCGGGGATCGGGATTCGATCCTGTGTTGCGCTGTGTTGCCCTTGAGCTATCCTTCCTCACCCATAGACCATGCAGCTCTTCAGAGTCACACTATTTAAGAAGCGGGCAGGAAGGATGGGAAAGAACTCAATGATGGTGATGGTGGAAGGACGAATAAGATGGCGGACACAAGAGGAAACAGAAGCAGAAAGAGGACGTGGAGCAGGGTGACTACATTTGAGGAGGAAGCGCCTGGTGTGGGTAAGGCGTGACGCCACAGTCGGGCGGGCAGTGAGAGGGAAAAGCAAGAGAAATGCATAGCGAGTTGGAGGGCCTATTGTGATTCTTAGAAAAACCTCTGCAGAGCCGGAAAAGCCATTCCGATAAATAGTAAAATGAGGGGTGAAAAATAGCCAGTTGTAGTGGCTCACCGGAATCAAGCGTAGGGTGAGAAAAGGAAAAAAGAGAAGCTAGGAAAGAGGAAAGAAGCAGAGGAGACATGATGACAGCCAATGGGCGAGTACGCAAGGGAAAGTGGGAGGAAGTGAAGGGGCAAAATAAAGGAAAATGAAATCTATATTTTGCAGGTGACGAACAAGGGCCTGGAGCGAATATTTTAAAAGTTAGGAGACTGTCAGTATTGTAACATGAATGTTGAAACACTGAAAGACCTTTGTACTGAATGCTTTGGCCTAACCGTAGATCGAATAGAAAGGTTCATTAGATTTGCGTACGATACTGATGGGGTATCTTCCCAACCGTTTTGGATACGCATTTTGAACGCTAACGAGATCTCATTAACAATCGCTGTATTGGATTTTCTTAATGCAATTTCATGATTTCAGTGTTATCATGATGAATTTTATAATTGCTTGGTTGTATAATGTGTGAAAAGTTTTAATCTTAAACTATACCGGGCATTAGTACCCGGCGGGGAGGGGGGTGCCAGCCTCTCAGCCAATGAGAAGGATCCGAACGGGGGATTACCAGCTCAACTTGAAATAAACCGAATTGCCAAAAGACTGGCTGCCCCAGCCCTGGATCTTGAGTGAGCGTGAAATGTTTGCCTGACTTAAGTGTTACACTCAGGCCGCTCAGCAGGCGCCTTGTGGAGGCCGCTAGGTGGCGATGACGCAGCAGTCTTCTGAAAGGAGGTGAGAATAACTCAACGCCATCTTAATGGACCCGCTTTGGCTCATGCATTCAGGAAGGGATACGTGGCCCAAGTGTTCAAGTTTGTTGCAAACCTTTTAAAAGGAAATGGCGGCCATCAGTCCTGACACAACACATTTCTCTTGCAGATATATATCTGCTTTCAATCCCATTCCGGAAACAACGGCCAGATGTCGCTGGGACCGGGACACATAGTACGAAGAGCAGACAGCCCTTTTATCCCAGCTTCTGCAGTAGTGCTTTTGTAGATGGCAAAAAGCGATTCTAACAATAGGTGCAAACTTAGAAGTT
The DNA here is from genome assembly GCF_040938575.1 of Ambystoma mexicanum. Taxonomy (NCBI): domain Eukaryota; kingdom Metazoa; phylum Chordata; class Amphibia; order Caudata; family Ambystomatidae; genus Ambystoma; species Ambystoma mexicanum. The sequence continues at coordinate 1,604,406,024 of NC_090929.1, read as the reverse complement.
TTCTGTGGAAGTGCTTCTGTTACGCCCTTTTTGGACATCCAAAAAATCCCACAAATAGAGGCCACAAATTCAAATACTTCACAGAAAGCAGTGCTTAAAACGTGAGTTTAAATTGTACAGCCTCAGAAATATTTTTAAAGGAATCTGGTGTTTTTTACAAAAAAACTTTTATTTTCCATGTACGGCTCCGGAAGGAATGTCACGCCCTGACTCCGCTTCCTGTGGCCTGATATGATATTTTATTTATATAGCGCCGATACACAATGTGTTTCAAAGCGCTTCAAGGCAAGGGAGGGAACAAGTGAGAATACAATGACATTCTTACAGGCCATGAACAGTAAGGATATAAAATTAACTATCGTACTCGGCCTGACGACATTTCAGATAGGGCAAGAGCTAAAACATAGATAAGGAAGGGAGGGGGAGAGTGGGAAGGAAATGGAAACAGACAGGTGACGACCGTACTAAGCCTGACAACATTTCCTGTAGAGCCGGAGAAAACCAAAAGGTGAGGCAGAGGTGTGCAGAAAGGGAGGGGAGGAACAAAACAAGCGACTATCGTACTAGGCCTGACAACATTTCAGATAGGGCTGGAGGTGGGTGGGGACAGTAAGGGAGGTGGGAGGAGACCTACGAGGTTGCTATCATACTAGGTCCAGGGACAATTCTGATAGAGTAAGTGCATAGAAGAAAGTGAGGGAAGGAGATGGGAAAAGGGAGAAGGGGAGAGGAGGAGAGAACAGAGAGTGAGCAGTCAAAAAGAGTGGAGATGCTGTTATGTTACGCTACTTGTTATTCGTATAGTGCCTTACTGCCGTTGTTATGGCATCACAGCACTGTGGGGTGAATCACCCTTCGACAGTCCATAGTCTGAACAAACATGAATAAAGACTATTACATTGCTTTCAAATTGTATTTCGAATTTCAGGCTACTGTACAATTATTAGCAAAGATATCTAGTGTAGTAGCATTATAATAGCATTAGTAGGAAGGGGGTTCAGGCATGCATGGATTGCTATGTCTGTGACCGCGTGACAGCTGGACCGAATTTCTCATGGACTTAGCCGTGCTATAGGTGGAACGGTGGCTAGTACAAATCAGTCTATCAACCCCAAGGACAACTGTCTACAGTTGATGGCTCCGCTATACTTTACATACCAATGACATGCACAATCAATAACATGCAGTCACATGCAAATTATATGCACATTTGTCAGATATGGCAAAGATACATTCATTGCATTGCATGTCTACTTGTCAGGTCGCATTTGAGAATGACAAGATGTATATGACATTCAAAGTCCAGATATATGGCATAAGCCATACGTTCACATAGTACGACATACTAATTAATTGATGCATCAATTATTTAGGGTGTATTGTGTTCCCACCCCAGGGACACCGGACCTCAGCCTGAAAACAAGGTGAAAATAAGTCTGACACACACAAAAAAAGAAAGTTGTTCTAACAGAAAACCTGGGCTTACAGCCACGCTTCCTCACGTGACCACTCTGTGTGATCCACAGCAAATCATTGTACCTCAATGGGTATTTGTTTTTCCCATCAAAATTGAAATCATCTAAAAGGGGTTTTGTTAGGTGTGCACTCTACGCAAGACATCTTTCAAACATTGTTTAATACACTACAGTGATTACTGCAAACATTACGATGATATTGACTATATAGTACTCAGAATTGGCTCCATTGCTCCTTTGCTTGCTTACTTCTCATGCCAAAGCATATCTGATTTGGATATGTATGTTCCTTTTAGGCTATCTGCAATAGAAAAAGAGATATCACAACTCTGCCTATAGCGAGTCATACCCCTTCAACAATTACTGTTCACCACCTTGGTCATTAGAAGTGGGTGGATTTAGAGGTAGGCATTGTGAAGTAAAACAGTACATATTGCAGAACTATGATCACCAGCAGTGATATGCATGGTCTTGTCTGATATTTTTTCCAGATATAAGGGCAAAGAATTTACCATATATAACAAAAGCTGAACAGGGATGCCATTTCACCAAAATGCCAGGGGTAGCAGAAGTGACATCACATGACCCATGACCCTTTGATGGCATCACATTAAGTGATGTCATTTGACCCCTCCCCAGGTGACATAACGGGCAGTGATGGCAAACAACCTTCAGATTGTTCAGATACGTCTAACAGCCGTGTTTCCAGTTGCTCTCATTTCAGCCAGATATAAGAACCGAGGCACAGAGGGAGGCATGATTTGCCATGATGCAAAATTTGGGGAATGCCATTTTCCAGATTCGATGTGGGGTCTATATGTTAAACATACATAATGCAGTATTTGTAACACGTTAACCGAAATCTCTAACGCAGGCTACAGCTACTGTAGGAAACATCTATAGATCAAGGGACATAGAAGTGTGTGTTATCTGTGGGGTACAACGTCCTTTCATTGACACCCATTTTTACGATGGGTGTTTTCCGCAGAATTTTTGCTGGAAAACCTTTTTTAACATGTTTTGGGGGGTGGGAAAGGGCATATAAAGCATTGGGGGGGGTCTCAAATAAAAACAATCGGTAGATGACGTAGGGGTGGGGGGAACCCCACAGAAATAATGTTTAAAAAGTCGATCAGTTTTTTCAGCAAAAACTCTGCTTAAAAACACCAGTCTTAAAAACGGGTGTCGATGAAATGACATAGAACCCTCGTGGCAATGCTGTGTTATACAAGCCAAAAAAGCACTGACTGGGGGAGGCGTATGCTTCTGTTTACCCAGCAGGAAAATGCTGCACGAGCAAGGCCTGAAATTAAATAATTGGCCATGATTTAGTATCAACAAAATTCCCTGTTTATAAATGTATCTATGAGTCAGCTACCACTATGATAGAAGAAACCTACTGGTCTGCCTGCACAGAGGGGAGTGCACCTGATAATGTTATCTTTGCTGGAGTACAATACCTGGGAAAGGTTCTTTCACTATACCCAAGACCCCCCATAGTTTTATTATCTAAGCGTAATACTAGGTGCCAGAGGACTTTACTTTAGAAAAACCCACCATTTAATGTAATGTCATTGCTGCACACATAAATCCATGGCACCACACAGTTATTTTAAATTCAAAACACCCACAAGTTGCTTCTCACCCGGGGCTCACTGCCAGACGTAAAGCGCGCACGGCACACTACCCCTTTATCAGACCAAGTGGTGCCCAATGGCATAGCCAGAATTTGGGGGCTCCCCTGCGAGCCACGCTGTGTGGGCACCCCCACGCCCCGTAACAAAGCACAGGGCATGCCACACCCAAGACGGGTCTGGAGCACCATGTGTGCTCAATGTCCATGATGATTCTGCCGCTGCAGGGGCACGCACTACTGCAAGTGAAAGAAGTAAATGTTTTTAATGAAAGCTTAAATGTGTAACATAACATAGAAAGCAGGGGGCAGGGCCCGGTCCACAAATATACCAGGTGTTTTTTTGGAGGGTGTAAATATTTGCCACAAGTATGCGATTGCGACCGAGCGTAGCCAAGGACCCGAACTAACAAAAATGGGTTTGGGGAGGAGGGGTCAGAGGGGATTCTTCACCCTCCCCTGAGAAAATATTTTGAATAATGGTGCAGTACACAGCGCACTTTCTGTGAAAATGTCTGTAACAGGCCAACAATTTGGGTAAAAGGCCAACAATCGGTTTTGTAGGGTGTAGGGTAAATCATGAAAAAAGTACAATAGATGAAAGTCACCAAAAGTGCACAGGGCATTTCCCAATGAATTATCATGCCGGTGCCTGAAATATATGCCAGTATAAAAAACATGTTCATGCTGGCTGTGCCCATACACTTCCATGCTGGCTCCACGAACATATGCTAGTATTCACATATGAGACCATACTCTTGTTCGCTTTAAGATGTTTTTTTAGTATCATTACTGGCACTGGGCATAAAACTGTCTCTGCCAATATATGCCAGTATTCGTATGTAACAACATACTCCAGTTGGTTTGGCCATTAAAAGTGACATGTCACAATACGAAAATATGTCCACACTGGTTCCAATGTAAGCCAGTCTAGACCCATAAGAACACTTAACATCCTTGATTCGTCATGGATGCTCAGTTAATAAAAAGTCAAGCTACAGTAAAAAAAGATACAGACCACTACACCAAAACATCAGTCTAGTGAGGTAACACTACTAATCAGGCTTGCTTTTTTAAAGATGCTGGGTAATAAATGTCATGCCACAGTAAGCAATGGCTAGACTGACTGCACCAAAATACCAGTCTAGCCAGGTAATGACACACATGAACTTTTCTCTGCCCGAAAATACCAGTAAAACACGCAAAGTCAAGAAAGGATGTGGCAAAAATGCTCTAGTGATCCCCATTCTCCCAGGGCCTTACACACACACATGCATCCCCTTTCATCCACCTGTCACTCACCCATACATCCACTTTCACATTCACACACACACACTGGATTCACCACACAGGAACACACCAAACCCCACGCAGAACATTGAAACACACACTACCACATTTATACTCATTCACCCACCAGTCACTCACTCACACCTCCTCTTACATCCACTCATTCCATTCTCTACACAGGCACACACCCACCCACTCAGAAGATTCAAAAACACACCATCACATTCATACTCATTCACCCACCAGTCACTCACTCATACACCTTTTCGTACCTCCATCCATTGCATTCTCTACACAAGCAAACACTCACCCACCCAGAACATTTAAAATCACACATCACTTCACATCACTTCTTATTCACCCACCAGTCACGCACACCTTCTCTTACATACACTCATTGCATTCTCTACACAGGCACAAACCCACCCACCCAGAACATTCAAAAACACACATCACTTCTCATTCACACACATCACATACATCTGACACGCACTTCACACGTGCAAAATACACATCATTTTTTAAAAATCATTCTTACCTTTTTCTTGCAGCTTTGGTCTGTCCTTCCAGGCCACCCTCTGCGCTGCTCACAAACAGAAACCGTGAAGCTGCGAGAGCTTCCTGGTTCCTGTATATGAACTGCAAGGAAGCCGAAGGAGAAGGGGTTGGAGCTGAATGCGGCATGTGACATGTGCCCCATGTCACGGTCAGCTCCAACCCCTAGTGAGCGCCTCCCCAGCCCAGCCTTCAGCCTGATCGGTGAGGACTGGCCCGGGGACCCACCAGATCGTGGAGGCCCCCTCCACACCAGGAGATTTCCAGGTTTTTTTTTGATTTTTTTGATTTTGTTTTAAGTTGGGGTCACAAGGGATTTCCCAGGGATTGCAACTGTGGCCCCCAGGGGGTGCAGTTGCGACCCCTGGTGGCCACCAAATGACGTCCCATGCAGCTGAGTCAGAAGACTAGTTGGTTCCCAATAAGCATCATTTTGAAGGTGAGTTCGATTCACATACACAGTTTTGATCTTTCAAAAACAAATTTATAATTTAAGAGTGAGAAGAAAACTGACTTTAGTTTTTTATTTACTTTATAGATGAAATAGGAAGGTTGAAGCTAGAAGATTGAATCAAGTATTTGAACCTTATGAATTTTCGGCTCCTGATGAAGGGAGTTTGTCTCCCGAAACACGTTGAGCTAATTTAGCTATATTTGTATTTCTATACCGCCTATTCACATGACCGCCCTGTTGTCACTGGCCAGCTGCTGCTTCTATCCTTACAGCTGGTTGAGTTGGTGCTTTAATTTGTACTCTTTAACACTCAAAATGTAATAGATATATCTCGACTATCTTGGTGAGAGGACACCTGTAATACTTACATAAAGTTAACTTCTTTCCCTAACACCTACAACCATTGGCAGGGTCCGAAGGTTAGTACAACGTGTTAAGCCTTTACATTACATAGCTATATATACTACTCATATACTTACCCATACTGAGTCTCAATATCTATAACTCTCTAGGTATCTACAAGCAAAACACTATGCTTCATAGGAACTTATAGCTCACTTGCCTTGAAGATGGATCACTAGAAATCCGAAACGCGTCGGCCACGTCACAATCTGAAATTAGCTATTGTGGATGAATCTTGAACTCATTGGTGCACAACCAGCCCACTTGTGTGAATGTTGTAAACACAAGTCTCTGAATGTTGAAACTGACTATGTTTTGAGAGGTTTTCAATATGTGTTGTTGCGCATTCAAATTAACAGTATGATTCTATGTGTGGAACTTTATGCATTTGCAATCCTACTATGGTCTGTATCGGTACCTCCTTTATACTGATGAGATAAAGATTTTACTTTTGCACAACAACGGGTATTATATTATGTTATTGAACTCGAACCACTCAGGAATTGTCACGTCGAAATCCTCTGCGATGTCTATGGGTACCTCTGTCCCCAAGCACCAGTGAAGGAGAGATACAGTATACTCCTTCACCAATTATTGAGGCCACAGGTGTGAAAGGTCAGGAACAGGGGTAACAGGTGCTGTAAGGAAAAAGCGGGTAAGTGTGAGTGCAAAGACAAGAGACTGGAGATGATCAACAATAAAGAAAACAGAGAGGGACCTACCTAGTATGTAAGGTGAATCAGGATGGGGAGCTATCAGAGAACACTGAAGACAGACCCCCTTAACTAGGCACTTGACGTGGTACACAGCTGAGGTCCAAAACAAACTTGAGCCCAAAGGAGTTTCCAGAGGCAGTCCCAAAATGTTCAAAGCAGAAAAGGTCCAAGATCCGTGGAAGGCAAAACCCAAGTGTTCAAAAGCCAGAAGTCCGAAATCCGTAAAGAGCAAGTCCAAAGGTGCAAGCCAAATGTCCAAAGTCCGTGAAACTGAGTCCGTGTAACAAATCCAAGGAACAGGCAAAGGCAATCCAAAATCACCAGAAAACAAGGTCCAAAAGCCGGAATATCAGGATCAGAAAAAACACGCCACTCGAGATGCTGAGAACAGCTGAGAAGCGCGCAGGACCGGCTTCAGTGTACTTTTAAGCCGGTGCTTGGGTCACGTGATCGCTTTCTCATTGGACCACGTGAGTGGTGTTGCGTGTCACGTGACACTCGCAACCGGGAAGCAGCAACAAGATTGGCTGGGCGGGCCGCCCGTTTAGTATCACGTGAGCGCTGCCTAAACACACGTGACCAGGAAGCAGGGTCAGTGGAGACCGATCCTCCCCAGCGCCACCGCGGCCATAGTCTCCATGACGCCGTACGCTGCCTACTCCATGCAGGGAACCCGGCGCCATGGACTCTGAAGGGGCGTGCCCGGGAAGGGTTACGGCCACAGGTATGGTGCTGCTGGGAAGTGGCTGGTGTTGTGTGGGTTGTGCGTCTCGTGACAGGAATGTATAACTACCAGATATGAACAGGGTTGCATACCTTGTATTATTTCACTACATGTCTGAATAACAATCTCTGATTCCTTGCAGAAATTAATTGTAAAAGATACTGGTCTATGGGTGTAGATGACACATGCAGTCATATATGCTGGAGAGGAAGCCAATGTAGTTTGCGTAGCACGAGGGTGATTCGGTCACATTTTCCGGCGCACCCGTAATAAGACGTGCTGCAGCGCAGTGCATTGCTTGTATGGCAGACAATTGAGCGGCTGGGAGCCCTGTCAGGAGGGCATTTCCCACCTTCAATGTGCTGGACAACAGGGGCCTGCACTGCGGTCTGGAAGTCCTGCGGCAGAATGAAGGGTTTGATGTTGCAATGGGTGGAAATTTGGAGCCAGGCTGTTTGGGCCTTCTTGGCTATGTGGTTCTGGCAGAACAGGCCACTGTCAATTGTGAATGTTAAGGTCGTCGCCGGGTCTGTAGCTCAGTGGACTAAGGCACCCACTACAGATGCCTTTGTTTGATGTCATGGTCACAGGTTAAAATCCCAGAAGGTCCCCTCAACTCTTCATAATTCTGAGGTCAATAAAATGAATAACATTAATTTCAGTAACACAAAACATCTGTTATTAGCACCAAGGTGTCCCTTTGGGGGTGAACATGCGCTTTACAAATATGCCTGTTATGTTTGCTGAATTCAGGAGTTGCTGATTAAATCCTTCTAGACACGTATCATTGACCCAATGTTGGACAAGTTGTTGCTTAGGCCCTTGTTGGACAGTTTCTTGTTTAGTGAGGGGGGGTGGGGCTATCACCAGTATGACCCAGTTGAGTAGACCTGGGCACGATGCACTCCGCTAGTATTATGCTACAGAAATGTAATTAGCAACAGCAGAGTAAAAAAGCCATTCCTTAGTAGACAGTCCTTATGACACAGGGGGCTGCAACATATTCTGACCACCATCCACTGTCTGTATTTGCAACACCCACACACACACAAAGTGCGCTATGTGCAAACTGCAACTGTTTTTCTGCCCCTTTAACTCCCCTTTGTACGCCTATTGCTTGGACCAGCCATGGCCCTTTAAAGAAAGTGACACCATTTTGTGATCATATTTTTTTTTTAGCACGTGTTCTTCCTAAAGACCTAATTCTGATGGGGTGGATGTGGGAAAAGGCAGTTTACTCACATCAACCTCCTAAATGACTCGCATCTCTGGGCCCGTGATTTTCTTTAACCCTTGCATAACAGAATATAACTGGAATATGATAATGCCTGCTTGGGCGGCGACATAAACAATGGGGCTACAAGTGATTGTAGGAGATGTTTCCTTGGCACCGGTACACTGGCACAAAGCCAATCAGGTTGTGTAGTTCACATACCTACTTGTCCATGCCTGTGTTCAGAACAGACTTTTTGGCTGCTACGCCGCTCAGTCTCGCTACCCAGCCTTCTGCTTTGGCGACATGGTTCCCTCTCCACCTTCCCCCATCCCCCAGAGAGAGGCACTTACCTTTCAAGCCTGTCGCTCCCACGCCACCATCTTCTTCGCACCCCGTTTACATGATCACAAATGTTCAGGATTCCCACCATACACCATCTCCATGCGGGCCATCATAGCCATATTTTACTTTGTGGGATAACATGAGTCGCATGCTTTATGCAGCCTATATTTTATAAAAAATAAAACAGGCCCTGAGCACTGAGTGCTGATGGTGATAATGACGCTTTTGGGGAACAATATATTGTGACAACAGCCCATTGCCCAAGTTCTTTGCTGCGCTGAGGCCTGTTAACTCAGGTTGGGTGCCATTAGCTCCCTTTACAGGAGAGTTACTTTGCTGAAAATGTTGGGAGGGCCATGACACCAAAATGAAAGGGGCCCCTGCCAAATGAGTGGGACAAAATGTGTGCCAAAAACGTTGTGGAGGGGCAAACTCCCTTGTCCCCTCTTAAATTACCCCCAGACCCCCGTACAGATTTCCAATAACGTCCTCCTGCCCTAATTGCAAACTTATCGCCCACCACCTAAGTGCTGTCCGAAAGCAGAAATGTCCAGAAGAAATGCCCTGGAATTGTGGTCAAAGTGAGTTGGAAGCCATGACCTGAGGTGCCAATTTCTGAAGTTTACATGCGCGCGCATTCAGTTTCAGGGCGTTAATACTGAATACAAGAGAAAGATAGGCTATATTATGCGATATCAAACTTTAATGCCCCAGAGCTCCTTCACTCTTAGGCTTCTACACGGGAAAATGTCTCATGAGTCACCCAGATGGAGACCGAACAAAAACATTTAATGACCTAATAAAAATGATGCACAAGCTGACCTTTATCATCTTGTGCGTTGCTTTTTGCCCTGCATCCTTTCAACTTGACTTATGCTGCTAAGTGCCCTGAAGATGCCTCCAGGTGCTGTGGACGCTTTATACAAGCCCTACATGAAGGCAACAGGTCTTCTCTTCTGCAACCCACATGTATGTAGCAGACATGCACACCGTTTGGCTCAGAAGTCGTAAAGGCGAGTGCCTGTACCGTTCAGTTATGAAATACAGTCAGTCACGTATGTTTTGGATACAATAGGGAATGACTATTAACCAACAAATGAAAACAAAAGAAAATTGTGGGAACAGTGATGAGAGACATTTAAAAGGCTCACTTAAGCTCAAATCTGACGCTGATGCCTATCATGTCAAAGTGTCTGGACACTGATGAAGCACTGTGTAGTGCGAAACAGTGTTCAGAGATGCATTGGGTGTGGGGCATTTACTATGTGGTATATGGACAATATGAATTGGACTGGCATTTAATACATTATTGTGTGGGATCAAGGATTAGGTATGCAAACACTATTTGAAATCTGTGTCTTTGTATTCGGTAGCAATGAAATATAACTGAACGCTTACTTTCCTGAGCTTTTCTTTTTGTCAGAAATATCTTTTGTCCAGTTTTTTGCAGCCTAACAATTCGAGGGAAGAAAAGGGGGCCAGGCATGTAAATCTTCAGCCCCTGGTAACTCCTAAATAGTGTATGCTTATATGTGTTTGGGCTACTATAAAAAGTACAAAGATAGCATAGATTAGCACTCAGGGCACACGAGTCACTTCTTCTGAACATATGGAGAAATGCTTAAATGAAGTCTTCACTATATCAAGGCATGATCATGGTGTTTTCTGCGTGTTATTAGTGCTATAGTGAGAGGGGTTGCTCATAAGAATGCTCTTCCATGAGACTCAGAGTTGTGTTCTTGTTGACATGCCCAGTTCTGCCTCTTCCAGCTTTGCCCACCAAACAGTGACTACTTAAGGTCTTGCTTTTTCCCTCACTTGAGAAGTTCCTCATCTTGTTTATTTGTTTGTTTGTTTATTTATTTATATAGTGATCCAGACCCGGGGGTAAAAGGGTGCTTAGGACAGGTCACAAGGCACAAAATATATAGGGCCTCATTACACGGATGGCGGAGAACCATGGCGCTATTAGCGCCATGGTTCATGCCGGTAAAATAGCGGCACCGCCTTGGCGGAAAGGGGAATTACCGCCCCATTCCAAGGTTGGCGGGGCGGTAATTCCCCTTCCACCATCGCCCTTCCCCATTCCCATTTTTGCCCCATAGGGCTCAATGGGAATGGGGAAGGCGCTAATTACGGTACCGCAAATTGCGGTACGGTAATTAGCTCCCTGGGTCCCTTTGCGGGTTGGTTTTTAACGCCTGCAAAAAGCAGGCGTTAAATCCCCCAACCCGCAAAGGGACCTCGTAGTAAATCCTTACCGCCATCCGTGTAATGAGGCCCATAGTATTTGCAGTAATACATTTGTAGAGTTATGTACAGTATATACAGACAGAGGTAATTATAGCTTACAGACGCAGCATAGGTGAGGTATGTACAGTATAAGCAATTTGTCATAGGCTTGGTCTAACTTAAGGTTAGTGTTTAGTCAGTAGCCAACCAATAGCAAGTTTCCTGAATAAATGGAAGGATTTGCTAAATTTAATGTTCAAAGGCAGGGTGTTCCATAGTTGAGAGGCGAGGACCGTGAAGCTTGAGCCGCCGGCTCTTTTAGAGGTGAATCTAGGCACAGTGAGGCATATCGTGTTGGAGGATCTAGTGATTAAAGTGGCTGGTTTCAAGGTGAATTTGTTAGTGAGGTAGGGAGGGGCTAGGTGGTTGAGTGCTTTGTAGGTGAGGCAGAGAGTTTTTAAGTAAATTTTTTGTTGAATGGACAGCCATTTGCATGATATTCTGGTGGCAGATATGTGTTCACGCCTAGGAATGTTTAGTAGCGCTCGTAGCGCATTACTTTGGAGGACCTGAAGTTTGTTGATTATGGATTGCTTGGCACCAAGGTAGAGGCTGTTGCAATAGTCAAGCTTAGATTGTATGAGAGCCCTAGCAAGCGTGAGGCAGCTGTTAGTGGATATAAAAGGTCTGCAGGCTCTAATTAGTTTCCCTGTGTAGGCGGTAGCTGAGGCAGTCGTGTTAACTTGTTTGGTGAGGTTGGTTTTGGCGTCGAGGTAAAGGCTTGGGTTTTCCCATTTTTGGCGATGGGGATAGTGTTGCCATCAATAATGAAGTCGGAATAGTCAGGGCTCAGTTTTTGTAAGTTCTTAGGTGATCCAACAAGGAGAAGTTCAGTCTTCTCATCATTCAGGCAGAGGCCGTGTGTGGCCATCCATGCCTGAATGGCATTTAGTTAATCCTAGTGGTATCGGTATTGTAGTTGCCCGAGATGATGAGGAGTATCTGGGTGTCATCCGCGTAGTTGGTGTAGGTGACACCCAGATGGTCCAGTTTGTCAAAGAGAGGCTTTGTAAAGATGTTGTATAGGGTGGGTGAAACAAGCGCCTTGTGGGACCCCGCAGGTGATAGAGATAGGGTCTGCTGCTGCAGTGGAAGAGAAGACCCTCATGGTTCTGTTGGCCAAGAAGGATTGTATTCATGTGTCAGCCCAGGAGGAGAAATGGGTGGCGGAAGAGAGGTGGTTACAGAGTATTTTGTGGTTGACCAGGTCAAAGGCTGCTGAGAGGTCTAGAAGGAGTAGGGTGGCAGCTTTGCCTTTGTCTTTAATGTCATCAATCTGAATTTTGAGGTCAACAAGGGCGGTTTCTGTTCCATGCTGAGGTCGAAAGCCAGATTGACTCAGACCTAGTAGTTGGTTAGACTCCAAATAATCCCAAATTTGCAGGTAGGCAACTCTATCAAGGATTTTTAGAAGGAAAGGGACCGTTGTGATAGGCCTATAGTTAGTGGAGATGGCTGGGTCTAGTGATTGTTTTTTTAGTAGAGGGAGAACCCAAGATTGTTTCAAATTATTGGGTACTGAGTTGGTGGCGAATGATACATTTATTAACTTGGTGATGAAGGGGGATAAGTCTCTTGCTGCATCTTTAATGATCTGAGCGGGGCAGCTGTCCCTTTTGCAATTTGATGGTTTGAGGGATGTTATACTTATTTGGATTTCTGGAGTGGTTACCTTTTTGAATGTGAAGCCTGAGGTGCCACTGCAATAAGGTCTTGCTTTTTCCCTCACTTGAGGAGTTCTCCATCTTGCCCCTGCAAATCAGTAACTACTTAAGGGCTTGCTTTTTCCCTCACTTGAGGAGTTCCCCATCTTTCCACCACAATAAGGTCTTGCTTTTTCCCCTCGCTTGAGGTGTTCTCCATCTTGCCCCCGCAAATCAGTGACTACTTCAGGACTTGCTTTTTCCCTCACTTGAGGTGTTCCCCATCTTGCCTCCACAAATCAGTGAATACTAAAGGGCATGCTTTTTCCCTCACTTGAGGTGTTCTCCACATTGTCCTCTGCAAATCAGTGACTACTGAAGGGTTTGCGTTTTCCCTCTTTTGAGGAGTTCCCCATCTTACCGCCGCAAATAGGTGATTACTTAAGGGCTTGCATTTTCCCTCACTTGAGGAGTTCCCCAGCTTGCACCCGCAAATCAGTGACTACATAAGGTCTTGCTTTTTACTCTCACTTGAGGTGTACCCCTCCTTCCCTCTGCATATCAGTAACTACTTAAGGGCTTGCTTTTTCCCTCACTTGAGGTGTTCTTCTACCAGGCTCAGAGAAGTGTCCCGGGTCAGTGGGTCAGCTCTGCATCATCCATCAGCTTTGCGTACTCCAGCCCACCAGCAAGTCAGGAGCCTCCTGCTAATCCTTACATCCAGTCTTCCCTAGTCATCCTCATTGCTGGCATCCTCCCCTATTCCAGCCCACCAGCAAGTTAGAAGCCACCTGCTAATCCTTATGTCAAGTCTTCCCTAGTCGTCCTCATTGCCGGCATCCTCACCTATTCCAGTCCACCAGCAAGTTAGCAGCCACCTGCTAATCCTTATAGCCAGTCTTCCATAATCATCCTCATTGCCGGCATCTGCACCTATTCCAGCCTACCAGCAAGTTAGGAGCACCTGCTAATCCTTATATCCATTCTTCTGTAGTCATCCTCATAACTGGTATCCTCACCTAGTCCATCCCACCAGCAAGTCAGTAGCCTCCTACAACTCCTTACATCCAGTCTTTTGTAGTTATCCTCATTGGCGGCATCCTCATCTATTTCAGCCCAGCACCAAGTTAGGAGCCACCTGCTAATCCTTATATCCATTCTTCCCTTGTCTTCCTCATTGCCGACATCCTCACCTATTCCAGCCCACCAGCAAGTTAGGAGCCACCTGCTAATCTTTATATCCAGTCTCCTGTAGCCATCCTCATCGCTGGCATCCTCACCCATTCCAGCCCACCAGCAAGTTAGGAGCCTCCAGCTAATCCTTATATCCAGTCTTCCCTAGTCATCCTCATTCACGGCATCCTCACCTATTCCAGCCCACCAGCAAGTTAGGAGCCACCTGCTAATCCTTATATCCAGTCTTCTCTTGTCATCCTCATTGCCAGCATCCTCACTTATTCCAGTCCACCAGCAAGTCAGGAGCCTCCTGCTAATCCTCATATCCAGTCTTCTCTAGTCATCCTCATTGCCAAAATCCTCACCTATCCCAGTCCACCAGCAAGTCAGGAGCCTCCTGCTAATCCTTCTATCCAGTCTTCTGTAGTGCTCCTCATCACCGGCATCCTCACCTATTCACACCCATCAGCAAATTAGGAGCCACCTGCTAATCCTTATATCCAATCTTCCCTAGTCATCCTCATTGCCGGCATCTTCACCTATTCCAGCCCACCAGCAAGTTAGGAGCCACCTGCTAATCCTTATATCCAATCATCTGTAGTCATCCTCATCGCCGACATCCTCACCTATTCCAGCCCACCAGCAAGTTAGGAGCCACCTGCTAATCCTTATATCCAGTCTTCCGTAGTCATCCTCATTGCCAGCATCCTCACCTATTCCAGCCAACCGCCAAGTCAGGAGCCGCCTGCTAATCCTTATATCCAGTCATCCCTAGTCATCCTCATTGCTGGCATCCTCCCCTATTCCAGCCCACCAGCAAGTTAGAAGCCACCTTCTAATCCTTATATCAGGTCTTCCCCAGTTATCCTCATTGTCTGCATCCTCACCTATTTCAGCCCACCAGCAAGTTAGGAGCCACCTGCTAATCCTTATATCCAGTCTTCTCTTGTCATCCTCATTGCCGGCATCCTCACTTATTCCAGTCCACCAGCAAGTCAGGAGCCTCCTGCTAATCCTCATATCCAGTCTTCTCTAGTCATCCTCATTGCCAGCATCCTCACCTATTCCAGTCCACCAGCAAGTCAGGAGCCTCCTTCTAATCCTTATATCCAGTCTTTTTAGTGCTTCAAAACACCGGCATCCTCACCTATTCCAAACCACCAGCAAATTAGGAGCCACCTGCTAATCCTTATATCCAGTCTTCCCTAGTCATCCTCATTGCCGGCATCCTCACCTATTCCAGCCCACCAGCAAGTTAGGAGCCACCTGCTAATCCTTATATCCAATCATCTGTAGTCATCCTCATCGCCGACATACTCACCTATTCCAGCCCACCAGCAAGTTAGGAGCCACCTGCTAATCCTTATATCCAGTCTTCTCTTGTCATCCTCATTGCTGGCATCCTCACCTATTCCAGCCCACCAGCAAGTCAGGAGCCTCCTGCTAATGCCAATATCCAGTCTTCTCTAGTCATACTCATTGCCGGCATCCTCGCCTATTCTAGTCCACCAGCAAGTCAGGAGCCTCCTGCTAATCCTTATATCCAGTCTTCTGTAGTCCTCCTCATCACCGGCATCCTCACCTATTCCAACCCACCAGCAAATTAGGAGCCACCTGCTAATCCTTATATCTAGTCTTCCCTAGTCATCCTCATTGCCAGCATCTTCACCTATTCCAGCCCACCAGCAAGTTAGGGGCCACCTGCTAATCCTTATACCCAGTCTTCTGTAGTCATCCTCATTGCCGTCATCCTCATCTATTCCAGCCCACCAGCAAGTTAGGAACCACCTGCTAATCCTTATATCCAGTCTTCTGTAGTCATCCTCATCGCCGGCTTCCTCACCTATTCCAGCACCAGCAAGTCAATAGCCTCCTGCAACTCCTTATATCCAGTATTCTGTAGTCATCCTCATCACCGGCATCCTCATCTATTCCAGTCCACCAGCAAGTTAGGAGCCACCAGCTAATCCTTATATCCAGCCTTCTGAAGTCATCCTCATCACCGGCATCCTCACCAATTCCAGCCCACCAGCAAGTTAGTAACCACCTTCTAGTCCTTATATCCAGTCTTCCCTAATCAACCTAATTTCCAGCATCTGCACCTATTCCAGCCCACCAGAAAGTTAGGAGCCACCTGCTAATCCTTATATCCAGTCTTCTCTTGTCATCCTCATTGCCGGCATCCTCACTTATTCCAGTCCACCAGCAAGTCAGGAGCCTCCTGCTAATCCTCATATCCAGTCTTCTCTAGTCATCCTCATTGCCAGCATCCTCACCTATTCCAGTCCACCAGCAAGTCAGGAGCCTCCTGCTAATCCTTATATCCAGTCTTCTGTGGTGCTCCTCATCACCGGCATCCTCACCTATTCCAACCCATCAGCAAATTAGGAGCCACCTGCTAATCCTTATATCCAATCTTCCCTAGTCATCCTCATTGCCGGCATCTTCACCTATTCCAGCCCACCAGCAAGTTAGGAGCCACCTGCTAATCCTTATATCCAATCATCTGTAGTCATCCTCATCGCCGACATCCTCACCTATTCCAGCCCACCAGCAAGTTAGGAGCCACCTGCTAATCCTTATATCCAGTCTTCCGTAGTCATCCTCATTGCCAGCATCCTCACCTATTCCAGCCAACCGCCAAGTCAGGAGCCGCCTGCTAATCCTTATATCCAGTCATCCCTAGTCATCCTCATTGCTGGCATCCTCCCCTATTCCAGCCCACCAGCAAGTTAGAAGCCACCTTCTAATCCTTATATCAGGTCTTCCCCAGTTATCCTCATTGTCTGCATCCTCACCTATTTCAGCCCACCAGCAAGTTAGGAGCCACCTGCTAATCCTTATATCCAGTCTTCTCTTGTCATCCTCATTGCCGGCATCCTCACTTATTCCAGTCCACCAGCAAGTCAGGAGCCTCCTGCTAATCTTCATATCCAGTCTTCTCTAGTCATCCTCATTGCCAGCATCCTCACCTATTCCAGTCCACCAGCAAGTCAGGAGCCTCCTGCTAATCCTTATATCCAGTCTTCTGTAGTGCTTCAAAACACCGGCATCCTCACCTATTCCAGCCCACCAGCAAGTTAGGAGCCACCTGCTAATCCTTATATCCAGTCTTCTCTTGTCATCCTCATTGCTGGCATCCTCACCTATTCCAGCCCACCAGCAAGTCAGGAGCCTCCTGCTAATGCCTATATCCAGTCTTCTCTAGTCATACTCATTGCCGGCATCCTCGCCTATTCTAGTCCACCAGCAAGTCAGGAGCCTCCTGCTAATCCTTATATCCAGTCTTCTGTAGTCCTCCTCATCACCGGCATCCTCACCTATTCCAACCCACCAGCAAATTAGGAGCCACCTGCTAATCCTTATATCTAGTCTTCCCTAGTCATCCTCATTGCCAGCATCTTCACCTATTCCAGCCCACCAGCAAGTTAGGGGCCACCTGCTAATCCTTATACCCAGTCTTCTGTAGTCATCCTCATTGCCGTCATCCTCATCTATTCCAGCCCACCAGCAAGTTAGGAACCACCTGCTAATCCTTATATCCAGTCTTCTGTAGTCATCCTCATCGCCGGCTTCCTCACCTATTCCAGCACCAGCAAGTCACTAGCCTCCTGCAACTCCTTATATCCAGTATTCTGTAGTCATCCTCATCACCGGCATCCTCATCTATTCCAGTCCACCAGCAAGTTAGGAGCCACCAGCTAATCCTTATATCCAGCCTTCTGTAGTCATCCTCATCACCGGCATCCTCACCAATTCCAGCCCACCAGCAAGTTAGTAACCACCTTCTAGTCCTTATATCCAGTCTTCCCTAATCAACCTAATTTCCAGCATCTGCACCTATTCCAGCCCACCAGAAAGTTAGGAGCCACCAGCTAATCCTTATATCCAGCCTTCTGTAGTCATCCTCATCACCGGCATCCTCACCAATTCCAGCCCACCAGCAAGTTCGTAACCACCTTCTAGTCCTTATATCCAGTCTTCCCTAATCAACCTAATTTCCAGCATCTGCACCTATTCCAGCCCACCAGCAAGTTAGGAGCCACCTGCTAATCCTTATATCCAGTCTTCTCTTGTCATCCTCATTGCCGGCATCCTCACTTATTCCAGTCCACCAGCAAGTCAGGAGCCTCCTGCTAATCCTCATATCCAGTCTTCTCTAGTCATCCTCATTGCCAGCATCCTCACCTATTCCAGTCCACCAGCAAGTCAGGAACCTCCTGCTAATCCTTATATCCAGTCTTCTGTAGTGCTTCAAAACACCGGCATCCTCACCTATTCCAAACCACCAGCAAATTAGGAGCCACCTGCTAATCCTTATATCCAGTCTTCCCTAGTCATCCTCATTGCCGGCATCCTCACCTATTCCAGCCCACCAGCAAGTTAGGAGCCACCTGCTAATCCTTATATCCAATCATCTGTAGTCATCCTCATCGCCGACATACTCACCTATTCCAGCCCACCAGCAAGTTAGGAGCCACCTGCTAATCCTTATATCCAGTCTTCTCTTGTCATCCTCATTGCTGGCATCCTCACCTATTCCAGCCCACCAGCAAGTCAGGAGCCTCCTGCTAATGCCTATATCCAGTCTTCTCTAGTCATACTCATTGCCGGCATCCTCGCCTATTCTAGTCCACCAGCAAGTCAGGAGCCTCCTGCTAATCCTTATATCCAGTCTTCTGTAGTCCTCCTCATCACCGGCATCCTCACCTATTCCAACCCACCAGCAAATTAGGAGCCACCTGCTAATCCTTATATCTAGTCTTCCCTAGTCATCCTCATTGCCAGCATCTTCACCTATTCCAGCCCACCAGCAAGTTAGGGGCCACCTGCTAATCCTTATACCCAGTCTTCTGTAGTCATCCTCATTGCCGTCATCCTCATCTATTCCAGCCCACCAGCAAGTTAGGAACCACCTGCTAATCCTTATATCCAGTCTTCTGTAGTCATCCTCATCGCCGGCTTCCTCACCTATTCCAGCACCAGCAAGTCACTAGCCTCCTGCAACTCCTTATATCCAGTATTCTGTAGTCATCCTCATCACCGGCATCCTCATCTATTCCAGTCCACCAGCAAGTTAGGAGCCACCAGCTAATCCTTATATCCAGCCTTCTGTAGTCATCCTCATCACCGGCATCCTCACCAATTCCAGCCCACCAGCAAGTTCGTAACCACCTTCTAGTCCTTATATCCAGTCTTCCCTAATCAACCTAATTTCCAGCATTTGCACCTATTCCAGCCCACCAGCAAGTTAGGAGCCACCTGCTAATCCTTATATCCAGTCTTCTCTTGTCATCCTCATTGCCGGCATCCTCACTTATTCCAGTCCACCAGCAAGTCAGGAGCCTCCTGCTAATCCTCATATCCAGTCTTCTCTAGTCATCCTCATTGCCAGCATCCTCACCTATTCCAGTCCACCAGCAAGTCAGGAACCTCCTGCTAATCCTTATATCCAGTCTTCTGTAGTGCTTCAAAACACCGGCATCCTCACTTATTCCAAACCACCAGCAAATTAGGAGCCACCTGCTAATCCTTATATCCAGTCTTCCCTAGTCATCCTCATTGCCGGCATCCTCACCTATTCCAGCCCACCAGCAAGTTAGGAGCCACCTGCTAATCCTTATATCCAATCATCTGTAGTCATCCTCATCGCCGACATACTCACCTATTCCAGCCCACCAGCAAGTTAGGAGCCACCTGCTAATCCTTATATCCAGTCTTCTCTTGTCATCCTCATTGCTGGCATCCTCACCTATTCCAGCCCACCAGCAAGTCAGGAGCCTCCTGCTAATGCCTATATCCAGTCTTCTCTAGTCATACTCATTGCCGGCATCCTCGCCTATTCTAGTCCACCAGCAAGTCAGGAGCCTCCTGCTAATCCTTATATCCAGTCTTCTGTAGTCCTCCTCATCACCGGCATCCTCACCTATTCCAACCCACCAGCAAATTAGGAGCCACCTGCTAATCCTTATATCTAGTCTTCCCTAGTCATCCTCATTGCCAGCATCTTCACCTATTCCAGCCCACCAGCAAGTTAGGGGCCACCTGCTAATCCTTATACCCAGTCTTCTGTAGTCATCCTCATTGCCGTCATCCTCATCTATTCCAGCCCACCAGCAAGTTAGGAACCACCTGCTAATCCTTATATCCAGTCTTCTGTAGTCATCCTCATCGCCGGCTTCCTCACCTATTCCAGCACCAGCAAGTCACTAGCCTCCAGCAACTCCTTATATCCAGTCTTCTGTAGTCATCCTCATCACCGGCATCCTCATCTATTCCAGTCCACCAGCAAGTTAGGAGCCACCAGCTAATCCTTATATCCAGCCTTCTGTAGTCATCCTCATCACCGGCATCCTCACCAATTCCAGCCCACCAGCAAGTTAGTAACCACCTTCTAGTCCTTATATCCAGTCTTCCCTAATCAACCTAATTTCCAGCATCTGCACCTATTCCAGCCCACCAGAAAGTTAGGAGCCACCTGCTAATCCTCATATCCATTCTTCTGTAGTCATCCTCAACACTGGCATCCTCACCTAGTCCAGCCCACCAGCAAGTCAGTAGCCTCCTGTAACTCCTTATATCCTGTCTTTTCTAGTCATCCGCATCGCCGGCATCCTCATCTATTCCAGGCCACCAGCAAGTTAGGAGCCACCTGCTAATCCTTATATCCATTCTTCCCTTGTCATCCTCATTGCCGACATCCTCACCTATTCCAGCCTACTAGCAAGTTAGGAGCCACCTGCTAATCCTTATATCCAGTCTTCTGTAGTCATCCTCATCGCCGGCATCGTCACCTATTCCAGCCCACCAGCAAGTTAGGAGCCACCTGCTAATCCTTATATCCAGTCTTCCCTAGTCATCCTCATCACCGGCATCCTCACCTATTCCAACCCACCGCCAAGTCAGGAGCCGCCTGCTAATCCTTATATCCAGTCATCCCTAGTCATCCTCATTGCTGGCATCCTCCCCTATTCCAGTCCACCAGCAAGTCAGGAGCCTCCTGCTAATCCTTCTATCCAGTCTTCTGTATTGCTCCTCATCACCGGCATCCTCACCTATTCCAACCCATCAGCAAATTAGGAGCCACCTGCTAATCCTTATATCCAATCTTCCCTAGTCATCCTCATTGCCGGCATCTTCACCTATTCCAGCCCACCAGCAAGTTAGGAGCCACCTGCTAATCCTTATATCCAATCATCTGTAGTCATCCTCATCACTGGCATCCTCACCTAGTCCAGCCCACCAGCAAGTCAGTAGCCTCCTGCAACTCCTTATATCCTGTCTTTTCTAGTCATCCGCATCACCGGCATCCTCATCTATTCCAGCCCACCAGCAAGTTAGGAGCCACCTGCTAATCCTTATATCCATTCTTCTGTAGTCATCCTCATCACTGGCATCCTCACCTAGTCCAGCCCACCAGCAAGTCAGTAGCCTCCTGCAACTCCTTATATCCTGTCTTTTCTAGTCATCCGCATCGCCGGCATCCTCATCTATTCCAGCCCAACAGCAAGTTAGGAGCCACCTGCTAATCCTTATATCCATTCTTCCCTTGTCATCCTCATTGCCGACATCCTCACATATTCCAGCCTACTAGCAAGTTAGGAGCCACCAGCTAATCCTTATATCCAGCCTTCTGTAGTCATCCTCATCACCGGCATCCTCACCAATTCCAGCCCACCAGCAAGTTAGTAACCACCTTCTAGTCCTTATATCCAGTCTTCCCTAATCAACCTAATTTCCAGCATCTGCACATATTCCAGCTCACTAGAAAGTTAGGAGCCACCTGCTAATCCTTATATCCAATCATCTGTAGTCATCCTCATCGCCGACATACTCACCTATTCCAGCCCACCAGCAAGTTAGGAGCCACCTGCTAATCCTTATATCCAGTCTTCTCTAGTCATACTCATTGCCGGCATCCTCGCCTATTCTAGTCCACCAGCAAGTCAGGAGCCTCCTGCTAATCCTTATATCCAGTCTTCTGTAGTCCTCCTCATCACCGGCATCCTCACCTATTCCAACCCACCAGCAAATTAGGAGCCACCTGCTAATCCTTATATCTAGTCTTCCCTAGTCATCCTCATTGCCAGCATCTTCACCTATTCCAGCCCACCAGCAAGTTAGGGGCCACCTGCTAATCCTTATACCCAGTCTTCTGTAGTCATCCTCATTGCCGTCATCCTCATCTATTCCAGCCCACCAGCAAGTTAGGAACCACCTGCTAATCCTTATATCCAGTCTTCTGTAGTCATCCTCATCGCCTGCTTCCTCACCTATTCCAGCACCAGCAAGTCACTAGCCTCCTGCAACTCCTTATATCCAGTCTTCTGTAGTCATCCTCATCACCGGCATCCTCATCTATTCCAGTCCACCAGCAAGTTAGGAGCCACCAGCTAATCCTTATATCCAGCCTTCTGTAGTCATCCTCATCACCGGCATCCTCACCAATTCCAGCCCACCAGCAAGTTAGTAACCACCTTCTAGTCCTTATATCCAGTCTTCCCTAATCAACCTAATTTCCAGCATCTGCACCTATTCCAGCCCACCAGAAAGTTAGGAGCCACCTGCTAATCCTTATATCCATTCTTCTGTAGTCATCCTCAACACTGGCATCCTCACCTAGTCCAGCCCACCAGCAAGTCAGTAGCCTCCTGCAACTCCTTATATCCTGTCTTTTCTAGTCATCCGCATCGCCGGCATCCTCATCTATTCCAGGCCACCAGCAAGTTAGGAGCCACCTGCTAATCCTTATATCCATTCTTCCCTTGTCATCCTCATTGCCGACATCCTCACCTATTCCAGCCTACTAGCAAGTTAGGAGCCACCTGCTAATCCTTATATCCAGTCTTCTGTAGTCATCCTCATCGCCGGCATCGTCACCTATTCCAGCCCACCAGCAAGTTAGGAGCCACCTGCTAATCCTTAAATCCAGTCTTCCCTAGTCATCCTCATCACCGGCATCCTCACCTATTCCAACCCACCGCCAAGTCAGGAGCCGCCTGCTAATCCTTATATCCAGTCATCCCTAGTCATCCTCATTGCTGGCATCCTCCCCTATTCCAGTCCACCAGCAAGTCAGGAGCCTCCTGCTAATCCTTCTATCCAGTCTTCTGTATTGCTCCTCATCACCGGCATCCTCACCTATTCCAACCCATCAGCAAATTAGGAGCCACCTGCTAATCCTTATATCCAATCTTCCCTAGTCATCCTCATTGCCGGCATCTTCACCTATTCCAGCCCACCAGCAAGTTAGGAGCCACCTGCTAATCCTTATATCCAATCATCTGTAGTCATCCTCATCACTGGCATCCTCACCTAGTCCAGCCCACCAGCAAGTCAGTAGCCTCCTGCAACTCCTTATATCCTGTCTTTTCTTGTCATCCTCATTGCTGGCATCCTCACCTATTCCAGCCCAACAGCAAGTCAGGAGCCTCCTGCTAATGCCTATATCCAGTCTTCTCTAGTCATACTCATTGCCGGCATCCTCGCCTATTCTAGTCCACCAGCAAGTCAGGAGCCTCCTGCTAATCCTTATATCCAGTCTTCTGTAGTCCTCCTCATCACCGGCATCCTCACCTATTCCAACCCACCAGCAAATTAGGAGCCACCTGCTAATCCTTATATCTAGTCTTCCCTAGTCATCCTCATTGCCAGCATCTTCACCTATTCCAGCCCACCAGCAAGTTAGGGGCCACCTGCTAATCCTTATACCCAGTCTTCTGTAGTCATCCTCATTGCCGTCATCCTCATCTATTCCAGCCCACCAGCAAGTTAGGAACCACCTGCTAATCCTTATATCCAGTCTTCTGTAGTCATCCTCATCGCCGGCTTCCTCACCTATTCCAGCACCAGCAAGTCACTAGCCTCCAGCAACTCCTTATATCCAGTCTTCTGTAGTCATCCTCATCACCGGCATCCTCATCTATTCCAGTCCACCAGCAAGTTAGGAGCCACCAGCTAATCCTTATATCCAGCCTTCTGTAGTCATCCTCATCACCGGCATCCTCACCAATTCCAGCCCACCAGCAAGTTAGTAACCACCTTCTAGTCCTTATATCCAGTCTTCCCTAATCAACCTAATTTCCAGCATCTGCACCTATTCCAGCCCACCAGAAAGTTAGGAGCCACCTGCTAATCCTTATATCCATTCTTCTGTAGTCATCCTCAACACTGGCATCCTCACCTAGTCCAGCCCACCAGCAAGTCAGTAGCCTCCTGTAACTCCTTATATCCTGTCTTTTCTAGTCATCCGCATCGCCGGCATCCTCATCTATTCCAGGCCACCAGCAAGTTAGGAGCCACCTGCTAATCCTTATATCCATTCTTCCCTTGTCATCCTCATTGCCGACATCCTCACCTATTCCAGCCTACTAGCAAGTTAGGAGCCACCTGCTAATCCTTATATCCAGTCTTCTGTAGTCATCCTCATCGCCGGCATCGTCACCTATTCCAGCCCACCAGCAAGTTAGGAGCCACCTGCTAATCCTTATATCCAGTCTTCCCTAGTCATCCTCATCACCGGCATCCTCACCTATTCCAACCCACCGCCAAGTCAGGAGCCGCCTGCTAATCCTTATATCCAGTCATCCCTAGTCATCCTCATTGCTGGCATCCTCCCCTATTCCAGTCCACCAGCAAGTCAGGAGCCTCCTGCTAATCCTTCTATCCAGTCTTCTGTATTGCTCCTCATCACCGGCATCCTCACCTATTCCAACCCATCAGCAAATTAGGAGCCACCTGCTAATCCTTATATCCAATCTTCCCTAGTCATCCTCATTGCCGGCATCTTCACCTATTCCAGCCCACCAGCAAGTTAGGAGCCACCTGCTAATCCTTATATCCAATCATCTGTAGTCATCCTCATCACTGGCATCCTCACCTAGTCCAGCCCACCAGCAAGTCAGTAGCCTCCTGCAACTCCTTATATCCTGTCTTTTCTAGTCATCCGCATCACCGGCATCCTCATCTATTCCAGCCCACCAGCAAGTTAGGAGCCACCTGCTAATCCTTATATCCATTCTTCTGTAGTCATCCTCATCACTGGCATCCTCACCTAGTCCAGCCCACCAGCAAGTCAGTAGCCTCCTGCAACTCCTTATATCCTGTCTTTTCTAGTCATCCGCATCGCCGGCATCCTCATCTATTCCAGCCCAACAGCAAGTTAGGAGCCACCTGCTAATCCTTATATCCATTCTTCCCTTGTCATCCTCATTGCCGACATCCTCACATATTCCAGCCTACTAGCAAGTTAGGACCCACCAGCTAATCCTTATATCCAGCCTTCTGTAGTCATCCTCATCACCGGCATCCTCACCAATTCCAGCCCACCAGCAAGTTAGTAACCACCTTCTAGTCCTTATATCCAGTCTTCCCTAATCAACCTAATTTCCAGCATCTGCACCTATTCCAGCTCACTAGAAAGTTAGGAGCCACCTGCTAATCCTTATATCCAATCATCTGTAGTCATCCTCATCGCCGACATACTCACCTATTCCAGCCCACCAGCAAGTTAGGAGCCACCTGCTAATCCTTATATCCAGTCTTCTCTTGTCATCCTCATTGCTGGCATCCTCACCTATTCCAGCCCACCAGCAAGTCAGGAGCCTCCTGCTAATGCCTATATCCAGTCTTCTCTAGTCATACTCATTGCCGGCATCCTCGCCTATTCTAGTCCACCAGCAAGTCAGGAGCCTCCTGCTAATCCTTATATCCAGTCTTCTGTAGTCCTCCTCATCACCGGCATCCTCACCTATTCCAACCCACCAGCAAATTAGGAGCCACCTGCTAATCCTTATATCTAGTCTTCCCTAGTCATCCTCATTGCCAGCATCTTCACCTATTCCAGCCCACCAGCAAGTTAGGGGCCACCTGCTAATCCTTATACCCAGTCTTCTGTAGTCATCCTCATTGCCGTCATCCTCATCTATTCCAGCCCACCAGCAAGTTAGGAACCACCTGCTAATCCTTATATCCAGTCTTCTGTAGTCATCCTCATCGCCTGCTTCCTCACCTATTCCAGCACCAGCAAGTCACTAGCCTCCTGCAACTCCTTATATCCAGTCTTCTGTAGTCATCCTCATCACCGGCATCCTCATCTATTCCAGTCCACCAGCAAGTTAGGAGCCACCAGCTAATCCTTATATCCAGCCTTCTGTAGTCATCCTCATCACCGGCATCCTCACCAATTCCAGCCCACCAGCAAGTTAGTAACCACCTTCTAGTCCTTATATCCAGTCTTCCCTAATCAACCTAATTTCCAGCATCTGCACCTATTCCAGCCCACCAGAAAGTTAGGAGCCACCTGCTAATCCTTATATCCATTCTTCTGTAGTCATCCTCAACACTGGCATCCTCACCTAGTCCAGCCCACCAGCAAGTCAGTAGCCTCCTGCAACTCCTTATATCCTGTCTTTTCTAGTCATCCGCATCGCCGGCATCCTCATCTATTCCAGGCCACCATCAAGTTAGGACCCACCAGCTAATCCTTATATCCAGCCTTCTGTAGTCATCCTCATCACCGGCATCCTCACCAATTCCAGCCCACCAGCAAGTTAGTAACCACCTTCTAGTCCTTATATCCAGTCTTCCCTAATCAACCTAATTTCCAGCATCTGCACCTATTCCAGCTCACTAGAAAGTTAGGAGCCACCTGCTAATCCTTATATCCAATCATCTGTAGTCATCCTCATCGCCGACATACTCACCTATTCCAGCCCACCAGCAAGTTAGGAGCCACCTGCTAATCCTTATATCCAGTCTTCTCTTGTCATCCTCATTGCTGGCATCCTCACCTATTCCAGCCCACCAGCAAGTCAGGAGCCTCCTGCTAATGCCTATATCCAGTCTTCTCTAGTCATACTCATTGCCGGCATCCTCGCCTATTCTAGTCCACCAGCAAGTCAGGAGCCTCCTGCTAATCCTTATATCCAGTCTTCTGTAGTCCTCCTCATCACCGGCATCCTCACCTATTCCAACCCACCAGCAAATTAGGAGCCACCTGCTAATCCTTATATCTAGTCTTCCCTAGTCATCCTCATTGCCAGCATCTTCACCTATTCCAGCCCACCAGCAAGTTAGGGGCCACCTGCTAATCCTTATACCCAGTCTTCTGTAGTCATCCTCATTGCCGTCATCCTCATCTATTCCAGCCCACCAGCAAGTTAGGAACCACCTGCTAATCCTTATATCCAGTCTTCTGTAGTCATCCTCATCGCCTGCTTCCTCACCTATTCCAGCACCAGCAAGTCACTAGCCTCCTGCAACTCCTTATATCCAGTCTTCTGTAGTCATCCTCATCACCGGCATCCTCATCTATTCCAGTCCACCAGCAAGTTAGGAGCCACCAGCTAATCCTTATATCCAGCCTTCTGTAGTCATCCTCATCACCGGCATCCTCACCAATTCCAGCCCACCAGCAAGTTAGTAACCACCTTCTAGTCCTTATATCCAGTCTTCCCTAATCAACCTAATTTCCAGCATCTGCACCTATTCCAGCCCACCAGAAAGTTAGGAGCCACCTGCTAATCCTTATATCCATTCTTCTGTAGTCATCCTCAACACTGGCATCCTCACCTAGTCCAGCCCACCAGCAAGTCAGTAGCCTCCTGCAACTCCTTATATCCTGTCTTTTCTAGTCATCCGCATCGCCGGCATCCTCATCTATTCCAGGCCACCATCAAGTTAGGAGCCACCTGCTAATCCTTATATCCATTCTTCCCTTGTCATCCTCATTGCCGACATCCTCACCTATTCCAGCCTACTAGCAAGTTAGGAGCCACCTGCTAATCCTTATATCCAGTCTTCTGTAGTCATCCTCATCGCCGGCATCGTCACCTATTCCAGCCCACCAGCAAGTTAGGAGCCACCTGCTAATCCTTAAATCCAGTCTTCCCTAGTCATCCTCATCACCGGCATCCTCACCTATTCCAACCCACCGCCAAGTCAGGAGCCGCCTGCTAATCCTTATATCCAGTCATCCCTAGTCATCCTCATTGCTGGCATCCTCCCCTATTCCAGTCCACCAGCAAGTCAGGAGCCTCCTGCTAATCCTTCTATCCAGTCTTCTGTATTGCTCCTCATCACCGGCATCCCCACCTATTCCAACCCATCAGCAAATTAGGAGCCACCTGCTAATCCTTATATCCAATCTTCCCTAGTCATCCTCATTGCCGGCATCTTCACCTATTCCAGCCCACCAGCAAGTTAGGAGCCACCTGTAGTCATCTGTAGTCATCCTCATCACTGGCATCCTCACCTAGTCCAGCCCACCAGCAAGTCAGTAGCCTCCTGCAACTCCTTATATCCTGTCTTTTCTAGTCATCCGCATCGCCGGCATCCTCATCTATTCCAGCCCACCAGCAAGTTAGGAGCCACCTGCTAATCCTTATATCCATTCTTCTGTAGTCATCCTCATCACTGGCATCCTCACCTAGTCCAGCCCACCAGCAAGTCAGTAGCCTCCTGCAACTCCTTATATCCTGTCTTTTCTAGTCATCCGCATCGCCGGCATCCTCATCTATTCCAGCCCACCAGCAAGTTAGGAGCCACCTGCTAATCCTTATATCCATTCTTCCCTTGTCATCCTCATTGCCGACATCCTCACCTATTCCAGCCTACTAGCAAGTTAGGAGCCACCTGCTAATCCTTATATCCAGTCTTCTGTAGTCATCCTCATCGCCGGCATCGTCACCTATTCCAGCCCACCAGCAAGTTAGGAGCCACCTGCTAATCCTTATATCCAGTCTTCCCTTGTCATCCTCATTGCCGACATCCTCACCTATTCCAGCCCACCAGCAAGTTAGTAACCACCTTCTAGTCCTTATATCCAGTCTTCCCTAATCAACCTAATTTCCAGCATCTGCACCTATTCCAGCTCACTAGAAAGTTAGGAGCCACCTGCTAATCCTTATATCCAATCATCTGTAGTCATCCTCATCGCCAACATCCTCACCTATTCCAGCCCACCAGCAAGTTAGGAGCCACCTGCTAATCCTTATATCCAGTCTTCCGTAGTCATCCTCATTGCCAGCATCCTCACCTATTCCAGCCCACCGCCAAGTCAGGAGCTGCCTGCTAATCCTTATATCCAGTCATCCCTAGTCATCCTCATTGCTGGCATCCTCCCCTATTCCATCCCACCAGCAAGTTAGAAGCCACCTTCTAATCCTCATATCAGGTCTTCCCCAGTTATCCTCATTGTCTGCATCCTCACCTATTTCAGCCCACCAGCAAGTTAGGAGCCACCTGCTAATCCTTATATCCAGTCTTCTCTTGTCATCCTCATTGCTGGCATCCTCACCTATTCCAGCCCACCGGCAAGTCAGGAGCCTCCTGCTAATGCCTATATCCAGTCTTCTCTAGTCATACTCATTGCCGGCATCCTCGCCTATTCTAGTCCACCAGCAAGTCAGGAGCCTCCTGCTAATCCTTATATCCAATATTCTGTAGTCCTCCTCATCACCGGCATCCTCACCTATTCCAACCCACCAGCAAATTAGGAGCCACCTGCTAATCCTTATATCTAGTCTTCCCTAGTCATCCTCATTGCCAGCATCTTCACCTATTCCAGCCCACCAGCAAGTTAGGGGCCACCTGCTAATCCTTATATCCAGTCTTCTGTAGTCATCCTCATTGCCGTCATCTTCATCTATTCCAGCCCACCAGCAAGTTAGGAACCACCTGCTAATCCTTATATCCAGTCTTCTGTAGTCATCCTCATCACCGCCATCCTCATCTATTCCAGTCCACCAGCAAGTTAGGAGCCACCAGCTAATCCTTATATCCAGCCTTCTGTAGTCATCCTCATCACCGGCATCCTCACCAATTCCAGCCCACCAGCAAGTTAGTAACCACCTTCTAGTCCTTATATCCAGTCTTCCCTAATCAACCTAATTTCCAGCATCTGGACCTATTCCAGCCCACCAGAAAGTTAGGAGCCACCTGCTAATCCTTGTATCCATTCTTCTGTAGTCATCCTCATCACTGGCATCCTCACCTAGTCCAGCCCACCAGCAAGTCAGTAGCCTCCTGCAACTCCTTATATCCTGTCTTTTCTAGTCATCCGCATCGCCGGCATCCTCATCTATTCCAGCCCACCAGCAAGTTAGGAGCCACCTGCTAATCCTTATATCCATTCTTCCCTTGTCATCCTCATTGCCGACATCCTCACCTATTCCAGCCTACTAGCAAGTTAGGAGCCACCTGCTAATCCTTATATCCAGTCTTCTGTAGTCATCCTCATCGCCGGCATCGTCACCTATTCCAGCCCACCAGCAAGTTAGGAGCCACCTGCTAATCCTTATATCCAGTCTTCCCTAGTCATCCTCATTGTCAGCTGTGTTAGGACCTGGACAGGGCCAAGGGCCAGAACCCAACTTTTTTTGAACATCAAGGGGACAATCCGGTTTGCCTCCTACAGTCACAACCATTCCCGCCCTCTCAAGGCCTGGACCATCAACATACACTGAGCCCCTGCTTCGTGAGAAGCTCATCCGCATCCCTCTCATCACCACTCCACACCCACGGCTCTGCGCAGCCTGATGCAATTCAACACTCAGCTGTCCTCCAGGCTGCTGACATCACGGACCTCATTTCTGCACACAAGCTCAATGCCATCTTTATCACCAAAACACAATGCTCTCCTCCATCCACACGGGAGGATAGGTGGAGGTGTGACAGTCATGCATGAACCCAACCGGGCCTTCACTGTGCTTAACTGGGCGTCTATGCACTCCTGGGACACCCCACCTGAACCTCCCACTTTCACAACTATCAAAGTGCCGCTTTCCATCTGTATCACACACTCTTTTATTTTGGAACTTGTGTACTATTGCTGTTTGGGCAGCTACTGTCTCACATTCACATCCCTTCTAAGAGTATGGCCTTCCCTCGTCTCACATTCCCACGAAAGGCAAAGGAAGTACTTGCTTGGCTGTGCCTGTTTTGCAGCTGTCATAATTAGACATATAGTTGCCTTGTCATCTCTTTTAAGTTGCTGAAGATGGGCGTGATTGGGCACGTGATCAGTGGCAGTGTTTGTAAAGGGGATGAAAATGGCTGTGCAAAATAGGAAGTGACTCAGCTGTGAGTTGAACACGTGGGGAGCAAGGACAGGGAAGACGCAGGCTAATTGTGAACGTCTGTGGGCCTTTCTGCACATGCTGGCTGTATTGCCAATGGGTGATGAGGCCGTACCTGGTTGGTCACCAGAATGGTTAGGGTTTGGTCGGAATGCAAAGGCCAGCAGTGAGGATGGAAGCACCTTTTTCCATTACAGTTCTTTTATCATGATATCAGTCCTAGGGCTTCTCTGCTACTGTCAGTGAACTCCCTTCAAAACCCCAGCTGAAGATCCTCAGCTTGGGTTTTTTGCCAGACTACATTGGGCCTCATTAAGAGTATGCCGGTCCGGAAACAACGGTACCTGTAAGCTTGCGGGTACCATTGTTTCCAGACCGGCATACGTCGAGGTCTGCGGGCGGGTGCCCTCCCGCCCACCAGGTCTGACCTGGTGGGCGGAACAGCACCCGCCCACAGACCTTGATGGTAGCACCGGCCTCATCTGGTACTACCGCCCACTCCCTTCCCGTTGAGTACAATGGAACTGAAATGGGAATGGGGAGTAATATTTTCTGGTTCCTGGAATGGGCAATTACCGGGTCTGCTGGGGCTGTAATGCCCCGGTAATTGCCCATTCCCGAGCGCGGAAAAATAATGACTCCGGCGGCAGCCATGCTGGTTTAACCGGCACAGCTACCGCCTAAGTCATAATGAGGCCCATTGCTGGTGAAACGACTAAGCGGCTGATGCCAAATAAATAATTATAATATATCTGTTGACATCCGGGGTGCACCTGTCTTCTATTCAGCAAATAGCAAATGGCTGATGACTCCACTGATGACATGTTCACTCGGTTGAGTTGTGGCGGGGTGGGGGGGTGTTCCCTATTCCATGTTGTATACTATTGTTATTTGCCAAACTTGAACAAGAGCTGGGGTAAGGCACTGTAGTTGCTTCACTATGTATCTAGTAGTTCCTGTAAGTTCTATAAGAGAACCCTCTAAGAGATCATTTGTATGTGTATACATATAGGGTGAGAGAGGGGTGGAGAGAATGAGAGCGAGAACGTTATGCCGATGTCTCCCCGCTTCTAACATATGCTATGTAATAATTGTTATCATTAAGTAAATTAACAACCTCTGAAGATTGAAAGGACCTTGAGAATAGCAGGCTGGTCCTGTGTCTGCGACCAGTGATGAACTCTCTGAGCTATTCTACAGTTGTATGTAAGATAATTGTCTAGACTTGATTGGACAAAAAAAGACTTATGAAAATATAACCAATCTCTAATATTCCTCAAAGGACAACGTAAGAGACTTAAAGAACATGCATTAAGTAAGTGAAGTAGCGGGGGCGTGGCTAAGCGCCGAGGAAAGATGGCCGCCTAGAGGTACCGCTCCGCCTCACAATATATACATTATACATTACATCTCTTTTATTCTATTAAAACGTACCTTATATCCTGTGTGGCTTGCGTCGCTGACACTTTGAAAGGGCTTTCTGCATTTTCGGTGCAGTTCCGACGCAGAGAACTGCTTCTTCGGTGGCCGCGTCGCACTCAGTGGACAAACACTGAGATTACGCCTGAAGCGCGCCGTCCCTCGTGTGGAGAGTTGCGGCATCGCACATTAAGTGACGCGCCGGCTCGGGCCTGGTATTACGGGCTCCTCTACACCAACCCGCCACCTGGTGGACAGAAGAAGGAAAAGGAAAAAAAAAAAAGGAGAAAAAGAGTAAACTTCTTAACAGTTCATTTAGCAACACTGAAAATAGAAGAACACAGGCAAAGTCTAAAAGGTGAGAGGAAAAGGAGAAGGGGCTGCAAGAAGGGAAGAGTGCTATAAGATTTAATGAACAAGAACAGAGGAAGAAAAAGAGAAGGGGAAGGGTGGATACATAATTAAGATATACGGTTGAAATTCAAGTACTCTGCCCTATATATTGAACTCTTCTCGCATTAACACTCCTCTCCTCTATATATTAATAACAATTGCCACGTCTTCTCTCCAGCAATATTTATTTACTGTCTATACAGATTGGATTATTAACACCCAACCCTCACACCTCCACAGCTTTGCATGCTTGCTCCTCTCTTTGTTGCAGACTGCTCTGGATAACTGCTTTTGGATTCCTTTACGATAATGCATTTTCATACAGGATCTCTTCAATCTTTTTTGCTTCTGTAGTATATGCCTTATTATTCTCTGTTTTTCCATTTTGGTCTCTTTATCTAAGAGTAAAACATGAAGAATAACATGGATGTAATAATTGTATACTATGAGACCGCATAGAAAACATCTACAAAGAAGCATTACCAAACCCTTCCAAGTGAAGAAATCACTATAACTTTTTAGAATAAGGTGGTCAAACAATTAAATGCAAGCTGACTATTGTTCTGATTTATGACTACCTTCAATTCTTCACCTCAGTTTAACGCCTCAATAAGAAGCATCAGTCAACAATGTTCAACTATGGCAGCCAACAAAGCTAGTCAAAAAAATGTTTCCTCTACTAAAGATGCCACCTCCTCTTCAACAAATCTTAAAAGACCTAAAAGTG
The DNA here is from genome assembly GCF_040938575.1 of Ambystoma mexicanum. Classification (NCBI taxonomy): domain Eukaryota; kingdom Metazoa; phylum Chordata; class Amphibia; order Caudata; family Ambystomatidae; genus Ambystoma; species Ambystoma mexicanum. Next base: position 1,604,372,489 of record NC_090929.1, on the reverse strand, counting down.
ACTCACCACCTCTAATAGGTATTTCAGATACTGCCATTGAAGGCATTCATTCTTGCAGAAATCAGGGCACTTAAACCCTTCATTGAAACCACAAACACTAAGCTACAGCAATTAGATGAAAGGTGAATGGGAGTCAACAATAGAGCGGAGGAAGTAGAGAAAAGAGCAGGTGATCTTGAAGACATATCTCCTAGGGTTGCACAGTTAGGAAAAACTATTAAAAATCTCCAAAGACATAATGAAGACTTGAAAAATCGCAGCAGGCGCAATAACCTACGCATCTCAGGCTTGCCAGAGGGAGCTGTGGGAACCGACCCCATTGTTTTCCTACAAAAATTCTTACCTGTCATCCTACATTTGCCCTTGGAAACTACAGTTAACATACAATGGGCCCATAGAATTGGGCAACCTACAGTCTCTTCCATATCTCGTCCGATGCGTAGGACACTTATATTTTATCTTTTGGAATACTCCCAGTTACAACTTATTATCTCCACAGCAAAAGAACGCAAATCTCTCATTTGGCATGGCAGCAAGCGATTTATTTCACAGGATGTGGCCAGAAGCACGGTACAAAGAAGAAAAGTTTTTCTATCATTCCGTCCTGCTCTAAAACAATTAAATATCCGCTCTGGTCTATTCCACCCATGCTCCTTTAAAGTTACACATGAGGGTCGCACAGCAGTATTTGATAATCCAGCTGAATTGAGGTCCTTCATACAATCCATAAAAAGTGACGGTAGGGACACCTCCTCTCCTGCAATGGCCTTAACATCATCTACTACTTGAATTCTAATCTTCATAACTGATATACTTTTTTTTATGCTATTTACCTAATGCAATGATTATCCAATTACATTTATTGGTGTCGCTCTTCCACTGATGGTCGCTCTTTTCCTTTTGGCGACCCAGTTGGCATTACCTATCCCCAGTATATCTTTCCTCCCTGATCCTTCTCCTATGTCCTGTTTGATCTCGAAAACCGCTCGTATCACATTGTCTGAGTCTTCTCAATGTTTGATCAGACCCCTTCCTCCCCTCCCTGATCCTCAATGTTCTATCCTACTGTATAATTATTTGGGTACATGTGATTTAAACGACATGACTAAGGATCTGTTTCTATTATCACTCTACAGCCATAAGTTGCATGTCTATCAATATGTTTCTGACCAAATGATCTTTAAGTGTATAACATGGAACATCAAGGGATGTAAGAATCCCATCAAAAGATGCAAAGTTACATCTCACTTGAACAAATTTAAGCCAACGTTTGCTTGCCTAAAGAAACTCATTTATCCTATTAATTAGTAAAAAACAACCCTTCAAAATTCTTGCCCAAGATGCTGACACCAATTGCAGATGGGCCTGGGTAAAACTTTTAATTGATTCCACACAAGTATCAATTCTAAACATCTATGGACCCACACTACCAGATCCCCCCTTTTGGAATGCTATAAAACAAATGATACTTAAAAATAATTTTACCAATTTGATAATGTGCGGAGATGTCAATCAGGTCCATGACCCTTTTTTAGATCAAAAATCCAGCTGCATGTTCGAACCCAATAAAACTCACATGTCCTTTGTTAACTGCCTAGCAGAGACGGGATTAATTGACACATGGAGGCTATCTCATCCCACACAATTGGACTATACCTTCCATTCCCCCAACACAATACATTATCACACCTAGACTATATTTTTGCAATTAAAACCCTCTCTGGATCCATTATAGATTCTAAAATCTCTAATATTATTATATCAGACCACGCACCGGTTATCACATCCTTTTGCCTTACAGATGCGAACAAAGTTGCTACCAGGTGGAAACTCAACAATTTCCTTCTAAATGAGTCACAGTTTGTTCAATCCGTTCAAGCTTTCATTCAACAATATTTCAATAACAATCAAGACTGTGATACCTCTGTTGTAAATAATTGGGATGCTTTCAAAGGTGCTTTAAGAGGTCACATAATGGCCCTCTCAGGTATGAACAAAAAACTTAGGAAAAAACATCTAGACAACCTTTACTCTAAACTCATCCTTGCAGAGCAATGCTAGTATGCTGACACTAACTGAACAAACTTACAACAAGTAATAAAAATACGCCTTGAAATCAATAAAGAAATCACAGAGCTTGCGGCAGGCACCATACTTGAATACAAAACAAAGATATATCAAACGTCAAATAAAGCGGGCAAAATGCTTGCTTCTTATTTAAAAACCAAAAAGGAAAAAGTTAACATTTCTCACATTAAAGTCTCTCAAGGCATATCTCATCACCATTTTGATGAAATACTTGAATGCTTTAGGAGATTTTATACTGACCTCTGTACTCCAGAAAGCTCTATTCCCAAAGACAATATTGATTCCTTCCTCAATAATTTTAATCGCACCTCATACTCCAGATCAGACCTATCTCACCTTGAAAATGATATTACCTCCTCAGAGATCACTAAAGCTATTCACAGTCTGGGTAAAGGCAAAGCACCCGGCCCCGATGGACTCTACACCGAATTCTACATCAATTTATCCCAAGTATTAACCCCAAAACTTAAAACACTTTTTTCATACTTTATATCACAACAATCTTCCTCAGGTTCCTTCTCTGAAGCTTTACTTATCATTTTCCCTAAACCTGACAAAGACCCTACCCTTCCCAGTAATTATCGACCCATTTCCCTTATCAACATAGAAAGCAACATTTTTGCTAAAATACTAGCTAACAGAATTAAATCCTCACTCCCAAATCTGGTTAAAGTGGATCAAACTGGTTATGTAAAAGGACGTAACATATCCTCTAATGCTAGACTTCTACTTAATGCCATCAAACTAGCAGCCAAAGACAAAAAAGACAATCAAGGCTATGCTGCCATTGCATCGGACGCAGAGAAAGCTTTTGATCGTGTAGATTGGAATTCTATGTTCCAAACCCTACGCTGGCACGGTTGTGGTGAAAAATGTATCTCACTTGTTAAACTCCTTTATTCAGCCCCCAAATCTGCTATCTACTTAAATGGTCAAACATCCTCATTCTTTCCCTTGCTTAGAGGCATGCAACAGGGCTGCCCCTTTTCACCATTATTATATATTCTCTCACTTGAACCGTTACTGGAATTAATAAGATCTAACAAGAACATCCCGGGAATTCAAGTAGTTGCCTCAATTACCAAAATAGCCGCATATGCTGACGATATTCTTATCTTAATCAAAAACCCCAAACTTCATATACCTAACCTCTTAGACGCACTATCTCAGTTTGGTCATGTATCAGGATACAAACTAAACAGACAAAAATCAGAAATTATGCCCTTAAATCCCTACTGTCTCAAGCATGACATTGACATTTTTGGTCTCAAATGGTGCAGTGGTTCCATCAAATATTTAGGACTTCGTTTTGCCCCTACAATCCAAGAAACCATCAAGCTCAACACTAAAACGTTACTGGATACTCTTAAGGACCTTACATCCAGATGGTCCCCCATTTACCTTTCCTGGTGGGGGCGTTCAGATACAATTAAAATGATGCTAACTCCTATAGTACTATATAATCTTCAGCTTCTCTCCGTTCCACTATCCCTTTCCTTTTTCAAATCTATATACTCCATATTACAAAATTTTCTTTGGGGAGTTGGAAAAAGTAAAAGAATTGCGCTAACTAAACTTAAAGCACCATACGAAATGGGAGACGTTAGATTCCCTGACTTTAAGTTATATCACTCTGCATTTCTCATAAAGCAGTCTCGCCAATGGTTCACAGATCCCGAATTCACTGACACCCCGACATGGTGTACATTAGAAAGACATACAGTTTATCCACACAATATTACTGATTACATATACATATTTAAACATACATCAAAAAACATCTTGGAACCTATTAAAGCATCCATTTTAGCTCTACAAACTTTTCTCTTTCCCCATACTAAAATTCCCAATGAGTATCTTTCCCCTTTACTGTGGCATAACAAGAATATAGTAATAATTAAAAAGACCCTCAATCAAAAAACATGGATTAAAAAAGGAAGTAGATTGATCCAACACATTATAGATGGTCCTTATATTCTCTCCTTCCAGCAATTCTCTACCATATTTACCATACCTAAGACAGACTTTCAGTTTTACAATAAATTAATCAACTCCTGTCTTGATGCACTCAGTCACTTTTCCTATGAGATTCTTTCTCCAGACGCCCTCAGACAACTGCAGCTAACCATGACTGGCGAAGTTAAAGCCTCATAAATGTATAATTTGCTCACCTCAACATTTAATGTGTGCCTAATTCGTCTGAAATGGGAATTTGACTTATGACGTATGTTTGAAGATCATATTTGGCTCTGCTTGTTTTCTAAAATTAAACAATTATCGGTGTCAGCAAATATTACACAACACTATTACTTCTTCATTCATAGAGCTTTCATTACTCTGGCTAAATTAGCTAAGGCTAACCCGAACTATGATGTTAAATGCTGGTTATGTGGTTTATCTCCCGCCACATATATGCATATGTTCTTTAAATGTTCATATATTGTCACATTTTGGCATGATATTTGGAAGCTTATTAAGTGTATCTTCTATGTTGATGTTCCATTCTCTTCTGTGAATATATTTTTAGGAAGTTTGGCTATTACAACATACATGCCACCTGACTCAGCCAGATTATATGATCTATTTATATGTATAGCCTTAAAATGTATTACATCTAACTGGAAAGACTTTCGATTGCTCTCTACTAAAGCATGGTTGAATGCTATTTGTCACACTCATAAATTGGAAATGTGCATGGCTAACAATCAGAATACAATTCCTAAATACAATGCTAAATGGTACTATTTCTCCGGTTATCTTAACTGTTTCAATGCACCTACTCATGGCTCATGAACATATAACCTCATATTTACTTCACTAATCTGATGACTATACTTATATTCACATGCCTGGTTTATAGTATCACAAAAATGAATAGATCAGTTTTATGAAATCATTTCTTATACCCATCTCCCCCCCTTATCCTGTTCCCACCTGCTTTCTGTATGTCTCCTGTTTGTCTCCCAGTACGTCTCCCCATATTTCTATTTTTTTTCCATATTAGCTACTTTTTACAGACTAGTTTTATAACAATCCATGTTTAATTAGCAATATCTCCAACTTCGAGTCTACTCTTGTTTAAATTGGTACAATTAGCTAATTGGATCAATTAATGTTTTGTATAGAAGTCACAATTTCGTTTGTTAAGATTGTTTACTCTGTTCATCCTTAATGGTTACCTGTTTCACGCAAAGTCTGTAACTTGCTAACACATGTATAATTTTCAATATCTTGATCAATAAAAACCATTAAAATAAAAAAATAAGTGAAGTAGCTCAGTGAACTAATGCACGCATTGCAGACATCTTGTGTAACCAGTCCCAGAAGTGTACCGAAGATAGTAGTGGAACTGTGACCCCAGTAGGAGGTGGGTGAACGTGCAACATATTTTTAAGGGTTGCAGCCATGCTGGTTCACAGCCAATTGAATTGAAACAGATTTCAGTTTAGCTCTAAAGGCTATTGGGTGGCAAAGGGGAGAAGTGTGCTTTAACTTCACAAAGAACAGTTCCCGAATGGTGAAAATGTTTACAAAGGTAGTGAGACTGTTAACAGTAAAAAATAAAAGTAGTGGAACTCCGCCCCTGACCGTTCCCGCTCACTTCGACCACTGTGCATAACCTAAAAAACAAAGGTTCAAATTGTGGCAGCCCCAAGCAGCCTTTCATCCTTCCTAGGTTGATAACATGGGCACGATTGCACTGGATAATGGTAACCCCTTAATTTCTCTGCTTTGACAATTAGCTGATGATGCCACAGCACTCAATTTTCCTGTGGTCATTTGTGAGAAGTCCATCCATTTCTGTTTTGCTTGGAATTATGGAACATGTAGTTTTCCTACATTTCAAATTGGAAAGAAACACAGTACAAGTCCCAGATTCCTAAGGGGAAAAAAAGCTGGAATGGCTTGCCGGCTCACGCATGACCACGGCACATGTGTGAGCTCTGTGATGCACGATATAAGCAACCGGTCATTATAGGGGTCTAGATTCTATTAGCCCGCTGGAGGCTGGTCATGACACAGTAGCCTCTTCTGAAGTCAGTGTGTGATTGGAGCTGGCTCGTTAGGCCCCGCAGGGAGTCTATGATCAGACAAGGAAAGGCTGACCTGAGCAAATGCTGAATCGTCCTGTAGTGTGGATTGTTGTGCTGATGACGTAATAGCTACACCATAAAGCAATGCACATTTATCTTATGAAAATGAATGAGGGGTATCCTAAAAAGCCAACATGTTTCTGGCACTCCGACGAATTTCCCATATCTTGGACTTCGGTCCGCCAAGGGCGTTCACCTACAACCGCTCTGAGGCCATACCAATGGGAAGAGGCACTATACAAATGGCAAAAACAGTATATTGCGCTCGAGGCATGGCGTTTGAAACCCCTAGAAATACATGAATACAGATTCTAAATGCAATACAGATAATCTGAAAGTCAAATATCCAGTCAGTGTAGGTAAGATAACCTAGTGAACATGAGCGTTGAGCGTAGAACACCATGCAACCTCTAATAAGACAAGTGGGGCACGGATCTCCTGGCAAAGGAGTCTGGCAGAGGTTCCTAGCACCTAAAAGTACACTGCAAAGGATTTCTTCTCCAGGGAAACCAAGCAGATTGCCGGAACCGTGATATATGCCACAGGGAAATAGCATTTTGAATCACTTCCTAAACTAGCTCTGTCTCGGATTTAATAAAGATCCCAGGCCATCTAACCCTTGCTAGAGAGAAGACCAGAAGCCCTCCCCTGTCATTCACAGGCTAGAAAGTGCATTGCTCTGATTCAATATTGATCTAGGCGGCTGATGTATGGATCACAGATGTGAATGAAGAGTTAGCAGCTAAGCTATCAGCCCTTGACAGAACTGCTCATATAATATTAATGTCAGGTTTTCATAGAGCACTTCAAGAAATACTGAGGTCTGGGTCATTATGACGGGGTAATGACCCATTCCCAAGTTATGGCCCTAGTTGAATCCCAGGGCCAAAAGTTGGGAAAAGGTCATCCCAAGTGATAATGGCCCCTCCCGGGGTCTATAAGCCCATAGTGCTCGCAACAATAAAGTTTGGGAGTTGACTTGGTGAAGTAAAACAGGTCAATTTAATAATGAGTAAAGTATGCAATGCATGTCAGTAAATTAAGTGCGGTTTCATTGTGTAAGTATTTTAATTGAACACCTGGGAGGACTGGAACTGTTTCAGAATGAGCTTGCTTTAGACGCAATGTTAAATAAAGTGAACCTTTTTCCTTTGCAAAACTGAACGTATTGTTCCCTGCTTTAGATTTCACTTTGTTGTTTTAAATTAGCTTGGAGTCAATGATGAGAGAAATCTTGCTGGAAAATTGAATTGCTACTTCGTGAAAGCAGAGAAATGCTTTTTGTTGTTTCTCTGGCTGCTTCTGACGTCAGAGTATCTGGAGTGAACACCAGAAGGTAGTGACTGCATTCAAAATATTCTGATTCCATGGCAGGAAGTCAATAATGACTTCCATGTGGTAAGTAAGACATATTACACGGGCGGGGGGCATTCCCTGGCTGGGGGGCATTACCAGGACAGGTAATGTCCCGGGGGCATAGTTTCATGGCCGCCTGAAGAGAGGGCCTTAACAAAGCCCTGGGGCATTACCAGGCCCGTTAATGCCACTCCAGCCTGTGTAATATTGCTATTAGTACCCTGGCAGGATGAACCGCGGTACTAATAGCCTGTTGTGCAAAATAAAATAAAAAAAAGATGGCCACCATGGATCCTGTGAGAAGGGACTATGTAGTCCTTTCTCCCTTTCCATGGTGGCATGTTGTGTATCGGGACTCGCCGGGAAAATTATGATTACCTGCAAAGGACATGAAAAAAGAAGGTAAGTGGAGCGGGAGTGGGAGGGTGTGAAATCTGTGGGACGGGCAGTGGGAGACACTTTGGAGCACTTACCTTGTTACCCCATGGGGAATATGGAGGCCTCCAGCACTGAGAAGGCTCAAAACGGTGGAATTACCATATGGTAATGCCCTCGCTTCAATCCTCCTCCTTGGCTGGGAGGACAAAGCCACACCCACCGGCTACTAATAGCTTTCAATATTAGCCCATTGAATGGTACTCATAGATGAAGGACTAAGTCAGTCCTGCTGGGATTTGAACTTGTGCAATGCCAGCAGATGCCATGTCAGAGGGGAGCACTTAACAGTTGTGCTATCTTCCCAGGCATGATATGGAAAATTGTGGATAGCCTTCATGTTATCCTCCTTGCCTGACTTGTTTGAAAGCCACATTGAAACGCCAATCTTTTTGATTAATGAAAAGTAGAACAATAAAAGGATTGTGCCAGGAGACGCAATCCAAATGCGCGCAACGTGCAGACAAGTGGCATCCATCTTGTGTTGGCTTAAATGCACTTGTGGGGCTTAGGCATATTCCAAATTGTTGCTGCTGAAGCAGTAGCTAGTCATTATCACCGTGAAGAAGTATGTTTCTAAATCCTGTCGAGGGAACGATATGTCCTGGGCACAACCAGCTTAAAAGGAGGCGTGCCTTTAATACGTTGAGTGCGGGGCCGCTCTCACTGTGTCTGGGGAGCAGGTCTTGTACCCACAAGGCGAGGGACTGTAACCCGTGAGAGGTGGGATGGGTGGCACGAGGCCAGGTGTTCCAAGTGATATCATAGACAACTCTCTCTCCATCCAATGATGGCACTCAATCTGCACAGTGCAAAGCATATCCTCTGTTGAGTCCCGCCTATGAACATGCTGACATGTCAAATCAGTCACAGCTGCATCACCAGGTTGGCTATGCTAAAATATTCGGGAGGCTTGGCACACTCGATGGCTACCGATATCGGTTGCCTGATTCCGTGTGGCCTGGAGACAAACCTTGTACCGCCCTATTTAGCCCTAAGCAAAGCTGTGAGAGTATTCCCAGGCAGCCCTTTGGCCATCGGTGCTCGCACAGCTGCAATGCACCTGGAAGCAATGCTCGTTTCATCAGCTGTTAGGGCACCGCATCCCAACAGATGGGACTGTGCTTCACCCTCCAGCCTGCTTGTCAACACAAAGAGAGGCCCTCGTGCGCAAGGGTTTGGGCTTTGTGACTTCCCTGCTTCCCTGACCTGTCAAAGTAGTCTCAAAACATTTGGTTTTGAACTTGCATGATGTTTTAAATGGGGAATTTGTGAAATCGTTCTGCAATTTCAGTCGTTTTTGGAAAGGGGCCTTTAAAAGTCCAGACTGCGTGCTAATACTCTCTTTTTTTGTAGACTTCACCGTAACCTTGAATGGCTACTATAAGAGACAGCGAGTTCCAGGTTTAGGTTCTGGCCTGTGGGATGCACAGTTCACTTTGCTGATGCAGGTGTTGGTCCTGGAATGTGGGATGCACAGTCCACTTTGCTGTTGCAGGTTTGGGTTCTGTACTGCAGGATTCACAGTGTACTTTGCTGTTGCAGGTTTGGGTTCTGGACTTTACTGTTGTAGGTTTGGGTTCTGGGCTGTGGAATGCACAGTTCACTTTACTGTTGCAGGTTTGGGTCTGAACTGTGGGATTCACAGTGTGCTTTTCTGTTGCAGGTTTGTGTTCGGGACTGTGGAATGCACAGTTCACACTCTCCTGTTGCAGGTTTGTGTTCTGGACTGTTGGATGCACAGTTCACTTTGCTGTTGGAGGTTTGGGTTCTTGACTGCAGGATTCACAGTGTACTTTGCTGTTGCAGGTTTGGGTTCTGGACTTCACTGTTGTAGGTTTGGGTTCTGGGCTGTGGGAGGCATAGTTCACTTTGCTGTTGCAGGTGTGGGTTTTGAACTGTGGAATGCACAGTTCACTTTACTGTTGCAGGTTTGGGTCTGAACTGTGGGATTCACAGTGTGCTTTTCTGTTGCAGGTTTGTGTTCGGGACTGTGGAATGCACAGTTCACATTCTCCTGTTGCAGGTTTGTGTTCTGGACTGTTGGATGCACAGTGCACTTTGCTGTTGGAGGTTTGGGTTCTTGACTGCAGGATTCACAGTGTACTTTGCTGTTGCAGGTTTGGGTTCTGGACTTCACTGTTGTAGGGTTGGGTTCTGGGCTGTGGGAGGCATAGTTCACTTTGCTGTTGCAGGTGTGGGTTTTGAACTGTGGAATGCACAGTTCACTTTACTGTTGCAGGTTTGGGTCTGAACTGTGGGATTCACAGTGTGCTTTTCTGTTGCAGGTTTGTGTTCGGGACTGTGGAATGCACAGTTCACACTCTCCTGTTGCAGGTTTGTGTTCTGGACTGTTGGATGCACAGTTCACTTTGCGGTTGCAGGTTTGGGTTCTTGACTGCAGGATTCACAGTGTGCTTTGCTGTTGCAGGTTTGGGTTCTGGACTTTACTGTAGCAGGTTTGTGTTCTGGACTGTTGGATGCGCAGTTCACTTTGCTGTTGCAGGTTTGGGTCTGAACTGTGGGATTCACAGTGTGCTTTTCTGTTGCAGGTTTGTGTTCGGGACTGTGGAATGCACAGTTCACACTCTCCTGTTGCAGGTTTGTGTTCTGGACTGTTGGATGCACAGTTCACTTTGCAGTTGCAGGTTTGGGTTCTTGACTGCAGGATTCACAGTGTGCTTTGCTGTTGCAGGTTTGGGTTCTGGACTTTACTGTAGCAGGTTTGTGTTCTGGACTGTTGGATGCACAGTTCACTTTGCTGTTGCAGGTTTGGGTCTGAACTGTGGGATTCACAGTGTGCTTTTCTGTTGCAGGTTTGTGTTCGGGACTGTGGAATGCACAGTTCACACTCTCCTGTTGCAGGTTTGTGTTCTGGACTTTTGGATGCACAGTTCACTTTGCTGTTGCAGGTTTGGGTTCTTGACTCCAGGATTCACAGTGTGCTTTGCTGTTGCAGGTTTGTGTTCTGGACTTTACTGTAGCAGGTTTGTGTTCTGGACTGTTGGATGCACAGTTCACTTTGCGGTTGCAGGTTTGGGTTCTTGACTGCAGGATTCACAGTGTGCTTTGCTGTTGCAGGTTTGGGTTCTGGACTTTACTGTTGCAGGTTTGGATTCTGGACTGTGGGATGTACAGTTCACTTTCCTGTTGCAGGTTTAGGTTCTGGACTGTGGGATGCCCAGTTCAGAGGTTGCTGTTGCAGGTGTAGAGGAACAGCTGCATGCCTCTGCAGGAAGTCCCACCCCCTCCCACCTATATGTTGGAAGCCTGAGATCGTGCCATGCTTGATAACAGCAGTTTTGACCATACCACAGCGAATATTCGAAAGAAGATATCCTCTGAGAAAACCTGATCAAATATACTCCCAAAGAGACGACAATCTGAGGGAGGATCTCCCTGAAGGAATATGAAAAGGAGCAAAAAGAGGAGCTAGTGATATCACAAGAGACAAGCATGACACACTGAGAAGACTGGTTGAAGACAATGCATGGACCTTACAGAAACTAATGACGAAGTAAACAATCGAGTAAACGTTCATGTGGGAAAAGAAGATTGCATGTGTGTGCCGCATAGCAGAAAATGCCAGCCATTCAATAACTGTACAGATGCTGTAACGCAAGTAGACTAAGTGATCTTAGAAACAGGCTATACATACTGAATAGACTGCAGGCGAAGCCGCCATTGTATAGAAGCTGGACATCAGGGTTATGAATTTAGTGAGCCCGGAAGAGGAAAGGCCAAGAACTGTGTCGCAGCAAGAATTAGCTGAGATTGTGGATACGAATGGCGAGGCTGTCTGTCTTGGTACCAAAGCTGAAGCAGCCAAGGCCAGTTATCTATTCTTGAAGGCAGCAAATGTGAGAAGCTGAATCATCCCTTCTTAAGGTGCAAAGAAAGAACACTATGCATGCCAAGTTTGATTAATTTAAGACATTTAAATGCTACAAAATGGACCAAATAGTGATCTCCTGTCACATGAGCCAAGGATGGAAATAGAGTTGAGCTTGGAGCCCTAGAACAATGATAGTGCGTGCTCATACTCCCTTATATTCCCAGAGACAAGAATACTCTGCAAGGCCAAGTTAATAGACAATCTTCATGGCAGAAGGCATGGGTGATGAGAGACATTGGGCTCATTGGGTGGGGAGGTAAAGTCATGTCCATCTCCTGGCAACTGGGTCTGAGCTTACGACCTGCTAAGTGAACCAAATGTTTCAGACATGGCATGAGCGTGCCAACCAATTATAGAGTGCCATATAACGAAGGGCCTTATAATTTGAAGACCAATTATATAAGGTGTACTTAATCATTTTGAAGATGACACGTTTTGGGGGTAGGCATAAATTGTCCACCTGAAAGTAGATATCCAGTCACAATCCCACCCTTTATAGAAAGTATACTTAGATGTTCCCCTTGAGCCACAACCCCTCGTAGGTTTTTCTCATTTGCCACCTAGTATGACATAACCTATGATGAATTATTAGTATATAAATGTGTTTTTATGATAATTTCACTGAGAGCTGGAGCGAACGTCCGTTGATGTCCATTGTAACTCCCTGTTTTAGCAACCTTTGCCATCTTCCTAAGTTGGTTCAATTATTTGGTGTCAGAGTTATTCTGCATCCCCATCCATTGCATGCACGTTATCCAAAGGGCCATATGCTCACAGGTGTGGGTTCTGAATTGTGGGATGCACAGTTCACACTTGCCTGTTGTAGATTTGGGTTCTGGACTGTGGGATGCACAGTTCACTTTGCTATTTTTCTGGGGTACCTTGCTAGTTTACAGAAAGACCTATTGCACCTGGACATTTCTGAGGGGCAATGCTCACATGACCACTTTTGCCGACGTAGAGCACCCTCCCAACCCCAAACAATGCCTGTCCTACTTATGTTTGCTCAAAGTCCTCTTCAATCTAGTGATACCCTATTAGGGTGTGTTTGGAGTACAGTAATTCCTCAAGTCAAATCACATCAAAATCGGTGTGAAGTGGATTGGCCAAAGCAAATACTTCTCAAAAGTAGCTTCGTAATAATGAACCCTTTAAGGCAGATCCTTGTCGCCAACTGGGCTGCTCCTATTATTAGTAAACACCCACAAATATCAACATGAAAAAGATTTTAAGAGGCGTTGCCAACAATAAACTGCAAATGTACATTTTTCAGTGCACCCAGGACAGAGGTATATAGTAAATTCGCTGAAATGGCTTGCTCTACTTAGACATTTCAGTACGTGCTTTTCAAACCTTTCGAACGCCCCATAACTTTATTGGTGTTTGCTAAACATACCCCAAAGCTCCAACTGCAAGGATGTCAAACTATACTCCACTGATGAACCCCAATAGGGGTGAAACATGTATGCAGTTCCCTGCTTCCTTGAGAGCTGTCTGACTTGGGTTAAAAAAGCTGTGTATAAAATACCACTGCCCTACAAGACAAAGACAATGTTCTGGAGCAAAAAGCTTGCATTTGGGCTCATTTGCAAGCCAACCACGCATTGCTCATTTGGCTCAGAACCGGTTGCAGTTGACAATATGTTATTTCTGATGAGCTGCATACTTAAATGAGCGATGGACAGAGCGGACCCGCAGTCATTACTAGGCAATGACGCAGTAACCACAACTACGTTTTTGTTAGGTGACACAGTAAGAGATTCAATAGATTGGCATGTACATAGGAGCCCAAAAGGCTATGCGGAAATGATGTAGGCCTCTCTCTCCAAGGCCCAGACATGCCAAGCGACGTGCCCCTAATCACACAAAGGTGTGCTTAGCTGTGTGAGAACTTAAACGGGGATAACGAGGGCACAAGGTGCTTGATCAGGTAATATTACATGTAATGGAAAGATTATGTCAAATGAGTTGGCCAAACACAATTGTACAGGTCTCAAATGGTACAGTAAAGCCATGCCTTCCAAGGTGCGTCTCTGCAATTCTAAATCCTGCCTCTCAGAGTCTCGACGTTGGAGGGTTCTTCCTAACGATTGGTGACAGACCTATTTTTATACACACTTGCATCATGCTAACTACATATTGCAGCATGTGATTGTTATTGGTGTAATAGCCTGTGGCCTTTGAGCTTTCCTGTAAGCTTGGAAAATGCCGGGAGATTGATATTGCTTTGGCAGGGGACAGGTGATTTATGTAGACTTTGTGGTGCCGGAGGGCTGGTTGGCTTTTATACATCTTTTGCAGTTGCACTTTATTAGCCCCCCTCTAATCTTAGTATCCTGTGAGGGTGAGGTTTCACATTTTAAACTCCAAATCTGATTCCGAAGTAATTTGAGGAAATTGATGGCAAGACCTACACATTTTCTGCTGCCATTCTGTTTCTTGTATTCTTATCTTGACTTGAATTATATAGATATTACTGATATGGGGTTGTTTTAATGTTTGTATGAATTTGTTCGGGATAGGGACTAGGGACGACCTGGGTTAGGGGAGCGATATAAGACGTTGGAGAGTAGGCGCATGAGAACGTTGTGTGTGTTGTGATTTTTCCCTTCACTCAACCATTGATTCTTTGCTTTCAATGTTATGTGCAAGTATTTTCTGAGTGTTGATGTAAATAAACTGGAGTTATCATTGTAATCATTCCCCTCGCTAAGATTGCAGCAAGGATTCAAGGTTCCAATAAGGGCAATTGTTGACAATTTCTAAATGCCCAAAGCAAAGGATGCTACTTCCGCAAAGAAAGCCATAGATTAAATGATGAAATATTCTAACAGGTTCAGGCTATAGATCCTGAGAAGAGATCTGGGGAAAGTCAGGGCTTTTCTAGAGTTCTTAGCTTTCACTGGCAGGCAAAATGAAGCTTCCTCAGAAAAACCATGTCCTCCAAAACCAACGCAAATGTGCAATAGAATAATGGAATAGGGATGACGTCCATCAATAGGTTTCTACCAATGCAGAACGTATCAGATGAGGAGTGAGGAGAGGGAGGCATCGTGGAAGTGCATGGGGTCCAACTGGGACAACAGATTTATTTATTGGTTTATTTATATTTATATAGCCCGCAGACAGCCCAGGGGCATTGAGGCACTGTTACTTGTAAGAGCTTAGTTACAGAGGTATAGGAATGGTAGCAGTCATTGGTACATTATAAATACTACGGACATAATTCTGTCATTACAGCTTATGCAGTTGGTCATTACATTACAGCTTATCCAATAGGTCATATGTATAGTATTCATGCTGATACGAGGGACCTTATGACCTTAGGGACTAACAGAGCAGCTCTCTTTCTGTGATTAGTGAGAATTTAAAGGAAAAAGTCCAGCTATGTGGTGCAGATGTTTCCTATTCAAGTCTTGAAGGTGCTGCACTGTCGAAGAAGATGCCTGAGAAATAAAAGGATACCCTGCAGGTGGGGCAGCCAGAGATGTAGTCATAATGAAATACCTACCTTATCGCAGAAGGGACATGAATGAATTGAACCCTCACAACCAGACAGCTAGCCAATCCTTCAGGGCAGCTACAAGTAAAGATCATTGCTAATTATGAGTAAGAAGCTGGTGTTAGTGGGAGAGATTGTTTTGTGGATTTCACTGCAATTCTATGTGGGGGGGTTGGGTGATATATAAAGTAGGCAAAGGGTCTGGAGGGTCTCACCCTGCATATAATTGGGCGAAACGAAAAACTGAAATTCAACATTTTCGGATTCATCATTTAAAAGACGCAGTGATCACACAGATCCAGTGAAGGCCTGGGGGGAGGGGTACATCTGTGCACAAGAGAAAAGTGATAGAAGGTCCGTAAGGGTTGGGTAAGGGAATGGGTGCGGGAGATGTCTGCCCTACACCTTCACCCATGCATCATAGTATCCAAGCCACCTTCATCAGCTAGCTAATTGATATGTTTGGGTTCCCTCGGTTGAGAATAGTACAAGGGCGGCAAAGAGGACCTTATCATTAAAGACATACATTGGATAAGATGTGTTCAGTCATGTAAATCTGTTATTGGGAGTGATGTAAACAATGGTAAAAGAATGGAGAGTAATAGTTCTGGGTTGTATTGATTCAAATGATTTCATAGGTATTACCTGTGGAAACTGACTATGGTCTGTGGACGTACAAGAGCCTCGGACCGTGTAGAACAGCGGCCATCATTGAGGCAATGATTTTGAAAGAGCCGCCATGCTGAGAGGTGGTGAAGTGGACAAAATGCTGATTGGTCGGAAACAGGTGCTTGTAAGACTGCAGGGGGGGTGCAGTAAGCCATCTTCCCATGCCCAGGTATGCCTAGCTACATGCCCTGTATTAGATGAGAATAAGCTGCCTGAGAACCAGAATAGCGATCACTTGACTGCAGAGTCAGCAGTTTTGCTACCATTAGGTGTGATGGAAAGCTGCAAGGGAGAATAGGTGACATGCGTCATGTGGGCGGGCTGAGCAGTATAACATAAGGCTTGGATGCCTCTGTTAAGGTATGCCACCTGGATGTAATGTTAGTAAGTCCAATGTTAATGTAACAGATAAACAGGGTAATTCATAGAATTTCGCAGAAAAGTGTCGCAAGCGGCTGGCGCAGAGTGTCCGCGTGCGATTGTGTGCGCCAGGCACGTGCGCTAAAACCGATTTCCGCGCACAGCGTATTCATGGATTTCATGCTCCCAAACCAGCCGTGGCGCAGAGTATCGCAGCGAGCCTGCAGCAGCGCCAGTAACGCCCCCAAGAACGCCCTCGCGCAAGGAAAAGCCATCAACATCGCTAAATCATCGCAAAGGGCTGCGCTAACCCTGGACCAGTTTACAGGGCTGCCAAACAAGGAACGCAAAGCGGGCAACCTTCATATCAGGAGTACGCGGGAAGTTTTACACGCGATTAGCCAGGGTACGTGTATTACAGGGGTACGCGGGAAGTTCAACACGCGATTGTCCAGGGTACGTGTGTTACAGGGGTACGCGGGAAGTTCAACACGCGATTGTCCAGGGAACGTGTATTACAGGGGTACGCGTGAAGTCTTACATGCGATTAGCCAGGGCACGTGTAATACAGGGGTACGCGGGAATTATCACACGCGATTTGGCAGGGTACGTGAATTACAGGGGTGCGTGTGAATTATCACACGCCATTTTGCTGGGTACGTGTATTACAGGGGTGCGTGGGAATTATCACACGCGATTAGGCTGGGTGGGTCCTCACAGGTGTTCCCTGTACACCCTCCACGGCCCCTGCAGGCAGCCCACAAAACAGGGGACTACCCTGCACACCTGCTCATGTCCCCCTGCACCCCCACCCCCCAGCCACCAGGGGCACCCACCACCAGGCCCCCACCCATGTCTCCTACCACCCCCACCCCCCAGCAGTGCAGGGGCAGCCTCCACCAGGCCCCCACTCATGTCTCCCACCACCCCCACCCCCCAGCCACCAGGGGCACCCTCCACCAGGCCCCCACTCATGCCCAACTCATGTCTCCCACCACCCCCAGCCCCCAGCCACCAGGGGCATCCTCCACCAGGCCCCCACCCATGTCTCCCACCACCCCCACCCCCCAGCCACCAGGGGCACCCTCCACCAGGCCCCCACTCATGCCCAACTCATGTCTCCCACCACCCCCACCCCCCAGCCACCAGGGGCATCCTCCACCAGGCCCCCACCCATGTCTCCCACCACCCCCACCCCCCAGCCACCAGGGGCACCCACCACCAGGCCCACACCCATGTCTCCTACCACCCCCACCCCCCAGCACTGTGGGGCACCTGCCAGCAGGCCCCCACCCATGTCTCCCACCACCCCCACCCCCCAGCCAACAGGGGCAGCCTCCACCAGGCCCCCACCCATGTCTCCCACCACCCCCACCCCCCAGCCACCAGGGGCACCCTCCACCAGGCCCCCACCCATGTCTCCCACCACCCCCACCCCCCAGCCACCAGGGGCACCCTCCACCAGGCCCCCACTCATGTCTCCCACCACCCCCACCCCCCAGCCACCAGGGGCACCCTCCACCAGGCCCCCACTCATGCCCAACTCATGTCTCCCACCACCCCCACCCCCCAGCCACCAGGGGCATCCTCCACCAGGCCCCCACCCATGTCTCCCACCACCCCCACCCCCCAGCCACCAGGGGCACCCTCCACCAGGCCCCCACCCATGTCTCCCACCATCCCCACCCCCCAGCAGTGCAGGGGCAGCCTCCACCAGGCCCCCACTCATGTCTCCCACCACCCCCACCCCCCAGCAGTGCAGGGGCAGCCTCCACCAGGCCCCCACTCATGTCTCCCACCACCCCCACCCCCCAGCCACCAGGGGCACCCTCCACCAGGCCCCCACTCATCCCCGACTCATGTCTCCCACCACCCCCACCCCCCAGCCACCAGGGGCATCCTCCACCAGGCCCCCACCCATGTCTCCCACCACCCCCACCCCCCAGCCACCAGGGGCACCCACCACCAGGCCCCCTCCCATGTCTCCTACCACCCCCACCCCCCAGCACTGTGGGGCACCTGCCAGCAGGCCCCCACCCATGTCTCCCACCACCCCCACCCCCCAGCCACCAGGGGCAGCCTCCACCAGGCCCCCACCCATGTCTCCCACCACCCCCACCCCCCAGCCACCAGGGGCACCCTCCACCAGGCCCCCACCCATGTCTCCCACCACCCCCACCCCCCAGCCACCAGGGGCATCCTCCACCAGGCCCCCACCCATGTCTCCCACCACCCCCACCCCCCAGCCACCAGGGGCACCCTCCACCAGGCCCCCACCCATGTCTCCCACCACCCCCACCCCCAGCAGTGCAGGGGCAGCCTCCACCAGGCCCCCACTCATGTCTCCCACCACCCCCACCCCCCAGCCACCAGGGGCACCCTCCACCAGGCCCCCACCCATGTCTCCCACCACCCCCACCCACCAGCAGTGCAGGGGCAGCCTCCACCAGGCCCCCACTCATGTCTACCACCACCCCCACCCCACAGCAGTGCAGGGGCACCCTCCACCAGGCCCCCACTCATGTCTCCCACCACCCCCACCCCCCAGCAGTGCAGGGGCAGCCTCCACCAGGCCCCCACTCATGTCTCCCACCACCCCCACCCCCCAGCCACCAGGGGCACCCTCCACCAGGCCCCCACTCATGCCCGACTCATGTCTCCCACCACCCCCACCCCCCAGCCACCAGGGGCATCCTCCACCAGGCCCCCACCCATGTCTCCCACCACCCCCACCCCCCAGCCACCAGGGGCACCCACCACCAGGCCCCCACCCATGTCTCCTACCACCCCCACCCCCCAGCACTGTGGGGCACCTGCCAGCAGGCCCCCACCCATGTCTCCCACCACCCCCACCCCCCAGCCACCAGGGGCAGCCTCCACCAGGCCCCCACCCATGTCTCCCACCACCCCCACCCCCCAGCCACCAGGGGCACCCTCCACCAGGCCCCCACCCATGTCTCCCACCACCCCCACCCCCCAGCCACCAGGGGCATCCTCCACCAGGCCCCCACCCATGTCTCCCACCACCCCCACCCCCCAGCCACCAGGGGCACCCTCCACCAGGCCCCCACCCATGTCTCCCACCACCCCCACCCCCCAGCAGTGCAGGGGCAGCCTCCACCAGGCCCCCACTCATGTCTCCCACCACCCCCACCCCCCAGCCACCAGGGGCACCCTCCACCAGGCCCCCACCCATGTCTCCCACCACCCCCACCCACCAGCAGTACAGGGGCAGCCTCCACCAGGCCCCCACTCATGTCTACCACCACCCCCACCCCACAGCAGTGCAGGGGCACCCTCCACCAGGCCCCCACTCATGTCTCCCACCACCCCCACCCCCCAGCCACCAGGGGCACCCTCCACCAGGCCCTCACCCATGTCTCCCACCACCCCCACCCACCAGCAGTGCAGGGGCAGCCTCCACCAGGCCCCCACCCATGTCTCCCACCACCCCCACCCACCAGCAGTGCAGGGGCAGCCTCCACCAGGCCCCCACCCATGTCCAACCCATGTCTCCCACCACCCCCACCCCCCAGCCACCAGGGGCACCCTCCACCAGGCCCCCACTCATGCCCGACTCATGTCTCCCACCACCCCCACCCCCCAGCCACCAGGGGCATTCCCCACCAGGCCCCCACCCATGTCTCCCACCACGACCACCCCCCAGCCACCAGGGGCATCCCCCACCAGGCCCCCACCCATGTCTCCCACCACCCCCACCCCCCAGCAGTGCAGGGGCACCCTCCACCAAACACCCCACCAACCTGGATGACTCCGTGCCATCTTCCCCCGTTGGGCCCTGTGGGGTCCCAGCTGCCCCTTCTGCTGCCGAGGAGTCCAACTCCGACCTCCGCCTCTTGGACCTCCCCTCGCCAGCTGCGGCCTGGGACGCCGCACCAGACTCCTCACTCCGAGATCACAACTTGGGAGGGGATCCGGGCCTTGCGTCTTCGGCTGGTGGTGCGACCCCTGCCGCTGTGCTCCACAGCACCTTCTCCGCCCTCTTCATCAGTTGACGCTGCAGACAGGGAGAAAGAAAACACAGGCATCAGGGCACTGTAAAATGGACTCATACACACATGACAGTTATACATGAGTGGCATTGGTAAACCTCACACATGGCATCACAATCCCCAACACACATGTCATTTCAACTTGCACACATGAGCCATACCACAGCCATAATGCAACAGCCAGCACCATCCATTCACATACAACAGCATGGGCAGCCAAAGGTCATCCACACATCACATGCAACATAGGGAGTACACTACACATGCACACACAACACCAAACCTGCATGCATGTGTACACCTCCGCCAACTGTCGCAGTGTCTCGATCGACATCCATGTCACACCTGACAATCATTCCTCCACATCCTGTGCCATGCAAGCCCACACACACAAGCACCATCCATGTGTCACACATGAGACCCCTCGCATGTGTCACCCTCACAGCCCTGTACAACCCCCCTACTTGGCCACATAAAAATACATGTTCAACCTGCACACTCCTGGCACACCACCACACGCACAGCTTACAATCAGTATGCATGTACACTTACCGCTCGACTCCAGACGAGTCTGCTTCTCAAGGACCTGGATGTGGAGCGCTGGGGATATGCGTTCCAGGACACTCATCTGATCTTCCGACAAGTGGCCCCGCCCGCCCCTTAGCATCTGCTGCCATCATGAGGCGCCGGGCCTTGTTGAGGGTCCTGGACCTGAAGTCCTCCCAGCGCTTCCTGACACGTTCGTAGTCGCAGACTGCCACCTCCGAGTCCGTCCTTCCTTGTCGGCGCGCAACCTTCCGAAGAGGGCATCATACTGCCCCAGGACATGCTCCACCAGGACACCAACTTCCCTGGCACTGAAGCTGGTGCCCCTCTGCCTCCTTGGCCGGGGGTTGCCACTGGTGCCAGATGTTGTAGTGCCCGACATGGCAACCCCAGAGGCAGGAGTGGGTGGGCAACTGGGTCCTGGGGCTGGGCTGTGGGGCGACGGAAAAGCAGTCGGGAGCCTTTGGTTCCAGCAGGGGTGGTCACAGCAACAGCACCCCTGGCTGATGTGCAGGCAGCAAATGGCAGGGCACGTGGGCAGCAGGCAGTCAGGCAGCAGCAGATGGCAGGTGGGAGCGTGCGCAGGGCTCTGGGGGGCAGTAATTTGGCCTCCTGGGCAGGAGCGTGGTCTTTCGTGTGTGAACGCGTGGACAGCTTGATACGGAGTGATTTTGCACGTGAAAATCCCACACGTCTGCGTGTAAATCGATGAAAGGCCCTTAGCGCATAAACGCGTCACTAGCGTATGCGCGTCTATGAAGTCACGTGCACGCGTAGGAAAAAGTTGCGTGACACGTCCGAGTGTCAAAGCGTGTTATTGGTGGAAATAGCCCTACACGCAGAAGTTACAAAGCGTGTAATTGGTGAAAATGGACCTACACGCAGAAGTGTCAAAGCGTGTAATTGGTGGGAATGGGCCTAGCACGTACACGCCGCGTAAGTGACGCTGTACGTGTGGGCCTGCATATAAGGTACGTGTAGAACACCAATTCCTTGTACGTGCTTTTCGTGGAGAGCGAGTGGGTGAATTCTGTACTTCTTGTCGTTTCACACGCGATTTACTTCACGGCGTTTCAAGTTTGTACTCCCTGTTACCTCTGACAGCTTTTTCTATTTTTTCTCTTGTACTGGTTTACCTGGGCCTGTTCCCTCAAACAGTGTTCCCTTCTACTGTTGTCCTGTCTCCTCAGACAGCGTACATATCTTCTTTTGGCGGGGGTGTTGCCAACCAAACGCGCTCATTTTTCACGCTCTTTTACCTGGCAGACGGTGAGTCACGCACGTATCTAACATCTGTGCTTGCCCCGTGTGTAGCCTACCCCTTCAGAGGTCATTCTAGGCTGCGTGTGACACGCATACGTTCATTCTTGTGTTACTGGGTGCCACAGCGTAGTGCAGGTTTTTCTTTCTGCACACGTGGTCTAGGAGGGGTTGCGTGCACGTCATCTCCCTTTTTTGGGCCTCCTGTGCGTTGCGTGACCCGGCATCTTTCCCCAGGGGTTACATTCAGCCTTGCTAGAGCACTAGGGTACAATTACCATCTGGTACCCAACCCCTTTGACCCCCAATTGCCCAGGACAATAGTCTACAGCCACTCCCATACGCACATTAATATCAGTGCCATGGCTGGGAGGCGAGGATTCCGTAAGGGTGGCAAAGGTGGAAGAGCCACAAGTGGTGGCCGTGGTGGATCCGGTAGGGGACGTGGTCGTAACTTGCAGGGTGAGCCTGTCCCCCCATGTGTGGAGGACCAGTCAAGGGCACCCATAATCCCCCCCCCCCCCTCCCGTTGAGGCTGATGTGGCTGACACCATCCATGCTCAGCCCTTGTTGGACCAGCCCATTGTGGCACCAGACCTGGCTGACTCCATGGCTGACTTCCAGGTCAGCAGGGCTACGACACGTGCGCTGGTGCACGTTGATGCCATCATGCCACGTGGATCTGGGGCAGCAAGGTCATCTGCTGCCCCAAGTAGGCAGGGCGGAGAGGCTGCAGGGGCAGCTGCGGCTCCATCCACCCCAGCTCTCACACACCCAGCCAGGACAGTGTCGGTCCTAGTCCATCCTGCTGACATTCCCCCTGACACCATTACACTTGAGCCAATGCCTGCACCAACTCCCATGCTGAGTGTGCAATCCCACACACCTGATACAGAGCCCACCAGGGCTCCTGCCCCTAGTGTCCAGAGCGGCGCAGGACACTCAGGATCACCACCACCTTCCAAGCGGAAGAGGAAGAGTGCTCGTCCGGCACAGGCTGATGCCCCAGACACGGCTACACAGTCCGACCCGTCGAGGAAGCCCAGCTTCACGGATGACGAACTGAATGCACTTGTCGAGTATGTGTCCGGACATGATAACGAGATGGTCATTGTTGCAGGATCCAAGACCACACCTGCACAATGCCAGGCACACTGGCAGACCGTTGCGGACATCGTAAGTGCCCTTGGAATCGTGAGGCGCACAGCCAATGATTGCTATAAGCGCTGGAATGACCTAAAGCGCAGGGCAAAGAAGAAGCTGGCCTCAAGTCATGCCGCAACTCTAGTGACTGGAGGTGGGTCTCCAGTAGTAGACATGGAACTCACTCCACATGAGTCAGTCGCTGGGACCTACGTCACGGAGGAACAGATCCAAGGCGTGGGAGATCTGCCTGATTACGAGGCATTGTCCGGTGAGTGCACATGCATGTGTGTGTCATCCATGTGCATGGTGTGTGTGTGAGGGCTTCTGTTTGTGTGCCAGGTGAGAGTGTGTGCGCCTGAGTCGTATGGGTCAGCCATGTGCTTCATGCAATACATCCTGCGCAGCTGCATTTGGCCATTGCAGTATCCCTTCTGCCAACAGTAGACATCTAGCCCAACAGCACGCCAGTTGCCCTTGAAGTGTCACCTTGCCACAACATTGTTGCTTATTTTTCTCTGTTCATTCAGACAGATTGTTTGCATTCCACCACTTATACTAGGCATTTCTCAGTCCTCTAGTCACATGTCTGGCATGGCTATGGTAAAGTGGAGTGCCTTTGTTACCTGGATGTCATATGTTCACACATGTCCCTGTGCAATTGGACCATTTAGGACTGCCAGCTCCAGGTGAAAATCAGACCTGTTTGATTTAGAAAAGCTATTACATGCGGGAACTGGACTGAATGAATAAGTGCTGCCCTCCTCTCCATCTTGCTTCAATAGCAATGGTACATGCCATCTGTGTGATGGCATGTGTGTGTCACCTGGCAATCACAGGCCAATGTGTGATGCCACTGCCAGGCAGCATGCAGGAAATGTGTTCATCTTCCATCTTTGTGTCATCAGTGTGTGCCATTTGCCTGCCCTTCATACGCAGTGAGGGTGCATGCATGGGAGGGTCTTAGTCATGTGGGACATGTGTCAATCAAGTACTGGTTCTCTTGCTTCTCAGCCCTCATTGTGTGCCATGGTGCTAATGCCTGTTTCCATTTCTTTGTTATTATGTCTTTGCAGGGGAAGACGCACCTGATACTGCTGGGGTTGTGGAGATGGTGCAGAGCCAGGAGGGGTCCGAGGGCCGACCAACCACCAGTGAGGGACGTGGTGTGCTGGTGGGTGAGAACCCACAAGTGCTGCAGGTCGTGCTCTCAAGGGGTGTCTCTGGCTGCACCTCCCCCGAGCTGTACTCAGCTGTTGATTCGGATGATGAGACCTACGTGCCGTCGCAGGTGAGTGTTCCAGGGAGGGATTCTGTTCTGTCCCACCCACCTGCACCAGGGTCAGAACCCTCAATGGGGATGTCAGTGTTGGCAGCTAGGCCTTTGGTGGTTACGGATGCAGGGTCACACTCCGCGACATCTGATCCTGTTCCTGGGCCAGCAGATCAGAGGGGGAATGCAGTCCTGCAGCCTCAGGCAGTGCCGGCACAGCAAGGCGCAGTCCGCCTTGCCCCAGACAGGTGTGGTGCCCGCCGACGTGGTGGCCGTACGCCACCTGGCAATACCGCATGGGAGCAATCCATTTACGGTATGGCTACCCAACAGGCAGCATCATCCGTGATGATGGCTCAGGCCATGGATAGGGTGGCCACTTCCATTGTCCCCCCTGAAAGGCTGATGGAGCGACTAGAGCAGGCAACCGACTCCATCTGCCAGTCACACAGGGAGGACATGTTGGCGTCCAACAGGGACAGGCGGGCGGCACTGGCGACTCTGCAGGAGGCCATCTCCATAGAGTCCCAGGGCCACAGGGAAGCCCTGAGGCAGGAGCTCCATCAACTCAGGACGACTCTTGTTGAGCTTGAGGCTTCAACACACCAAAGGACAGAACAGCAGCTGGAGCGTCTCACCCGTACGCTCTCAGCTGAGATGCAAGCAACGAGGGCGGAGGTCCGGGCATCCCGTGAGTTGTTGCATGGGGACCTCCGCACCCTCATCCTCCAGAACGAGACCTACCACACCCGCATGCTTGCAGCCATGGAGGAACAGAGTAGGGCCTTGCGTGGGCTGCCTCCCATAGTGCAACCACCTCCGGATGCAGCTGCACAGGGTGATAATAGCGACAGCAGTGATACTCCCACAATAGGGTAGCCGTGTGGGCCATGAGCCCATGGAGGTGTTTTTTTTTCCCAGGATCCACACAGGTGGGTTTTGGTGTGCACCCTGTCCTCGGACCTCCTGGGTGGCCTCCCCAACCCCCCCGGGCCCATTAATGGCCATTTTTTATTTTTTTTTATTTTTATTTTTATTTTTATTTTTATTCTGATATTTTTCCCAATTTTTTTGGGACAATTTGTTGGCTTCCGTGGTTCCTGTGGGCATACGCTGCATTGTGGCTGGGCACATGCAGGCTTGTCATGTATTTGGTTCAGATGCCTGGGTTTGAGTCACACACACCCCTCCTGCTTCCCGTTTCCATGGGCTTGCAAAGGGTGTGCCCAAGTGACATTGAAGTACATGGTGACATTGGACTCCCACTACATGTGTGGGTAGTCTAGTCAATACTGTGTATACATTCCTAGTGCATATTGCTGTTCTGTTGTACACTGCATGTTGCATTGATGTGTAACTCATCATCTGTGTCTGCCT
This sequence comes from Ambystoma mexicanum, assembly GCF_040938575.1. Taxonomy (NCBI): domain Eukaryota; kingdom Metazoa; phylum Chordata; class Amphibia; order Caudata; family Ambystomatidae; genus Ambystoma; species Ambystoma mexicanum. Next base: position 1,604,346,478 of record NC_090929.1, on the reverse strand, counting down.
CCCAATTTGCAGGTCCCTTCCTCATGTCTACACAAGGCCCTCTAGTCTGGAGATGGGGTCCTTGTTGGCAGCAGTGCACCTACAACTCTACATGGCGCCAACACTGTACAGTTGGAAGTGGTGGGAGTGCAGGTATTTCCAGGTGGTGAGACTACTGATTTATTACATTAGTGAAGTCATGTTAATGGTAGTACCTGCTCAAGTTTGTTGTTGGTCCTGCATTACAGTGAGCATTTCAGGTGTAGCAAGTTTCAATTGGGGACACTGTACATCGTGACACTTGTCATGTTGTGGGCATGACTTTGATTACCTGCACATAGCATGACATGGCACGGTGTGTTGTGTGGCGGTGCTGGGGATGGGTTGGGTGACATGGCACTGTCCTCTTGTTGCATTTAGCAAGTGGGTATTCATTTTAGCTGCTTGAATGTGTTTCTTCACAAAACTGCATTGGTGGTGTGTGTGGGTAGGGATGCACACATTGTAACACTTCCAGGTGAACAATCTCAGGCTGATATGCTTTTCACGGTTGAATCTCCAGACATTCAGGATCAGTGTCAGGTTGAGTCATCATTGATTGTCAGATGGAATGTGCCAGGCCAGTGTGCACTCCACAGGGGTGTGATCACTATGTGAAGTAATTAGCCACTAGCTGTGTACGGGCTGCCTCCCCCCGTGCCCTTTCCCCTCCCATGCGCAGCGGCTGTGCATGTGGTTGGGGATGTGGGGCCACCACCATGTCCACGGCCAGGCCCCGGCGTGTTGCAACGTTGTGCAGGACACATGCTGCCACTATGATCCTGCACACTACTGGGGGAGCGTATAACAGCTGCCCGCCAGAACGGTCAAGGGAGCGAAAGCGTGACTTTAGCACTCCGAATGTGCGCTCCACTATGCCCCGGGTCGTAATGTGGGCTGTGTTATATCTTACCTCGGGTGGCGTGGTGGGGTTCCGAATTGGCGTCATCATGTGGGGGCTGAGAGGGTAGGCACTGTCCCCTGTGGAGGTGGTGATTGGTATCATTGGTGGGGTTGTGACCTTGCTCAGTATCCAACATGCATGCATGTGCAGTGGCATACATACTCACCAAGCAGCCATGTATCGCCATGCCGCCCAGCTTCTAGGTCCCGGCTTAGGGTGGACATTCGGTAAATGAAGCTGTCGTGGGTGGACCCGGGATAGTTGGCATATACTGAGGTGATGATTCCCTTGGCATTACATGCTACCTGCACGTTGATGGAATGCCAGTGCTTGCGGTTCATATAGATGTGCTCAGATGCCCTGGGGGGACGTAGAGCCACATGGGTGCAGTCGATGGCACCTAGCACTTTGGGGAATGGTGCCACACCGTAAAAATCCAGGGCGGCAGCATGCCTTTCTGCAGGTGTTCTGGGCAGGTATATGTGCCTGCGGACTGATGGGCGTGCAGTGATGATGTTCAAGACCTGGTGTAGGCAGCGTGACTGGATGGCCTGTGACACCCCACCCACTATGGCACTTGTCCGCTGAAATGATCCAGTGGCTAAGAAGTGCAGTACATTGAGGACCTTCTCCAGGGGGCTGAGTGCTTGGGAGCACAGGGTGGGTGATGTGAGGTCATCCTCCCACTCACTCACCATGTCCAGTATTATGTGTGGTGGAAACCTGTACCTCCCATACACCTGGTCATCAGGCATCCCGAAAAGGCTGGTTCTGGGTGTGAATATTCTGGCCCTGACTATCCTCCTCCTCCTCCTTTGGTAGCCCACTGCCACTGCTGCTAGGAACGGTATGTTCATCCTGGTGTCTGAGCTTGTTATTGTTAAAGTGCGCAAATTTATGCTTTGCGCGTGTTCTAGGCGAGCGTGTGACCCGCGCACCCCTGGAATCCAGTTCCCAGTCCAATAGCGTGTGGAAATTCCCACGCACCACGGGATACAGGTGCGCTGACGTACTTGCGTGTGTAAGTGCCCGCGCACCCATGAAATACACGTACATAGGCCAATCGCGTGTACGCGCACTTTTGTCCAATTACACGCGATGACACTCTGACGTGCAGTATTTCCACGTGTGCTCCATCATCACGTGCTGAGTGGGGAACACCCGTGCGGGTCACGTCACAGACGCGCTTACGCGCTGAGGGACTCTGGTCCAATAGAATCGCGTATGCGTGCTGACGCGCTTACGCGCTAAGGGCCTTTCCTCGGATTTCACGCTGACGTGCAGGATTTTAACGTGCCAAATCACTCCGTATCAAGCTGGCCACGCGAAAACACACGGAAGACCACGCTCCTGCCCAGAAGGCCGAGTTACTGCCCCCCAGTGCCCCGAGCAGCCTCCCACGTGCCATCTGCTGCTGCCTGCCTGCCTGCCTGCCTGCTGCCACCGTGCCCTGCCATTTGGTGCCTGCACATCAGCCATCTGCAGGGGTCCAGTTGCTGTGTCCACCCCTGCTGGAACTGAAGACTCCCGACTGGGATTACATCGCTCCACAGCCCAGCCCCAGGACCCAGTTGCCCACCCACACCTGCCTCTGGGGTTGCCATGTCGGGCACTTCCACATCTGGCACCAGTGGCAACCCCAGGCCAGAGGGGCAGAGGGGCACCAGCTTCACTGCCACCGAAGTTGGTGTCCTGGTGGAGCATGTCCTGGGGCAGTATGATGCCCTCTTTGGATCGTCCCGCGCCAGCAAGGAAGGACGGGAGAGGATCTGGGCCGACTGTGTGGTTGCCATCAACGCGGAGGGGGTGGCAACCCGCAACGTCCTGAAGATCAAGAAGCGCTGGGAGGACTTGAGGTCCAGGACCCTTGTGAAGGCCCGGCACCTCGTGGAGGGGGGCCGGGGCCGCATGAGTTCCATCCAGATGAGGGTCCTGGAACGCGTACGCCCAGCGCTCCACGCCCAGATCCTTGAGAGGGAGGCCCGTCTGGAGTTGAGCGGTAAGTGTCCAAGCATTACTGTGTGAGACAGGGCATGTTGTGGTGTGCTGGTTCTATGATACTTGCCTGTATGTGTGCCATAGGCCATGTATGCATGTATGTTTGCAGGGACATCATGGTAATGCATGTGCGACCAGTGATGTGTGACCCACATGGTTGTTGCATGTGTTCAAATGCCGCATGGGGAGCCCTATGCAGATTTTGAACATGAGAGCATGCCAGTCTCTGTACCTGGACATGGGTGGGGGTGAGGGATGGGTGCTGATGCCAGGTACATATATGGTAGCCATGTCTGTGTGCCTGACCTGCGTGTCTGTGACTTGTGCATGCCATGGATGCATGACACATGTGTGTGACAATGCACAGATTCAGTGAAGCAGCCAAATTACCCTTGTATCCGCTGTGTTTGGTGTGTTTGGGGCCAGATGGATGTGACTGAGGTGAAGTGTGTGCATGTGATAGGCATGAGCCATGATGCATGTGAGTTACATATCATTGAATGTTTCAAGAGTCCATTGGACATGCATGGAAATGTCCATGGCATGCACCATGCCTGTTACTGTGTGTGTTTTGCCTGGACTGACCCATGTGTTGTGGAGGGACAGGATGGAAGTGTACTTTGACAGTGGTGCTCATCTGCTATTGCTTCCTGTCTAGGGGACCATTGTACAGTGCCCTGATGCTTGTGTTCTTTGTCTCCCTCTACGCAGCGGCTAGTGAAGAAGAGGGCGGAGACGGCGCTGTGGAGCAAGGCGGCGGGGATGCCCCCACGGCTGCAGCGGAAGGGGTGGGTGAGCCCCCACAGGGGCCTGCTACGGTGGGAGACGGTGAGGAGCCATCCAGGTTGGTGGTTTGCACAGAGGAGGAGGAGGCCGCCACTGGGGCACACATGGGGCCTGGTGGGGGCATCCCTGCTGGTGCAAGTGGTGCAGTCCAGGGCCAGGGGCAGGAGGCAGCACAGGTCACCGTGGAGGGGCCTGTGCATGTCGCTGTCCCTGACCCTGTGAGTGCACCACCATGCACCAGCAGGGATGCCCCGTCCCAGGCCCGTCCGCAGGTAGAGGGGATGTCCATGTCACCTGACTCCCCTCCACCTGCGGACGTGGGAACCCCTGGCCGTGTGGAGAAGGTCCTGATTGGGGTCACGATGCGCACGGCTGTGATTCGTGATGCCGTGCGTGCTTCCCGGGAGGAGCACGCACGTCATCACGAAGTGCACCGTGCCGACGTGGCCCAATTGGGATCGGCCATGTTCGGGGGTTTCCTGCATGTGTTGGCCAATCTGGCGGCCCTCTCCTCCTCTGTGCAGGCTATACACCAGTCGTTCTCCTTGCCGTCTTCCGGCCCAGATGCCACCAGGGCCCCCTGTGGACCTGCCCCGACCAATGCAGCCAGCTCGGTGGGGATCCCATCCCTGCCACAGTTGGGAGTCGGAGGTCCAGCAGGGGTGGACAACACAGCAACTGGACCCCAGCAGATGGAAGATGTGACAGCATCATCGGGCAGGGCACGTGCACGACGGCGTCGGTGGTTTCCATCAGCCTGGATGCCGTCGTGCTGGCAGAGCCAGTGGCGTCGGAGGCAGCAGCAGGCTCGACGTGGGAGGCATCATGGCTCGGGGCCATCAAGATCAGAGGGGCAGGCATCGGCCGGAGGGCAGGGCAACCCTGGGATGGTGGTGTCTTCCGTGTGGGAGCAGTTGGTCCAGCGGATAGGTGCGGAGCGGCAGCGGGCGGAAGAGGAGCGGCTCACCATGGTCAGGGCGGAGTTCTCCATGCGTCGGGCGTTGAGGCGGGCTGAGTGCCTCGAGGAAGCTCGCAGGGAGTTTGAGCTGGACATGGGGTTATCCCTGCGAGACCTCGGGGCCAGGACAGAGTCCCGCCTCCAGGACATCGACATGGAGTTCGATGATGCCCTGGCCAGCAACATCACCGAGTGAGCCGCAGGACTTGCCCGCTGCCTTTGTATATAGTTATTTAGTTAGTTAGTGTTAGGTTTCCTTTATTAATTTTTATTTTTTTGGACCGCTCGGACAATGGCCACTTTTTTGTATATATTATTTTCATTAGGTAGTAGTAGGTTTCATTAATGGTGTTGGGTTCATGGACCCTGGAATATTCGTGTATATAGTTTGCTTTTTGAAGAAACATTTTTTTTATTAATTATTGTGTTCACCATGAGGAAATGGTTTTTCATTATTTTCCTTCCACATGATATTGCTTTGGACAACATTTGTTTTTGGATTACTTTGTTTTTTTTATTTTTACATTTGTTCTCGGACATGGACCATTTATTTTGTTATCCCCATTGTTGTATGTTTGATTTGTTTACTTATTTTTCATCTTTAATACATGTTTTTTTAACTTTCACTTGTGGTATTTTCTCATTGGTTTCATACATGTCATGATATGGGTTTTGACATTCACTTGCACCCATTGTGTATGTGTGTGTGACGGACATGTGTTCATTTACAGACTTGCCATTGGGGTTGTATCATGTAATTGCATTCACTATGTGGGTGGATGCAATCCTTGCCTGGGTGTTTGTGCTGGGTATGCTGCCCATTACTGCCATGATTGAGTATCGTCAGGACCTGGGGGCAGGGGGACATGTGTGGGTGCCTGGTGGAGGCTGCCCCTGCACTGCTGGGGGGTGGGGGTGGTGGGAGACATGGGTTGGACATGGGTGGGGGCCTGCTGGCAGGTGCCCCACAGTGCTGGGGGGTGGGGGTGGTGGGAGACATGGGTGGGGGCCTGGTGGAGGATGCCCCTGCACTGCTGGGGGGTGGGGGTGGTGGGTGACATGGGTGGGGGCCTGGTGGAGGCTGCCCCTGGTGGCTGGGGGGTGGGGGTGGTGGGTGACATGAGTTGGGCATGAGTGGGGGCCTGGTGGAGGGTGCCCCTGGTGGCTGGGGGGTGGGGGTGGTGGGAGACATGGGTGGGGGCCTGGTGGAGGCTGCCCCTGGTGGCTGGGGGGTGGGGGTGGTGGGTGACATGAGTTGGGCATGAGTGGGGGCCTGGTGGAGGGTGCCCCTGGTGGCTGGGGGGTGGGGGTGGTGGGAGACATGGGTGGGGGCCTGGTGGAGGATGCCCCTGCACTGCTGGGGGGTGGGGGTGGTGGGAGACATGGGTGGGGGCCTGGTGGAGGATGCCCCTGGTGGCTGGGGGTTGGGGGTGGTGGGAGACATGGGTGGGGGCCTGGTGGAGGGTGCCCCTGGTGGCTGGGGGGTGGGGGTGGTGGGAGACATGGGTGGGGGCCTGGTGGAGGATGCCCCTGCACTGCTGGGGGTGGGGGTGGTGGGAGACATGGGTGGGGGCCTGGTGGAGGATGCCCCTGGTGGCTGGGGGGTGGGGGTGGTGGGAGACATGGGTGGGGGCCTGGTGGAGGGTGCCCCTGGTGGCTGGGGGGTGGGGGTGGTGGGAGACATGGGTGGGGGCCTGGTGGAGGCTGCCCCTGGTGGCTGGGGGGTGGGGGTGGTGGGAGACATGGGTGGGGGCCTGGTGGAGGGTGCCCTTGGTGGCTGGGGGGTGGGGGTGGTGGGAGACATGGGTGGGGGCCTGGTGGAGGCTGCCCCTGGTGGCTGGGGGGTGGGGGTGGTGGGTGACATGAGTTGGGCATGAGTGGGGGCCTGGTGGAGGGTGCCTCTGGTGGCTGGGGGGTGGGGGTGGTGGGAGACATGGGTGGGGGCCTGGTGGAGGGTGCCCCTGCACTGCTGGGGGGTGGGGGTGGTGGGAGACATGGGTGGGGGCCTGGTGGAGGCTGCCCCTGGTGGCTGGGGGGTGGGGGTGGTGGGAGACATGGGTGGGGGCCTGGTGGAGGATACCCCTGCACTGCTGGGGGGTGGGGGTGGTGGGAGACATGGGTGGGGGCCTGGTGGAGGATGCCCCTGCACTGCTGGGGGGTGGGGTGGTGGGAGACATGGGTGGGGGCCTGGTGGAGGGTGCCCCTGCACTGCTGGGGGGTGGGGGTGGTGGGTGACATGGGTGGGGGCCTGGTGGAGGCTGCCCCTGCACTGCTGGGGGGTGGGGGTGGTGGGAGACAAGGGTGGGGGCCTGGTGGAGGATGCCCCTGCACTGCTGGGGGGTGGGGGTGGTGGGAGACATGGGTGGGGGCCTGGTGGAGGGTGCCCCTGCACTGCTGGGGGGTGGGGGTGGTGGGTGACATGGGTGGGGGCCTGGTGGAGGATGCCCCTGCACTGCTGGGAGGTGGGGGTGGTGGGAGACATGGGTGGGGGCCTGGTGGAGGATGCCCCTGCACTGCTGGGGGGTGGGGGTGGTGGGAGACATGGGTGGGGGCCTGGTGGAGGATGCCCCTGCACTGCTGGGGGGTGGGGGTGGTGGGTGACATGGGTGGGGGCCTGGTGGAGGGTGCCCCTGGTGGCTGGGGGGTGGGGGTGGTGGGAGACATGGGTGGGGGCCTGGTGGAGGCTGCCCCTGGTGGCTGGGGGGTGGGGGTGGTGGGTGACAAGAGTTGGGCATGAGTGGGGGCCTGGTGGAGGATGCCCCTGGTGGCTGGGGGGTGGGGGTGGTGGGAGACATGGGTGGGGGCCTGGTGGAGGATGCCCCTGCACTGCTGGGGGGTGGGGGTAGTGGGAGACATGGGTGGGGGCCTGGTGGAGGGTGCCCCTGGTGGCTGGGGGGTGGGGGTGGTGGGAGACATGGGTGGGGGCCTGGTGGAGGCTGCCCCTGGTGGCTGGGGGGTGGGGGTGGTGGGAGACATGGGTGGGGGCCTGGTGGAGGGTGCCCTTGGTGGCTGGGGGGTGGGGGTGGTGGGAGACATGGGTGGGGGCCTGGTGGAGGCTGCCCCTGGTGGCTGGGGGGTGGGGGTGGTGGGTGACATGAGTTGGGCATGAGTGGGGGCCTGGTGGAGGGTGCCCCTGGTGGCTGGGGGGTGGGGGTGGTGGGAGACATGGGTGGGGGCCTGGTGGAGGATGCCCCTGCACTGCTGGGGGGTGGGGGTGGTGGGAGACATGGGTGGGGGCCTGGTGGAGGATGCCCCTGGTGGCTGGGGGGTGGGGGTGGTGGGAGACATGGGTGGGGGCCTGGTGGAGGGTGCCCCTGGTGGCTGGGGGGTGGGGGTGGTGGGAGACATGGGTGGGGGCCTGGTGGAGGATGCCCCTGCACTGCTGGGGGTGGGGGTGGTGGGAGACATGGGTGGGGGCCTGGTGGAGGATGCCCCTGCACTGCTGGGGGGTGGGGGTGGTGGGAGACATGGGTGGGGGCCTGGTGGAGGCTGCCCCTGGTGGCTGGGGGGTGGGGGTGGTGGGAGACATGGGTGGGGGCCTGGTGGAGGCTGCCCCTGGTGGCTGGGGGGTGGGGGTGGTGGGTGACATGAGTTGGGCATGAGTGGGGGCCTGGTGGAGGATGCCCCTGCACTGCTGGGAGGTGGGGGTGGTGGGAGACATGGGTGGGGGCCTGGTGGAGGATGCCCCTGCACTGCTGGGGGGTGGGGGTGGTGGGAGACATGGGTGGGGGCCTGGTGGAGGATGCCCCTGCACTGCTGGGGGGTGGGGGTGGTGGGTGACATGGGTGGGGGCCTGGTGGAGGGTGCCCCTGGTGGCTGGGGGGTGGGGGTGGTGGGAGACATGGGTGGGGGCCTGGTGGAGGCTGCCCCTGGTGGCTGGGGGGTGGGGGTGGTGGGTGACATGAGTTGGGCATGAGTGGGGGCCTGGTGGAGGGTGCCCCTGGTGGCTGGGGGGTGGGGGTGGTGGGAGACATGGGTTGGACATGGGTGGGGGCCTGCTGGCAGGTGCCCCACAGTGCTGGGGGTGGGGGTGGTGGGAGACATGGGTGGGGGCCTGGTGGAGGCTGCCCCTGGTGGCTGGGGGGTGGGGGTGGTGGGAGACATGGGTGGGGGCCTGGTGGAGGATGCCCCTGCACTGCTGGGGGGTGGGGGTGGTGGGAGACATGGGTGGGGGCCTGGTGGAGGATGCCCCTGCACTGCTGGGGGGTGGGGGTGGTGGGAGACATGGGTGGGGGCCTGGTGGAGGATGCCCCTGGTGGCTGGGGGGTGGGGGTAGTGGGAGACATGGGTGGGGGCCTGGTGGAGGATGCCCCTGCACTGCTGGGGGGTGGGGGTAGTGGGAGACATGGGTGGGGGCCTGGTGGAGGGTGCCCCTGGTGGCTGGGGGGTGGGGGTGGTGGGAGACATGGGTGGGGGCCTGGTGGAGGCTGCCCCTGGTGGCTGGGGGGTGGTGGGAGACATGGGTGGGGGCCTGGTGGAGGGTGCCCTTGGTGGCTGGGGGGTGGGGGTGGTGGGAGACATGGGTGGGGGCCTGGTGGAGGCTGCCCCTGGTGGCTGGGGGGTGGGGGTGGTGGGTGACATGAGTTGGGCATGAGTGGGGGCCTGGTGGAGGGTGCCTCTGGTGGCTGGGGGGTGGGGGTGGTGGGAGACATGGGTGGGGGCCTGGTGGAGGGTGCCTCTGCACTGCTGGGGGGTGGGGGTGGTGGGAGACATGGGTGGGGGCCTGGTGGAGGCTGCCCCTGGTGGCTGGGGGGTGGGGGTGGTGGGAGACATGGGTGGGGGCCTGGTGGAGGATACCCCTGCACTGCTGGGGGGTGGGGGTGGTGGGAGACATGGGTGGGGGCCTGGTGGAGGATGCCCCTGCACTGCTGGGGGGTGGGGGTGGTGGGAGACATGGGTGGGGGCCTGGTGGAGGATGCCCCTGCACTGCTGGGGGGTGGGGTGGTGGGAGACATGGGTGGGGGCCTGGTGGAGGGTGCCCCTGCACTGCTGGGGGGTGGGGGTGGTGGGTGACATGGGTGGGGGCCTGGTGGAGGCTGCCCCTGCACTGCTGGGGGGTGGGGGTGGTGGGAGACAAGGGTGGGGGCCTGGTGGAGGATGCCCCTGCACTGCTGGGGGGTGGGGGTGGTGGGAGACATGGGTGGGGGCCTGGTGGAGGGTGCCCCTGCACTGCTGGGGGGTGGGGGTGGTGGGTGACATGGGTGGGGGCCTGGTGGAGGGTGCCCCTGGTGGCTGGGGGGTGGGGGTGGTGGGAGACATGGGTGGGGGCCTGGTGGAGGCTGCCCCTGGTGGCTGGGGGGTGGGGGTGGTGGGTGACATGAGTTGGGCATGAGTGGGGGCCTGGTGGAGGGTGCCCCTGGTGGCTGGGGGGTGGGGGTGGTGGGAGACATGGGTTGGACATGGGTGGGGGCCTGCTGGCAGGTGCCCCACAGTGCTGGGGGGTGGGGGTGGTGGGAGACATGGGTGGGGGCCTGGTGGAGGCTGCCCCTGGTGGCTGGGGGGTGGGGGTGGTGGGTGACATGAGTTGGGCATGAGTGGGGGCCTGGTGGAGGGTGCCCCTGGTGGCTGGGGGGTGGCGGTGGTGGGAGACATGGGTGGGGGCCTGGTGAAGGGTGCCCCTGCACTGCTGGGGGGTGGGGGTGGTGGGAGACATGGGTGGGGGCCTGGTGGAGGCTGCCCCTGGTGGCTGGGGGTGGGGGTGGTGGGAGACATGGGTGGGGGCCTGGTGGAGGATGCCCCTGCACTGCTGGGGGGTGGGGGTGGTGGGAGACATGGGTGGGGGCCTGGTGGAGGATGCCCCTGCACTGCTGGGGGGTGGGGGTGGTGGGAGACATGGGTGGGGGCCTGGTGGAGGATGCCCCTGCACTGCTGGAGGGTGGGGGTGGTGGGTGACATGGGTGGGGGCCTGGTGGAGGCTGCCCCTGGTGGCTGGGGGGTGGGGGTGGTGGGTGACATGAGTTGGGCATGAGTGGGGGCCTGGTGGAGGGTGCCCCTGGTGGCTGGGGGTGGTGGGAGACATGGGTGGGGGCCTGGTGGAGGCTGCCCCTGGTGGCTGGGGGGTGGGGGTGGTGGGTGACATGAGTTGGGCATGAGTGGGGGCCTGGTGGAGGGTGCCCCTGGTGGCTGGGGGTGGGGGTGGTGGGAGACATGGGTGGGGGCCTGGTGGAGGATGCCCCTGCACTGCTGGGGGGTGGGGGTGGTGGGAGACATGGGTGGGGGCCTGGTGGAGGATGCCCCTGGTGGCTGGGGGGTGGGGGTGGTGGGAGACATGGGTGGGGGCCTGGTGGAGGGTGCCCCTGGTGGCTGGGGGGTGGGGGTGGTGGGAGACATGGGTGGGGGCCTGGTGGAGGATGCCCCTGCACTGCTGGGGGGTGGGGGTGGTGGGAGACATGGGTGGGGGCCTGGTGGAGGATGCCCCTGGTGGCTGGGGGGTGGGGGTGGTGGGAGACATGGGTGGGGGCCTGGTGGAGGCTGCCCCTGGTGGCTGGGGGGTGGGGGTGGTGGGTGACATGAGTTGGGCATGAGTGGGGGCCTGGTGGAGGGTGCCCCTGGTGGCTGGGGGGTGGGGGTGGTGGGAGACATGGGTTGGACATGGGTGGGGGCCTGCTGGCAGGTGCCCCACAGTGCTGGGGGTGGGGGTGGTGGGAGACATGGGTGGGGGCCTGGTGGAGGCTGCCCCTGGTGGCTGGGGGGTGGGGGTGGTGGGAGACATGGGTGGGGGCCTGGTGGAGGATGCCCCTGCACTGCTGGGGGGTGGGGGTGGTGGGAGACATGGGTGGGGGCCTGGTGGAGGATGCCCCTGCACTGCTGGGGGGTGGGGGTGGTGGGAGACATGGGTGGGGGCCTGGTGGAGGATGCCCCTGGTGGCTGGGGGGTGGGGGTAGTGGGAGACATGGGTGGGGGCCTGGTGGAGGGTGCCCCTGGTGGCTGGGGGGTGGGGGTGGTGGGAGACATGGGTGGGGGCCTGGTGGAGGCTGCCCCTGGTGGCTGGGGGTGGTGGGAGACATGGGTGGGGGCCTGGTGGAGGGTGCCCTTGGTGGCTGGGGGGTGGGGGTGGTGGGAGACATGGGTGGGGGCCTGGTGGAGGATGCCCCTGCACTGCTGGGGGGTGGGGGTGGTGGGAGACATGGGTGGGGGCCTGGTGGAGGATGCCCCTGGTGGCTGGGGGGTGGGGGTGGTGGGAGACATGGGTGGGGGCCTGGTGGAGGGTGCCCCTGGTGGCTGGGGGGTGGGGGTGGTGGGAGACATGGGTGGGGGCCTGGTGGAGGATGCCCCTGCACTGCTGGGGGTGGGGGTGGTGGGAGACATGGGTGGGGGCCTGGTGGAGGATGCCCCTGCACTGCTGGGGGGTGGGGGTGGTGGGAGACATGGGTGGGGGCCTGGTGGAGGATGCCCCTGCACTGCTGGGAGGTGGGGGTGGTGGGAGACATGGGTGGGGGCCTGGTGGAGGATGCCCCTGCACTGCTGGGGGGTGGGGGTGGTGGGAGACATGGGTGGGGGCCTGGTGGAGGATGCCCCTGCACTGCTGGGGGGTGGGGGTGGTGGGTGACATGGGTGGGGGCCTGGTGGAGGGTGCTCCTGGTGGCTGGGGGGTGGGGGTGGTGGGAGACATGGGTGGGGGCCTGGTGGAGGCTGCCCCTGGTGGCTGGGGGGTGGGGGTGGTGGGTGACATGAGTTGGGCATGAGTGGGGGCCTGGTGGAGGGTGCCCCTGGTGGCTGGGGGGTGGGGGTGGTGGGAGACATGGGTTGGACATGGGTGGGGGCCTGCTGGCAGGTGCCCCACAGTGCTGGGGGTGGGGGTGGTGGGAGACATGGGTGGGGGCCTGGTGGAGGCTGCCCCTGGTGGCTGGGGGGTGGGGGTGGTGGGAGACATGGGTGGGGGCCTGGTGGAGGATGCCCCTGCACTGCTGGGGGGTGGGGGTGGTGGGAGACATGGGTGGGGGCCTGGTGGAGGATGCCCCTGCACTGCTGGGGGGTGGGGGTGGTGGGAGACATGGGTGGGGGCCTGGTGGAGGATGCCCCTGGTGGCTGGGGGGTGGGGGTGGTGGGAGACATGGGTGGGGGCCTGGTGGAGGATGCCCCTGCACTGCTGGGGGGTGGGGGTAGTGGGAGACATGGGTGGGGGCCTGGTGGAGGGTGCCCCTGGTGGCTGGGGGGTGGGGGTGGTGGGAGACATGGGTGGGGGCCTGGTGGAGGCTGCCCCTGGTGGCTGGGGGGTGGGGGTGGTGGGAGACATGGGTGGGGGCCTGGTGGAGGGTGCCCTTGGTGGCTGGGGGGTGGGGGTGGTGGGAGACATGGGTGGGGGCCTGGTGGAGGCTGCCCCTGGTGGCTGGGGGGTGGGGGTGGTGGGTGACATGAGTTGGGCATGAGTGGGGGCCTGGTGGAGGGTGCCTCTGGTGGCTGGGGGGTGGGGGTGGTGGGAGACATGGGTGGGGGCCTGGTGGAGGGTGCCCCTGCACTGCTGGGGGGTGGGGGTGGTGGGAGACATGGGTGGGGGCCTGGTGGAGGCTGCCCCTGGTGGCTGGGGGGTGGGGGTGGTGGGAGACATGGGTGGGGGCCTGGTGGAGGATACCCCTGCACTGCTGGGGGGTGGGGGTGGTGGGAGACATGGGTGGGGGCCTGGTGGAGGATGCCCCTGCACTGCTGGGGGGTGGGGGTGGTGGGAGACATGGGTGGGGGCCTGGTGGAGGATGCCCCTGCACTGCTGGGGGGTGGGGTGGTGGGAGACATGGGTGGGGGCCTGGTGGAGGGTGCCCCTGCACTGCTGGGGGGTGGGGGTGGTGGGTGACATGGGTGGGGGCCTGGTGGAGGCTGCCCCTGCACTGCTGGGGGGTGGGGGTGGTGGGAGACAAGGGTGGGGGCCTGGTGGAGGATGCCCCTGCACTGCTGGGGGGTGGGGGTGGTGGGAGACATGGGTGGGGGCCTGGTGGAGGGTGCCCCTGCACTGCTGGGGGGTGGGGGTGGTGGGTGACATGGGTGGGGGCCTGGTGGAGGGTGCCCCTGGTGGCTGGGGGGTGGGGGTGGTGGGAGACATGGGTGGGGGCCTGGTGGAGGCTGCCCCTGGTGGCTGGGGGGTGGGGGTGGTGGGTGACATGAGTTGGGCATGAGTGGGGGCCTGGTGGAGGGTGCCCCTGGTGGCTGGGGGGTGGGGGTGGTGGGAGACATGGGTTGGACATGGGTGGGGGCCTGCTGGCAGGTGCCCCACAGTGCTGGGGGGTGGGGGTGGTGGGAGACATGGGTGGGGGCCTGGTGGAGGCTGCCCCTGGTGGCTGGGGGGTGGGGGTGGTGGGTGACATGAGTTGGGCATGAGTGGGGGCCTGGTGGAGGGTGCCCCTGGTGGCTGGGGGGTGGCGGTGGTGGGAGACATGGGTGGGGGCCTGGTGGAGGGTGCCCCTGCACTGCTGGGGGGTGGGGGTGGTGGGAGACATGGGTGGGGGCCTGGTGGAGGCTGCCCCTGGTGGCTGGGGGTGGGGGTGGTGGGAGACATGGGTGGGGGCCTGGTGGAGGATGCCCCTGCACTGCTGGGGGGTGGGGGTGGTGGGAGACATGGGTGGGGGCCTGGTGGAGGATGCCCCTGCACTGCTGGGGGGTGGGGGTGGTGGGAGACATGGGTGGGGGCCTGGTGGAGGATGCCCCTGCACTGCTGGGGGGTGGGGGTGGTGGGTGACATGGGTGGGGGCCTGGTGGAGGCTGCCCCTGGTGGCTGGGGGGTGGGGGTGGTGGGTGACATGAGTTGGGCATGAGTGGGGGCCTGGTGGAGGGTGCCCCTGGTGGCTGGGGGTGGTGGGAGACATGGGTGGGGGCCTGGTGGAGGCTGCCCCTGGTGGCTGGGGGGTGGGGGTGGTGGGTGACATGAGTTGGGCATGAGTGGGGGCCTGGTGGAGGGTGCCCCTGGTGGCTGGGGGTGGGGGTGGTGGGAGACATGGGTGGGGGCCTGGTGGAGGATGCCCCTGCACTGCTGGGGGGTGGGGGTGGTGGGAGACATGGGTGGGGGCCTGGTGGAGGATGCCCCTGGTGGCTGGGGGGTGGGGGTGGTGGGAGACATGGGTGGGGGCCTGGTGGAGGGTGCCCCTGGTGGCTGGGGGGTGGGGGTGGTGGGAGACATGGGTGGGGGCCTGGTGGAGGATGCCCCTGCACTGCTGGGGGGTGGGGGTGGTGGGAGACATGGGTGGGGGCCTGGTGGAGGATGCCCCTGGTGGCTGGGGGGTGGGGGTGGTGGGAGACATGGGTGGGGGCCTGGTGGAGGCTGCCCCTGGTGGCTGGGGGGTGGGGGTGGTGGGTGACATGAGTTGGGCATGAGTGGGGGCCTGGTGGAGGGTGCCCCTGGTGGCTGGGGGGTGGGGGTGGTGGGAGACATGGGTTGGACATGGGTGGGGGCCTGCTGGCAGGTGCCCCACAGTGCTGGGGGTGGGGGTGGTGGGAGACATGGGTGGGGGCCTGGTGGAGGCTGCCCCTGGTGGCTGGGGGGTGGGGGTGGTGGGAGACATGGGTGGGGGCCTGGTGGAGGATGCCCCTGCACTGCTGGGGGGTGGGGGTGGTGGGAGACATGGGTGGGGGCCTGGTGGAGGATGCCCCTGCACTGCTGGGGGGTGGGGGTGGTGGGAGACATGGGTGGGGGCCTGGTGGAGGATGCCCCTGGTGGCTGGGGGGTGGGGGTAGTGGGAGACATGGGTGGGGGCCTGGTGGAGGGTGCCCCTGGTGGCTGGGGGGTGGGGGTGGTGGGAGACATGGGTGGGGGCCTGGTGGAGGCTGCCCCTGGTGGCTGGGGGGTGGGGGTGGTGGGAGACATGGGTGGGGGCCTGGTGGAGGGTGCCCTTGGTGGCTGGGGGGTGGGGGTGGTGGGAGACATGGGTGGGGGCCTGGTGGAGGCTGCCCCTGGTGGCTGGGGGGTGGGGGTGGTGGGTGACATGAGTTGGGCATGAGTGGGGGCCTGGTGGAGGGTGCCTCTGGTGGCTGGGGGGTGGGGGTGGTGGGAGACATGGGTGGGGGCCTGGTGGAGGATGCCCCTGCACTGCTGGGGGGTGGGGGTGGTGGGAGACATGGGTGGGGGCCTGGTGGAGGCTGCCCCTGGTGGCTGGGGGGTGGGGGTGGTGGGAGACATGGGTGGGGGCCTGGTGGAGGATACCCCTGCACTGCTGGGGGGTGGGGGTGGTGGGAGACATGGGTGGGGGCCTGGTGGAGGATGCCCCTGCACTGCTGGGGGGTGGGGTGGTGGGAGACATGGGTGGGGGCCTGGTGGAGGGTGCCCCTGCACTGCTGGGGGGTGGGGGTGGTGGGTGACATGGGTGGGGGCCTGGTGGAGGCTGCCCCTGCACTGCTGGGGGGTGGGGGTGGTGGGAGACATGGGTGGGGGCCTGGTGGAGGATGCCCCTGCACTGCTGGGGGGTGGGGGTGGTGGGAGACATGGGTGGGGGCCTGGTGGAGGGTGCCCCTGCACTGCTGGGGGGTGGGGGTGGTGGGTGACATGGGTGGGGGCCTGGTGGAGGGTGCCCCTGGTGGCTGGGGGGTGGGGGTGGTGGGAGACATGGGTGGGGGCCTGGTGGAGGCTGCCCCTGGTGGCTGGGGGGTGGGGGTGGTGGGTGACATGAGTTGGGCATGAGTGGGGGCCTGGTGGAGGGTGCCCCTGGTGGCTGGGGGGTGGGGGTGGTGGGAGACATGGGTTGGACATGGGTGGGGGCCTGCTGGCAGGTGCCCTACAGTGCTGGGGGGTGGGGGTGGTGGGAGACATGGGTGGGGGCCTGGTGGAGGCTGCCCCTGGTGGCTGGGGGGTGGGGGTGGTGGGTGACATGAGTTGGGCATGAGTGGGGGCCTGGTGGAGGGTGCCCCTGGTGGCTGGGGGTGGTGGGAGACATGGGTGGGGGCCTGGTGGAGGGTGCCCCTGCACTGCTGGGGGGTGGGGGTGGTGGGAGACATGGGTGGGGGCCTGGTGGAGGCTGCCCCTGGTGGCTGGGGGTGGGGGTGGTGGGAGACATGGGTGGGGGCCTGGTGGAGGATGCCCCTGCACTGCTGGGGGGTGGGGGTGGTGGGAGACATGGGTGGGGGCCTGGTGGAGGATGCCCCTGCACTGCTGGGGGGTGGGGGTGGTGGGAGACATGGGTGGGGGCCTGGTGGAGGATGCCCCTGCACTGCTGGGGGGTGGGGGTGGTGGGTGACATGGGTGGGGGCCTGGTGGAGGCTGCCCCTGGTGGCTGGGGGGTGGGGGTGGTGAGTGACATGAGTTGGGCATGAGTGGGGTCCTGGTGGAGGGTGCCCCTGGTGGCTGGGGGGTGGGGGTGGTGGGAGACATGGGTGGGGGCCTGGTGGAGGCTGCCCCTGGTGGCTGGGGGGTGGGGGTGGTGGGTGACATGAGTTGGGCATGAGTGGGGGCCTGGTGGAGGGTGCCCCTGGTGGCTGGGGGTGGGGGTGGTGGGAGACATGGGTGGGGGCCTGGTGGAGGATGCCCCTGCACTGCTGGGGGGTGGGGGTGGTGGGAGACATGGGTGGGGGCCTGGTGGAGGATGCCCCTGGTGGCTGGGGGGGGGGGTGGGAGACATGGGTGGGGGCCTGGTGGAGGGTGCCCCTGGTGGCTTGGGGGTGGGGGTGGTGGGAGACATGGGTGGGGGCCTGGTGGAGGATGCCCCTGCACTGCTGGGGGGTGGGGGTGGTGGGAGACATGGGTGGGGGCCTGGTGGAGGATGCCCCTGCACTGCTGGGGGGTGGGGGTGGTGGGAGACATGGGTGGGGGCCTGGTGGAGGATGCCCCTGCACTGCTGGGGGGTGGGGGTGGTGGGTGACATGGGTGGGGGCCTGGTGGAGGGTGCCCCTGGTGGCTGGGGGGTGGGGGTGGTGGGAGACATGGGTGGGGGCCTGGTGGAGGGTGCCCCTGGTGGCTGGGGGGTGGGGGTGGTGGGAGACATGGGTGGGGGCCTGGTGGAGGCTGCCCCTGGTGGCTGGGGGGTGGGGGTGGTGGGTGACATGAGTTGGGCATGAGTGGGGGCCTGGTGGAGGGTGCCCCTGGTGGCTGGGGGTGGGGGTGGTGGGAGACATGGGTGGGGGCCTGGTGGAGGATGCCCCTGCACTGCTGGGGGGTGGGGGTGGTGGGAGACATGGGTGGGGGCCTGGTGGAGGATGCCCCTGGTGGCTGGGGGGGGGGGTGGGAGACATGGGTGGGGGCCTGGTGGAGGGTGCCCCTGGTGGCTTGGGGGTGGGGGTGGTGGGAGACATGGGTGGGGGCCTGGTGGAGGATGCCCCTGCACTGCTGGGGGGTGGGGGTGGTGGGAGACATGGGTGGGGGCCTGGTGGAGGATGCCCCTGCACTGCTGGGGGGTGGGGGTGGTGGGAGACATGGGTGGGGGCCTGGTGGAGGATGCCCCTGCACTGCTGGGGGGTGGGGGTGGTGGGTGACATGGGTGGGGGCCTGGTGGAGGGTGCCCCTGGTGGCTGGGGGGTGGGGGTGGTGGGTGACATGGGTGGGGGCCTGGTGGAGGGTGCCCCTGGTGGCTGGGGGGTGGGGGTGGTGGGTGACATGAGCAGGTGTGCAGGGTAGTCCCCTGTGGTGTGTGCTGCCTGCAGGGGCCGTGGAGGGTGTACAGGTAATACCTGGGAGCACACAGCCAAATCGCGTGTGGAACTTCCCGCGCACCCCTGCAATCCACGTACCCTGCCTAATCGCGTGTGGAACTTCCCGCGCACCCCTGAAATCCACGTACCCGGCCAAATCGCGTGTGGAGCTTCCCGCGCACCCCTGAAATCCACGTACCCGCCCAAATCGCGTGTGTAACTTCCCGCGCACCCCTGAAATCCACGTACCCTGACAAATCGCGTGTGGTACTTCCCGCGCACCCCTGGAATCCACGTACACGGCCAAATCGCGTGTGGAACTTCCCGCGCACCCCTGCAATCCACGTACCCTGCCTAATCGCGTGTGGAACTTCCCGCGCACCCCTGAAATCCACGTACCCGGCCAAATCGCGTGTGGAACTTCCCGCGCACCCCTGTAATCCACGTACCCTGACTAATCGCGTGTGGAACTTCCCGCGCACCCCTGAAATCCACATACCCGGCCAAATCGCGTGTGGAACTTCCCGCGCACCCCTGAAATCCACGTACCCTGCCATATCGCGTGTGGAACTTCCCGCGCACCCCTGCAATCCACGTACCCTGACAAATCGCGTGTGGTACTTCCCACGCACCCCTGTAATCCACGTACCCGGCCAATTCGCGTGTGTACCTTCCCGCGCACCCCTGAAATCCACGTACCCTGACAAATCGCGTGTGGTACTTCCCGCGCACCCTGAAATCCACGTACACGGCCAAATCGCGTGTGGAACTTCCCGCGCACCCCTGCAATCCACGTACCCTGCCTAATCGCGTGTGGAACTTCCCGCGCACCCCTGAAATCCACGTACCCGGCCAAATCGCGTGTGGAACTTCCCGCGCACCCCTGAAATCCACGTACCCTGACTAATCGCGTGTGGAACTTCCCGCGCACCCCTGCAATCCACGTACCCTGACTAATCGCGTGTGGAACTTCCCGCGCACCCCTGAAATCCACGTACCCGGCCAAATCGCGTGTGGAACTTCCCGCGCACCCCTGAAATCCACGTACCCTGCCTAATCGCGTGTGGAACTTCCCGCGCACCCCTGAAATCCACGTACCCGGCCATATCGCGTGTGGAACTTCCCGCGCACCCCTGCAATCCACGTACCCTGACAAATCGCGTGTGGTACTTCCCACGCACCCCTGTAATCCACGTACCCGGCCAATTCGCGTGTGAGACTTCCCGCGCACCCCGGTATACACGCACACGTTTTTTTTCTGTCAGCGCGTGTCTGTGTTTGTGGGTACCCCTTTGCACGTCATTTGTCCTGGAGGGCCACAGTATTGGGCATTCATCATGGCTGTATATAGGTGCTATTTGTTGGCGCACCTTTTGGCGCACATTTCTTCCAGGCGCAGAGACGCTACCGCCTGCTTTCTTGTGGCGGTCGTGTTTGTGCCTGTGCGCTGGTTTGAGCGTGCGCTTTTTTGCCCTATTCTATTCCATGAATACGTGTTGTAGGCGAGCGTGTGGGCGTTCCGCGCACTTGTACCCTGTGCTTCCCCCGTGACGCCCACATTTTGGCAAGTTGTTCCCCATTCCGAGTGGTACGCCCCGTGTTCCGCCTACTTTTGTTGCGTGCGCCGCGCTATGTGCGATTTTCGCTCTGGCCTGTGCGATTTTCGCTGTGACCTGGCGCACGCTGTTTGATGGCCTGTGCGCCAACGTGCGCCGCGCACTTTTTTATCGCACATCCGCTGGTTTTCTCGCGCACGGACTTCCATGAATCGATGTGCGCTGCTTTTCGTGCGATTTTCGCACTTGCACTGCGATTTTCGCTATTCCACTGCGAATCTCACGTTTTTGCCCACTTGCGCCGCGCTAATTATTCCATGAATCGGCCTGAAAATGTATCATACAGATTACCTGTATGCGGTCCAGTGAGTTAAACTGTATAGAGGAAAACCAATGTTTCGGTGCTCAGGGATCTCATTTTTGGTATGGCCATACTATGCTGGTTTCCCAACCCATTTCTGCCTTTGCCGTCTGTCTCCCTGTTGAATTATATGGTGAATGGCTACGGGTTTCTGCATGCCACTGAACATGCTTTTATCAGTCAAAATGCAGTGTCTCTCGCTCATTGAAACTAAAATCCAGTTGAGAAGTGAAACTTTTTATGATAAATATCAGACAGGACAAGGTGCCCATGTGACTGAGGTTAGGAATTGCTCAGTAAGGAATATCAGTTCTGTTAGTTCACTGGATTTGATGACTCAGCAGTCCTTAAAAACACAGGCACCTGATTGCTCTGAGCAATAACTGCAGTAACTCCAGAGGATTCTGAGAATACTGATTGTTGCTGTTGCAGGTGTAGAAAAGGCAATGGGCTTCATTTCGAGGTTTCGGCCAACCCTGTAACACCGAATCCGGCACCTGACTTCCCGGTACCACCGGGAAATTACAAGTCCCAGCGAAGCGGGAAGTCAGGCACCGGATTTTGTAACTCCCCATTACCATAGAGTCTTGAGGGACTCTATGGGAGTGGGGAGACGGAAGCAGCGGCACCGTTGCTAACGGTACCAGTGCTTCTGTGAAAAGTCTGCCTAATGGGGCTGTTGCGCCCGACAGGTAAGATCTGCCATGCGCAACAGCCCCGGCAGGCAAACTCGTAGTAAGGCTGTCCGGAAACAAGGGTGTTGGTAGACTTACCGGCACCCTTATTTCTGGACTGCCACACTTGTAATGAGGCCCAATGTCTCAAAAGAAGCAACAGGATGAATAGCTGGTAGGAGAGGGTAATATGCTGAGCCAGAGGAAAGGACTCGATCCATATGTGGTGAACGCGCACCTTGAAGGTTGCAATGCCAAGGAAAGAAGTAGAGATAGTACTCTTGCGAAGGCCCCTGCAACTCGTTCCTCTGACCCCGGCACACATGCAAAAGAAGTGGATTGGCTTGTACAGACAGTTTGTGGGGAGCCTCACAGAATCTCTGAGCAGAATGTCCTATTCACAACTGAGCCACCTGTGGATGTGACAGGAAAGGCAAAGAGATATTCCCAATCATTGGGCTGGAACACAGAGGGATCTGCCTCTAGATTGAACGACTTGTGCTGTGTTTCCTTTTTATCAACGTTTCCTGTTTGCTCTTTTGAGAAAAAGTAGATTTTGGACATCAGTTTTACAACTGTTTTGATTACTGCCAAGAAACTCTAGTGAGAGAGGCCTATCAGGGGATTATCGACTTGATTTTCTTTTAAAGTTATTGATATAGCGTTACAGATACCAACAGAATCCCCAAATACTTAGCATATTAGAGTCACACCAAAAAAGTGTTATTCTTTAGATATTAACTATGTATTTACCAGTGATGTGGAGTAAACTCGGGAATTTTTAACTATATGGGTCTTAAAAGCCCTAGTTGTAGACTGGAGGGGTAAAGGATAGAGAACAGGTAATAGGTGAGGGTTTGATATGATATGATGTCATTTATAACGCACCTGTAGACAGGTGTTTCTAGGCGCGATCAGGAATACTTCTCGAGAATAGTAGGGAGATTTGGCAATGTGACGGGTGAGGCTGGGGGGATCCCTGAGATGTGTTTCGCAAGCTCATGTGAAAGGTCCAAGAAGGCAGGATTGTGTTTGTTGCGACTTTTGTGATCATTTTATTAAAGGAAGAGAGATATCCTGTATATATGCCTACTAGTGATATAGCTAGGACAGGGAAGAGGTTCAATCAGATTGCAATCCTATAGCAAAAGCGGAGTCCTGGTCTTTAGGATGCGATTTCAAAGATTTAATCTCCTGGAGAGTGGCCACCACCGGACAGGGTTGACAAGCTTATTCTCACTGGGACAGAGAACAATGAAAATCAAGTGGTGATGCAAACAATCATAGATGGCTCAGGGCTCAGAGAGATCAGATGGGCTGGTTTGGATCTTGCTGAAGTGATCGTCAATGCGATAACGCCTGATATGGTTGGGTTACAGAAACTCCTAGATCTCGTCCAAATGGATCCAGATGCTTTGATGACTTGCTTTGAAGTATATCTCCATTACTGACGGATCAAGACCCAAAGAAAAATTGATGGTTGGTTCTTGGTTTGATAAAGAATATCTGACCTGTTAAAAGAGGCTGGCAAGGTTAGTCAAAAGAGGAGGTTCCGAGGAGTGGCTGTCTTGTCAAGTCTGAATCAGGCTTGGGATATAATACATTGGTGGTGGTAAAAAAGGGAAGCACAACAGTGAACCTGGTGTGAGATGATGCTCGCAAGTAATAACAAATATATTACTTTTTGGGACTTAGTGTCGTGGTGAGTAATGGTTTTGTCCCCATGCTTAGAGTGCACCATGATGGATGATACGTGGGCGGATCATTTTCCCACCTTATATGAACTATAGGATCTCATCATTAATGAATAAAATAGAAACTCTGTAGCAGTAGACCCGTGTCCATGAAATTCATGTTTCCAACTATTTCACACTCTTTAAATTTCATTTTTGCCACAAACCAACCCAGCATGACTAGTTGGTGTCCATAATATGAACATGGCACTGTTGTGATTGGATTAAGTGTTCCTACTCTCTCTTGTAATTCTCCTTTGTAATATCCTTTGTGGTACTATTGTATGTAATGATCCTGAGTCTGCCATCAAGTCTATTTCCAGTCCTGCAATCTTGTGCATACAAGTCATTCTCAAAATGTTGACAAATTCTGTGGAATCCTCATCCGGATCACACACCATTAGTATGTCCTTCCTGTGAAAGGTTTCACATCTGCCTTCAACTGTAGTTTCTCCAATAGGCTCTGAAATATCTTGCTTTATCATTGCTACCTCCTTTGTATCTCTTGTGAAGACACTCCCTGGATTTCTATTCCTACGCGCCTTGGCTATGTGTTCCATTCTTCCACATATGTTGCATGTTTTATTATTTTAAAAAAGGGGTGAGGAAGGATAGCTCAGGGGAAACACGTTTGTCTTGGACGCAGCGCAATTCAGGTTTGAATCCTGATCCTGTGCTTAGAAATCACTTGTTGGTATTGAGCTCATTATAAAAGAACAATTATAATTCCTTGGCATGCCTTTGAGATAACAGTGTGATACATAGCACCACATCTGCAACATCTAATGTGGCTATGCTTGCTCTGCACCTCATTGGTAATGCTTGATGATAAGTCATGCTGTTTCTTATCCTTCCTGGTGTCAACTGCACTACCTGAGCATGATCTGGAAATGTTTCTTTAGCAATTTTTGTACACGCTTCAGATGATCTCTCTACGCTCTTTGCTATGCAAAGCAAATGACTTCATCCAAGGGTCGTTCTGACTCTTCCCATATCCTTTCTCTGATCTGGTCATTGGCGATATGCACCATCCATTGATCCCTTAAAACTTTATTGAGAAATTGGCCAACATTGCATTGTGTCGCAATTCCACAGAGAGCCGACAGAAATTGTCATGTGCGTTTACCGGTAATGTCTTTTCAAGTAAATAAATGTCGCTGGGGTATCCAAGGCATTATTTCACAGTGGCCCTCCCCTTAAGTGCCAGGCTATTATGCAAGTCTATGCAAAAAGGACGAGTATACTCGTCAAGTCGAATGTGGAAACATTCCCCCCTTACTGGGAGAAGTGCAATGCGATGTGTTCTGCTGCAGCTGAATTTTGAGCAGCGACAGGAGTTCCACGACCATGTAGAGGAACGAGACCAAAGGCTGAGTTCCTTTATAAGATCAAGAAACTCCAATGTGACGTAGCAATATCCATCCTACCTGCAGCATTGGGTATTTATTTCCTATAAACCACGCCCACACATTGCCATCTCATCCCCTCTAATACCTCGGCTCTTGCTTTATAATCAATTTAGCATCTGTTTGGATTGAAAAATAAAACATACTATTTAGCTTCTACTGTGTTGCAGAAACATTGTTTAAACAGCTTAATAAAATGCATCTAAAAATCGTTTTCACTTTGTGCCTTAAAAAAAGTCATAATAGGCCCATTCTTTCCCTTTTGTTAAACCTCAGCAGTGCACAAGATAAGAATACCACCGTAGGCAATTTCTATTCAGTCAATCGCTGTTAAGATTCACAGTAACCTATTTTACAAGAATGGAATTTGAAAAGTTTGTCAGAGCTCTAATTAAATACTGCAGTGACAGATGGAATTCTGTGCTGTGCTGGCTCAGGCAGCTGGCATTGTGACATCACAAGTGTAGCGTAACAACTAATTACAAGGCAATTGTGATGTCATTTTCTTATTAGAAGTCAGTAGTAATGGCACAACTACTTAGGCAATGTGACCCAAGGAGGGGACTTTACCGGTCGCGTAATGTCCCCGGAGCCGAGCGAAACGAGGGCTTTAACTGAGCCACGGGGGTATAACCCGACCGGTAATGCCCCCCCTCCAAGGGTCATATAGCCATTAGTATCCCTGCACATCGTACCAGGGTACTAATTGAAATTTTTCTCAAGTCGAGAAATGGCACTGCGACCGTTTCTAGACTCGAGCAAAAAAAAAAAAAAAAGAAATGGCTGCCGGGGTGAAGGGGTAAAGGGACTACATGTAGTCCCTTCTCCCTTTCCATGGCAGCCATTAAAACAAATATGAAAAAAGTAAGCAAAAAAAATGTCTGCCATGGAAAAGGGTGAAGGAACTACACGTAATCCCTTCTCCCTTTCCATGGCGAACAGTTACGGAAAGCAAGTGTGACGCCATAGAGGCTCGGAGCCTTCTGAGGGAGGTAAGGCCCGGGCGTGGGCCAATGAGCTTGTGTTTTGCAAGCTCATTGACCCTGGCCGGGCACTAATGTCTAATAAGAACATTATTTACAGGCTTTTATACAGACATTGCAGCCTGCCCAGTATTAGAAGAGCAGTAGTTCCCTATATTATTATTTGCATGGAGAGTTAGAGGAAAAGTGTTGGCTAATGGGAAGATGTAAATTGTTATTCCCCAACCCCTCCTCGTTCCCTCCTCACCCCACTTACCTGCAGTCCACTGCTCTGGTCCCTCGCGGCCTTGCCTCCTTCGTCCTCCTGAGATGACAACCAGTAACACAGAAAAGGGGCCATGCCCTTTTTTGTTTTACATGGTGGCCACGTTGTTTAGGAGGTTTTTTAAAAGCAAATCAGTATAGCGGTGTAGGCAGGACCAGTTTTTCTCTTAAAATAAAGAAAATATTAGCACTGCATTGGGAGCCCCAGTGTGCAAATAGTGTAATGGACCTCGATGTAGTATACTTGGCCGATATTGACCCTCAACCTCGCTCAGGCTTAGCAAGCTGCCCGATATTCGCAATGCCACCTTCCCTCTCAGAATTTAACGCTTAATGCAATGGAAGGTCTTATGATGATTAATATGTCTAAATATTGTATTGTTTCTATTGTGATCATTTATTGTGATTGTAGTAGAAAGTTTATGCAATGAAGTTAAATGAATTGGTTGAAAGGAATGTGTGCTGAGTTCTGCATCTGGAAACTGCTGACCCTCAGGCATGTCAATTCACCAAAATGCCAGGGGTAGAGGAAGTGACATCATGTATCGGGATATGACAGGAAGTGACATCACATGACCTCAGATCCAAAAACATCAGAGGAATGTATGCAATCTGACCTCTGACCCTGGTGACATTGCAAAAGTAAAGAAAAAAGTACAATAAGTATACGATTAACAAAAGAACCGATAATACAACAGTTTAGAAAAAGGCATAGTACCATTGTGGTTTTCCCTAAATATATAATGGGTGCAGGCATTGCATGCTAATGGCACACGCAGCAGAACTATCAGGCCACACACAAGCGCTGCTGTCCTATGCCAGTAGGTCCTCCTATGGCCAGTTACTGCTATCTTATGCCTGATAAAGTGTAGGGCCTTTTATACTAAATACTGCCTCACATGCCAGGCACTGCAAAGCATGCTCAGTGCAGTCTCACATACCTTAATAGTGCCATCCTATGCCAGGTTAACCCTCAGAGGTCATGTACAGTCCACATACATAAGCAACAGCCTCCCAAGCCCAAGTGTGGTGATCGCTGCCAAATGAAGCCTCAATCGCCCAACTTGTGCCATCTTATGCCAGGCAATGCCTGAAATTCTAGATCCATGAGTTAGCTTGTTGCTTGTTTGTTTTTCACATTGCAAACTAAACTGAATCAATTTTGGTGATCCCAAATTTGAGTAGTTAAGGAAAAGGCCCAGTGCGCTAAAGGGATTTGCCCAGCATCACACATGTTGGTCAAATAGAGAAGCCGGGATATACCTAGTAGACCACAACTTCCAGCATTCAAAATGTTAATACTAAGATTTCTGAATTGCGTTTGTTCATGAGCACCAACAGTTCTTTGTGTTTCATAGCGTGGAAATGCAAAGCACCAAGCCCCATGCTAAATCCATCTGAAAATATAAACAGAATCATTATTGAAACCTGTTGGGTGAACACAAGTATGATACATTGTGATGGGGTGCTGGAGGCACACATTAACCAATGGTAAGCACTTCATCCACTGAGCTACCCCATCCCTTTTCACATACTGCATACAATGATAATTTCCAAAGTACTTTCAAATAAGTGCTTTGCACGGTTTACAATGAGATGCCACATGCAAGATATAAATACATCCCACTTTAAGAAGCACAGAGATGTTGCTTGCAATGTACACAGAGGAATGCAACTCTCAACGCAATCATTGTATGAAAAGGCCTCGGCTAATGCCAGTGTGGAAAATATTTAGTTTCCTTACACAAATGGCCAAAGTGTACACCGCATCAGGAAAGAGTCGATTCAGTGGTTCCCATGGCACATGCAGAGCTCATTTTGAAGAAGAGGATGGGACAAAACACACTTAGAGTACAGAAACCGACATCGGTTTTATCACTGCACAATACATGACGCCTTGACATCATATTGTGAGGGCCAATAGAGCAGGGGTCACCTAACTAGTGCCAGGGTTACCAAGCAGGTCACCAGCTGATGCCCATGCTGGCCCTTTCAGTTCCTTTACAGACAGTCCTAAAGCAATGTTCAAATCTTTAGCATCGAAAAAGAGCAGCTTTCAGCCAGATTTAACTAGCGCTTGGGGTTTTACTGGGCTCAGGAAATGAAAGCACTAAGGCAGCTATTCCTTTCATTATCAGGGTGCTGCTTCACAGGCACAGAAAAGAGACAAGTATTATAAAAACCTGGTGCACTGTGTCCAAAAGCGGCGCAGGCTTTACACATCAAGTTCATAAGTAGGATATAGGCTGACACTCAGCACATGTTAAAAACAAGCATTGGCAAAGCCAACAGTTTGAGCTTTTGCAAAAGCATGGGATAGACATTTGCTATGCAGGGTCGGACTGGGGCGCAAAATTGTCTCAGGCACCAATAGAAATAGTTGCCCACGGTTGCAAATGGCAATGAATTCCTTTTGTAGCCAATTAAGTAGTACCCAAAGGGGTGTTTTTTTGATCAAATGTGATCCAAGTTGTGCATTTTAAAGAATATTTATTCAGTAACACTGGGCAAAACCTCTAGCCCATGGTAAAGTAACGCATCAAACTGGCCCACATCGGCCCAAAAAGTTGCCCACTTTGGCCCAGGAAACTGCCCCACGCTAGCATTCTGCACGTGTGCTTTGGTCATTGCCCTATTGCACTGCAGGCCAGTCCAAGCCAGTTGCAAGGCACTGATAAAATGCATTATCTGGCCATAAGGTCGTAACAGCTGTAAAAACAGAGCAATTACCTGGACATATTATGTCCGTACCTGAAAAAGGCTTATTGACTACCCCAAGCCAAAGCTGCTGGATTTCTCTTATATTGGGGGTCCTTACGACCCAGGCGCTAATTGCGCCAACTTTACCACCATGGTGTAAACTATGTTTACACCATGGTGGATGGCGGATTTACCGCCATAGGGCATAATGGGAGTGGGGAAGGCGCTAATTACGCCACCGTAAATTACGGTGGCGTAATTAGCATCATGGCAGGTTAGCGCCATGGATTTTAACGGCTGCTAAGAGCAGCCGTTAAATTCAGAATAGGCGTTAAGGGTTAACGACGGCGTTAACCCTTAACGCCTGGGTCGTAATGAGGCCCATTGTGTTTAACAGGATTTCAGTGCATGGAAGAAATATAAAGCACGTGGCTGAAGGCACACTTGGTTAAGGTATTTTACAGCTGCGATTAAGACACTGGGCCTCATTACGAGGTTGGAGGTAGCCATGGAGCTATTAGCTCCATGGCTGCCTTCAAACCCTTCCGACTCCTCCCTGGTGAATGGAGCAATTACCGGTCCATTCCGAGGTAGGAGGGACCGGTAATTCCCCATTCATCAGGGCCATTCCCCATTCCCATTTCAGCCCTGATAGGGCTCAATGGGAATGGGGAAGGTGCTAATAACGGTACTGCAAATTGCGGTACCGTTATTAGCTCTAGAGTCCCTTTGTGGGTCCCGTCCTTAACTCCTGCAAAATCCAGGCGTTAAGGAAGGACCCGCAAAGGGAACTCGTAGTAGGGAGGTAAGGGATTACCGGCACCGGTGCCGGTAATCCCTTACCTCCCACCTCGTAATGAGGTCCACTATCTCTCAGCAGACTGCTTTGAAAATAAAAACTGTCAGGCTGAAGTATGATGTTACTGTTTGATAAAGCTGGCTCAAAGAGATCCCACAAGGTGTTTAGGGAGGGGAGGGGCAAGTTGTGGGTGGAAACATGGATATAGGTATTAGCACGGGGATGGGCAGTCGACATCTGGGTAAATAACCAAAAAACACCCACAAGTTGTGTGCCTCTCATCACATGGCATCGCTCTCCTGCCTGTCTTCCAATGCAGTAGTTTCAGCTTATAAATGGCGCTTAAGTGACACCTAATAGCCAAACTAAAAATCAGGGGAAACTAGTTAAAGGCTCTTTCAACCTGGCAATGGGTGTTACTATTTCCCAATGAAGGGTATGCAATACTGCAACATTGGAAAGATCTAAGAGTAAGTCGGCTTTCTTGGCATTTGACCTTCTGCCGGCAGGTTTCACACATATCTCAGCAGCAGGCACGTAACCCAAAGATCTTTTTGGTAAGACCAAAGGGGGGAGCTATGGCAATAGGAACCAGCAGTGTTGCCTATGTCTAAGCTTCCATTATGTCACATTGAATTCAAGTGATTAAGGGCTCTATCACAAACTTGCCGGTATCCCGGCGTTAAATCCGCTGGGATACCGCCAACGCAAATAGTATTACCGCAACTCGATATGGCGCTATTAGTACTGGATCCCGTGTCGCGTTAAATCTGTAAGTCCTTAATTTTTTTAAGAGTCTGCAGGACTCGATGGGGCATGCTGGGGGCTATTACCGCGGTGTAATTTGGTAATAGCGCCAAAAATAGGCAGAAAGGGGAGATTTTTACCTCCAGCAAAACTCGGGATTGGGCGGATGGGTAGTGCAGCAGTAATAGCGTTACCGCCACACTTTTACCACTCTGTCCAACTCCTGTTGACCTCCTAAGTGTCTGAAGCCGGACGTACCTTCTACAGCCTATAAGTTCTAGACATACAAACATTTAATTCTTTTTGCTTTCCACGGCTTAGCCTTCTCATTAAAACAAGTGTTCCTATCACAAATACTAATGCGCACGTTGATTTGTTGTGCTTCTTCAATTAGCATCTTGTTTTCAACCCTGCCAAACGCAAACGATTGTCCATCTTCCAGCAATCATTATTACGTAACTGAAGTACCCGCATGACCAAAAGCACTTATCCATCAGCAGAGGTAACAGCTGGATGCTGTTATTTGTGTATCCAGTGAGCTTATAATATGCACTGTTCCCATAGTGTCTGATAGGGCAGTCCATGTAGGCCCTGAGTGGGACACTCAAAGAGGACCTTGCTCAAAAGAAACGATGACTCATCACATTCTTTAAATGATCCCTTTTTGGAGGAATTGTGGCAAATTCGATTAGACCTGGGTACATGGAAAGTTTAAATTGTCCACTAAAATGCATTTCCACAATGAGGGTGGTCTGACACCTCTTGAATATGCTCTGCTCCTTGTTCATGGGCGTTCCTCTATGTATGAGTTGTTTTTTGTTTGCAAAATCAGAATAATGTTTTGGCGGAACTGACTTCTACAAAGAGATGATATTTCACCCTCAAAAACATTCATAATTGTGCATAAGATTATAAGCCACACCATGCATGAGAGCAGCTGCTTCAAATGATTCCTGGAGACTGGTCCATGAATGGGCCACAGGGTAGACGTGTGTGTTATTCGAGTGCGCATGTCTGAGGATTGGGGCAGTTTTGTGGTAGCTGGTGTGCAAGAGCATTTGCGCAGGTGCTGACAGGGAATTGTTGTGGACGCTAACTGCATGAACAAGTGTCACAGGTCAATTCTGTCACGTTTGCACGGCCAGCATGATAACTGGCCTCATTACGAGTCCAGCGGTAACCCAGCCGGAGCATTCTGGTGGGTTGCCGCCGGACTCGTAATATTTTACTGGCTCCTGACTTTGCGGTGCCACCGGGCGATTACAAGCCTAGTGCCCCGGCAAGTCAGGCACAAGTAAAATTTAAGTCCCCATTCCCATAGGACTCTATAGAAGTGGGGACACGGAAGCGCCGGCACCACTGCTAACGGTACTGGTGCTTCTGTGACAGCACTGCCTACCATGGCTGCTGCGCCAGGCATGGTCAGACCTGGCGGGTGCAGCGGCCACGGCAGGCAGACTCCTAGTTTGCCGGTCCAGAAACAAGGACACCCTTGTTTCCAGACTGGCAAACTTATAATGGAGCCCAATGTCTTCTTATCATGATAATGACCCGTATTACATGTTTGCCGGTCCGGAATTAACAGTGCTGGTTAAACTGTACCGGCACCGTTTTCCGGACCAGCAAACTACGAGTTCTGCGGATTGGTGTCGTACCGCCCGCCAGGTCTGACCTGGAGGGCGGAACATCACCCAGCCGCAGAGATACACAGAAACACCGGCAACATTACGACATGGTCCTAGTGTTTCCATGGTCCTGATTCCCGTGGGGTCCTATTGGACTTCACGGGAATGGGGATTAACAGAATTGCCGGCGCCAGATTTACCGGACCACCGGGGTTGTAATGCCCCAGTAAATCTGGCAAGTCAAGTGCCGGTAATTCACTACGGGTCCGGCAGCAGTCTGCCGTTTTACCGGCATGTCTACCGGCAGACTCGTAATGAGAGCCAATATCTTCTTACAGGGCCAATATTTGTATTATTATGCAAAACAGGTGTGTTCTTAAAGTGGTAATTGTGGCTTTATTGGGAAAAGCAAACATGTTTGGCCTTACAGTGGAAATACTGGCTTTATTGGTCACAGAGAATATGGCCCTCATTACAACACTGGCGCTAAACCATGGGGCTATTAGCACCATGGCTGGTGCCGGTGTTGTATCGGGTCCGCCATGGTTCAATGGGGAATTACCACCCCATTCCAAGGTTGGCGGGGCGATAATTCCCCATTGAACCATGGCTCTTCCCCATTCCCATTTTCGCCCCATAGGGCTCTATGGGAATGGGGAAGGTGCTAAGTACGGTACCGAAAATTGCGGTACCGTACTTAGCACCAAGGTCCCTTTGCGGGTCCCTACTTTAACGGCTGGTCTAGACCAGCCGTTCAGGTCGTGTCCCGCAAAGGGACCTCGTAGTAAGGCGCTAAGTGTTTAACGGCGCCGCAGCCTTTTACAGCGTCGTTAAACACTTAGCGCCAGGGTCCTAATGAGGGCCTGTGTGTGTTTTACAGTTGGATTATTGACTTTGCATTGCACAGGGAACAGGTGTGTTCTTACACTGGCAATACTAGTATCATTAGTTACAGGAGGCATAATCGTTGCGCTAACAATGTGGACTCTCCGACTGACAGAAGAGGAGTTCTCTCCTATTAGTCATTGTGCCCACGTTGTGGATGGCAAGGGCATCTGGTCCTACGTGGTGGCGCATGCTGAGGTTGTGAGCAGGTGTTGTTTTTATTTTTTATTTATTTTATGTAATGTATGTACACCATCTGCACAAGTAACGAAATAGGAACCCCTATACAAAACCCACCTCTGAGGAAAGAACACTGAAAATGTACAGATAGAAAGATGTAGCACTCTGGGTCATGAACCACAGGTGCAAGGCAAGTAAGAACCACAATGATCTTTAAAAGGATATGTACTTTGATGCAAAAATTCATTTATTGCCACCTTCAGGTCTGCATGGAAATAAACCAACTCCTGAATGAAGCACAGCATGGTTTTGGACCTGCTAAGAGCACAGAATCTGCTCTGTGCTCCATCTGTGATACACTTAAAAACAATGTGGATGAAAACTCAGACAGTGCGCTCATCCCGCTGGACATCTCACCAGATTTTGACACCATCACAGGATCCTCTGAGAAAAGACTGGAAGATATTGGCATTAAAGAAGCAGCTCTAACACGGATCACCCCCTTCTTCACGGGTAGAATGGAAACCACAATCTTGGGCCCCTACAATTCCCGGCCTTGCCCACTTTCTTGGAGAGTGCCTCAAGGATACACACTCTCACCTCTACTTTTCAACATCTACATGACACCCCTAGTTGACATCATCAATATATCTGGTATATCCTGTTACACTATATGGAT
Source organism: Ambystoma mexicanum (assembly GCF_040938575.1). Lineage (NCBI taxonomy): Eukaryota > Metazoa > Chordata > Amphibia > Caudata > Ambystomatidae > Ambystoma > Ambystoma mexicanum. The sequence goes on along the minus strand of NC_090929.1, from coordinate 1,604,313,683 downwards.
GACACACAACTAATCTACAAATATGTGAACCACCCATCAACAAATGCCACGAACATTAAAAACTGCCTTGCACAGGTGGATGAATAGATGACAACAAACAGACGTCTCCTAAACACAAGCAAAGCGAGATGACGCGCTGTAATCCTACAGGTTCTAACTCGACCCTAATTCCATGGCCTAGCGAGATAGGCCCTTGCCCAAACACTTCAACCCTGGAAAGAAACCTTGGAATGAGAAGGGACAACACCCTCAATCGTGATCCACAAGCAAAAGCCATTGTCAGAAGCTGCTTCTCGCAGCTTTGCATGCTACGTCACATCTTACCTTAACATTCCCCCACAGGGTCATGGCATATTTTCTCTAATACTCTCCAAACTAGACTATGCAAACAGTCTCTATCTCAGACTCCCAGACTACCTAATGAGGAAACTTCAAAGAGTGCAAAATGCACAAGCAAGAATATTTCTCACAATTAAGAAATTTGAACAGATCACGCCAGCAGGCTGCCCATCAAAAAAGGGTATATTTGAAAACCTTGTGCATAGACCCTCGTTCACACCATGGAGTGGGCCCTTCCTGCTTCAGAAGTAAGTTTCAACATTACACTTCTCCTTCCATAACACTTAGGTACAGCAATGCTGATAGTCCCCAACTTCAACAATAAATGGAAAAGAGGATCCGCGCTCTCTGTTCTAGCCACAAAACTGTGGAACAACCTACCCAAACCTCTCTGCCTGGAGGAGAACCACCTGACTTTCTGGAAGCAGCTCAAGACTTGGCTTTTTAAATAACCACTTTGAAATAAACAAAAATGAATAGCAACTGACTAACTGTGCACCAGAAACATCTGTGCTAATTTACAACAAGCATGTTCCGAAACTCTTGGCAATACCATCTGCGGGAAACCAAGATGACTCATGTAACCTCTCCTGCATGGCACTGGTGCACACCTTTAATCGCAGTCACCACAAAAAGCAAGTAAGTGACAACAACCTCGCCCCCACTCTCCACCCCATCTCTCAACTAACTCCTCATTAGTAAACTCTTGCATCCTTACACCTCCCACACTCCTACAGACAACCTCCTATATCTAGTGTATTTAAGATTCAGACCCTAAAAATCTTATATCAACAACCAATTTTTGCACTTAACAATCCAGGGGATGCCCATATGGCTAACCAGCCCAGTCAGTACCAACTACCAACAACCTAAAGATGTTCATATCGACACAAAGGTAACAGACACTTGCAACCTGCATCCATCAACACCAATGGTTTCTGCATTTGCCTTCCCGCTATCCGACTAACACACTCTGCCCTGTTTTCTTACAGAGCCATGCGCAGTGAGGCCACCATTACTGGCAGAAGAGCGCTATATACGACCACATTACATTACATAAGTGTGTTCTTGGAGTGGCAATTCATGTTTTAGCAGGAAAGGCAAACAGTGTTGTGGTCCTACAGTATCAAAACTAGTATTAGGCAAGGCCAACATTGGTGTGCTCTTACATTGGCAATACTGTTATATATTGGCACTACCAGCACGGAAATGTCTCCATACAGTGGCAATTTCTCATTATTGGCTGTAGCAGCATGAGTCTGAGGGTAAAGCCCCTACTTAAGCAGCCCTCCAGTCTCTTTTCCTTTGCAGATGGGGAGCAAGTGGATCTAGGTCACATGTCCTAAGCCCACCTACCTTCTTAACCCTTCCTCTTCCTTTCTGCTCTTAACTCTTAGATCAAAGGTGTCTCTCACTGGGCACCCGAAGTGAAGTGCAGACGAAGAAAAGGGCAATTCCTGTTTGGACCTGTTCAGACCGGGAGGACCCAGAGCCTGAACACCTGCTCAGACAACAGGTAAGCAGGCCCTGGCATGTATTCTATCCCTCCATCCCCACCATCACCAGGCAATGCCAACATCAATGACATTCTCCCTCCTCTAAGGCATGGACTCTGCAATGCAGAAACCTCACCCATATCAGCCTCAAGCCCATCAGCACCCCCTCACCATCCACAACACGGAGGTTGATGCTCACCAATGTCTGGATAGCTATCAATCATGCAGCCGACATGAGTGACCTCATCACTACACATGAACTTCAGCCTATCTTCATCACCAAGACCTGGCTAACACCCACCTCCACCCACATCCTTAGATGTCCTTCTCAGTGGCGTCGCTAGGGGGGCTGAGGGGGCTGGGGCCCCCCTGTGAAACCCTGTGCCCCCCCCTTGTGTCCCCCCTACCTAAAACGAGCAGTGACCATGTTCTCCCCCTTCTTTTGTCTGTGCCCCCCCAACTTTTGTCTTTGGCCCCCTCTGTGCCCCTCCTAAATTTGATTCCTGGCGATGCCACTGGTCCTTCTCCCCGAAGTCGACAGCATCCGACAGAGAGACCAGCTGAAGAAGACAGGCGGAGGCCTCTCAGTCATCCGCAAAACCTCCTGGCCCTGCACCAGATTTGACATCAACAACATTAGCTCCTGCGAAGTTCTCTCCTGCCACTTCCCGCTCTTCCTGAGAGACATAGCCACCTTCCATCTCATCTACATACCGCCCAAACCCAACAAGGCCTTCATCAGAGACTTCACCGACCTGGTCACCACCATGTCCCTCACACATGCCAACAACATCTTCCCAGTCAACTTCAACCTCCCAGGCAACAAGTCCACCAAACCGATGAAGGAAGCTCTCCTCTGCCTTCTCAACACCCTCAGCCTCACACAGCGCATGAAAGACCCAACACACGAGAAAGCATCCTCGACCTGATCATCACTGCACCTCCTCCACTCTACTACAGTTCTTTTCTCCCGCTTGACTGGTCTGACCATCTGGCTGTGCCTTTCAACATCCTGCACACCACCCCAGTCAAACACTCCCAGCAGAAACTCATTGGACAAATCTTCAGGTCCTTCAAGAACTTCCCGGTGGAAGCTTTCATGGAAGACCTCGCCAACCACCACGACCACACATTGTCTGAACACCCCCAACCAAACTGCGACCCTCTACTGGAAGCACTCAATGCCACCCTCTCAGCCTCCATCGACCGACACGTGCCTCTGAAACAGCGCACCTGCAAACCAAAACCGTCAGCACCCTGGTACATGCAAAAACTTAACCTGAGCAAAAGAGTCACCAGAAAACAAGAGAAAACCTGGCCCCGCTCCACTACCGCAAACGACCTGGCACTCCTCAAGGAACCCTGAGCAACCCGCCAACAACTAATGAACACAGCCAGGGCTGGGTACTATCAGAACACAATAGCAGAAGCCGACAACAAAAGCAGGGCCCCTCTTCAAAGCGGTCAAGCACTGTGTCAACCCTCTACCCAACACAGCCATATCACACTCCATCAATACATGCACTGCCATCAACACCTTCTTCATCGACAAAATCATCAAGATTTTCCAGCACAGACACCAGCTCTGCATCCACAGACCCAACTTATGTCCCTCCTTGTGAAATCTCCACATCCTGGACAGCATTCAAGACGCTCTCTACAGATAACCTGGTACAAAAGCCTTGCCATCCTGAAAGCCACATCTTACACAGACAACATCTCCCCAACATCCATCCTCAAGACCGTCCCCGCAGAAGCTCTCCTACCCTACCCGGAGATCATCAAGAGCTCCCTAACTCAAGGCACCTTCCCATCGACCATTACGACAGGACAAATACTCCCTCTCCTAAAGAAACCCACTCTGGGATCCTGACAACCTAGATAACTATTACCCCATCACCGATTTTCCCTTCCTAGGTAAGATCATCGGGAATGCAGTAGCCGCACAACTGAAACAACCCATTGACACCAACAATCTCCACCAAACCTACAAATCCGGGTTCAGACCCAGATGTAGCATGGTGATGGCAACCATACAGGTGGTTGACAATGCCCTGAACGTCGTTGACAACGGACACCCCTGCCTCCTGGTTCTACTCAACCTCTCAGACACTTTCGACACAGTAGACCACCAGGCACTCACGGACATCCTACATCAGTGCATGGAGAACAGTTACCTTGTCCTATGCTGGTTGAAGTCCTGCCTCGCCAACCGCCAGCAGTTTGTTCAGATGGAATCCTCTAGATCGCCAATGCTACCCGTCACCTGTGGAGTCCTGCAGGGTTCCATCCTGTTGGCACCTGCAAGATGAGATGCTTTTTTGAATATAAGCTACTCTAGGACCTAGATGGTTACAGGTCCACAAGAGGCACCTGCAAGATGAGATGCTTTTCTGAATATAAGCTACTCTAGGACCTAGATGGTTACAGGTCCACAAGAGCGCCAATTTTATTGACGCCCATGATTTCCACATGTGTCACACATGGGTTATGCTTTACACTTAAAGTTATTTGTGTACCTTTCCCTTACGGGTTATTTTTTGTACTTTCAATTTATTAAGCATTTAAGAGCCCGTATGGGCCATGTTTTGTACTTCCAATTCACTTAAGTACTGAAGAGGATTTGAATTTCTGATTTTACTAGCTCTTTGTGTCTAGATTATTGAATTTTGTCAAATGTATGTTATTTATAAATGTCTTTTTTGATGTGTTTTGAACTTAATACAAACCATGTATATTCACAGCCTTCGATGTGTGTGAGTTTCCTTTTTCACCCTTTTTTCTTTCTGGACAATCTCATGGGTTACGAAATTAGGGATTTAATCCATTAATACCCAATTCCAATTACATATTTTGTTCCATTTATTGACAAAAATTGGGTATGAACCTGGGTAGTAGCAGTTCTACCTCCTTTTTTGGTTTTGGGTTCCATCCTATCCCCAGTGAGCTCCAAACTATAAATGGAGCCGCTGGGAGCCCTCCTAGCCACACACACCATCCACATCCACCAATACGCCGACAACACACAGCTATACCTCAAGTCCGACTTCATCAAAGACATCCACAGGCTCAAAACCTGCCTCTCGCTAATCCAGTCTCGGATGTCTAGTACATACTTGAAGCTCAACCCCTCCAAGACCGGAGTCCTACGCCTCACCAACAACACCAACACCCAGACATAAAGACCTGGCTTTCAACTATCAACCATGAGGGCTTTACAACTGAGCTCACCTCCTGCGCCAAGCCCCTTGGGTTCCACATCGACAAACACCTCTCCTCCAAGACACACATAACTAAGAAAACTCAGACAGCTTGATATCATCTCTCCCTCCAGCAGAATGTCAAGCCCTTCCCCTCTCTGGACAACTTTAGATTCACTGTTCAAGCATTGGTCCCATCCCACCTGGATGGGGTAATACCCTCCTCGAAGTCCTCTTGTTGTCCTCCCCTGTACTCCTGAGAAGTGTCCTACACACGGCCACAAGCCTCATCAAGGATCTACACAGATACGACCACATCCCCCAGCCCTGATCAAGCTTCACTGGCCCGACTGCATGCACAAATCAACGTCAAGTCTTGCTGCATCATCTATAAGGCAGTCAGCCTCAAGTCACCCCGCTACCTCGCAGAGAAACTCAGGATCTCTGGTGGACTGCGCACCACCAGAAACCAAGACAAGTGCAGACTTGAAATCTGCTGCTTCAAAATGGATAGGACCAGAAAACAAGCCTTCTCTGCCTATGCCCCAAGACTATAGAACCTCCTGCCCGTCAGAATCAGACTCGCCCCCATGCTCCTACAATTCAGAAAATAACTCAATCCCCACCTCTTCAAAGAGTCTCTCCTCCTCAACACCAAGGTCATCACGTTCACCCCTGCATCACCTGACTCCCTAGACACTGTCTGCCCCTCTCCACTCTGCCACCCTGTACAGCGGTACCCCTCCTCTGTGCCCCTCTGTATATCTGTTCTGTTGTTACCTCTGAAAAGGGTATCAGGTTATATGGTCCCCATACATAATGTCACTGGGAAAAGCCATTGAGGAGATTATATATGGTAAGATTATGTATGGGGATGGGTTGCGGGGATGTCCCTTGCTCCCCTTGTAAACAAAAAATAAAGTTTGGGGGTTGCGGGGGTGCCCTCCGCAAGTTCAATACAAGTAATGCCTCCACAAAAAACTGTGACTTTTTTGTCAGGAGAAATTTTTGAGGGGACATTATTACATGGAACCCTGAAAAGCTATTATACATCATTACTGTTGTACACATCTGTAAAGAGCTCTGTTGTGTATCTGTTGTATGCCTCTGTAAAGCACTCCTTTTGCCACGCTCAATAAATACCATTATAATATTAATAATAATAATAATAATAATAATAATAATAATAATAATAATAACAATAATAATAATATTAACAGTGGTAGCACTTGGCCTTCTTGGATACAGCAAATCCGTCTCTGTTTTTGTGAGGAATTGGGGTGCAAGCATTTGTCATGAGGGAATTTGCAGTCGGAGCCACAACACACATGCTAATAAGCCCTGGAGGTGTAGTGTGTTAGGCAGGGGCGTTGCTAGGGGGGGCTAAGGGGGTTATAGCCCCTGATCTTTTGGTTGTAGCCCCGGATAGAATCTCAGGAGCTACAGCCAAAAGACTAGCTAGCCCTGAGTCCCAACAGTTCCGACATCAGCTTAGCCCCGGGTCTTTTCCAGACCTCGAAACTCCCCTGGTGTTAGGCCCTCGAACCGCGTTTGGAACTACAGTTCCCATGAGGCCATGTAGCTCTGGCCTGTCACGTGACTGGGCATGCTATGACTGGAGGCCCTTTAGCTCCGCCTCTGCCCGTGATGCTTGCTGGTGATTTTGGACATACAGGAATGGGCCGCTGCGAAGGAGCGCGCAGTGAGAAGGAGGACTGGTGGTTTTTCCAGCAGTGTGAGGCAGTGGAGTAACTTTGCTGAAAAAGTTGGGGAGGACATGACATCTGAAGAAAAGGTGCCCCAGCCAAATGAATGGGGACAAAATAGTGTGCCATGAAAGTTGGGGGGGACAAACACCCCTCGCCCCCCCTAAAATTACGCCCATGGTGTGAGGTGGCGTTCCGCTTGTTAGCGGGTAATTTTCCATACGCACGCAGTGTTGATTAGCGGTTCCCTCACAGCTGCTCATTGAAGACTGATAGCGGGTTCCGCCCACTGACTCCCCGCTTGCACTGCAGCACCTGGGGAAACCGGGGACAGTTCCCCCGGAATAAGATAAGTCCAGTAAGCATGAACAGTTGAAGTAACCAGTGAAGGTTGCGAGAAACACCGAGAGTGAATGTGATATAAGCAATACTGCGAAGTTAAGAGGAAAAACATATGAAGTGTATTTCTTGAGCTTGCATGAAGGGATGACTCAACAGCAAACTTTCCTTTCGAACATTGGCACATTGGTGTGTTATTTAATGCTCACTTTGTTTGTACTGTCGCTACATGTTCCTCGTGCTGCTCTCAGTGTGGGGTCATAATGGCAAGGGTCAATGTGCCTAAATATGCTTGCTTCATGTTGTCAGTACACATGTTTGTGCAATCATGCTGATAGGGCTTCAGCTGCCTTTGAGTGTTAACAAGTCAGCTGTTATTGCACAATGTTATTGCACTCAGAGACCCTGAACGGAAGCTGTCGATTGGACCTTGACCTCTTGCCCATCTCAGCCTCACCAACTACATTTCAAATGGGAAATACAAGAAGAAGAAGTGTTATGACATCAGTGCGGCCAGATTCCATTTAGGTACCTCTTGATGCGGCGCAGTGAGTACAATTCAGCAACAATGGGACTGCTGCAGTCTGGAGACTTGCCAAAGCATATTGCGGGAGCTGTGACAGGATCAAGGGTCTGACCTTGCCAAGGAGTGCCAAGGACCCCTCTCAAACTGGGGGCAAAAAAGCCTCGAAAACAGTGACATATTTTTAAAAGGTTCTGTTAGAAAACAAATATCGTTCCACTGATAATTGAGTCTTGGTAAAAATGTTCTTGCTCATGACAGAGTCACTCCCAACTTGTAGCTTCTTGCTGTGCGACAAATATTTCATAGACTCTGAAGAAGTTTCACTTAAAAAGGGCTGCAAATATTAACAATTTTAGAGGAAACGCTGGTTCCTATGTCCGGCCAGTACCAATAACTAGTGAGGTCCTCTGTGTGCAATCCATGTGATAAATGTGATAAATAAATAGTTTTTTGAGTCATCACGTTATGTACACATATACCATATAAGGCCACGCAAATATCCTGAATGTAGCATTGTTTGATGTAGAGATAAGTAACGATATGGGAATGCCCACACAAGAGATACTAACCTGAGAGAGTCTATATAAATGGATGGAAAAGAATGCAGTCTCCTCTGTAAAGAGGTATGATAACACATCAAGGAGAGGCTAACAAGAGGCAACTTGTAAATGCAATGACAACCAAAACATTCAGTACAAATGGCCTTCTAATGACGCTTCTTATATGCTACAAAGGGACTCAAGATGGCCGCCGGGTGTCAAAGCTCCTCGCCAGATAGGCGATATTATGCTACTTTTTTCCCCGCACAATGTTACTATTGCAGAATGATTCCAAGGCACTTATGAATGTGGAGCAGCTGGCAAATTCTCGTGGAGCATGTGGTTCGGATGCCCTAGAGCCCATGGCCCGATTCCTCCATGTTGGGGAAGCATAGGCGCTCCTCCCTATAAACTGACTGAACGGGGAGCTAAACACCACGCAGCTGACCACCATCATGTCCCTGCACTCAGCTCCCCGACCCCTGCAGACGCAATCAGAAAGGTTGGTGCACTGATATGAGCACCATTCCATGCCTACTCAAGAGTCTGCAGCAGTCCCTCTGGCCCTAATGCACCCCCTCTACCAATATCAAGTGAGCATGCCAGACTCGGCGTGCTGTAACATCTCCTTGAACATCGTGGGAAGCTGCCGGAGCAGCACCCCACACTGGCACAAGTGAAGGAAAACCCTGCTGGTCTATTTTGGGCTATTTTGAATAATCCAACTTTCACATCTTTGATCTTGTGGTGAACCCTTGAGCATGCTGCACTGCAAAGTGCACAGTTATGTTGAGAAGGTTTCCACCTCTTTATTTGCATTTTTCCTTATTTCAACAACGAAAACATTTTTCTTCAAAAATAGATGCTGCGTTAGCGTGGCTGTGTTACATCCTTTGCTGAGCTTGCTGCCTCCCTGATTGGGCAGCATGTGTCCTCTTAAACAAATAGCAGCCACCAGCAGGTGTTAGCCAGCCCCACACCATCAAGGCCCCTACAGTAAGGCCCTGTCTGCTCCTGTCTAGGCCTTCTGGCCCTACTCTTTGTACATCTATAGCCTAAGATGTCCCCTCGTGTTGGTTACTCCTTCCACGCACCACTGGACTGTGAAACCCCCCCCCTTCTTGCCCTCACGTGAGTACTGACTGTTGCCTCGTGGTTTCTTCTTTCTCTAATTGACTCACTCCCTACCTATCCAGTCATTCACATTGCAGATGTCCCCTGTACTACAGTGAAACGTCACTCTGCTCTCATTCCCTGAGTTACATTTCCTCTGTTGCTGTTCTGCAATTCCTGTGTCATCCTGCATTGTTTCTGCCTGTTAGTGTAAAAATCTAATTTAGGTGTGTATTCATCCTGCATTGTTTCTATATGTTAGTGTAAAAATCAAATGTAGGCGTGCATTCATCCTGCATTGTTTCTGTCTGCTAGTGTAAACATTAAATTCAGGTGTGCATTCATCATGCATTGTTTCTGTCTGCTAGTGTAAACATTAAATTCAGGTGTGCATTCATCATGCACTGTTTCTGTCTTTTGTGTAAAAAACAAATTTAGGTGTGCATTCATCCTGCATTTTTTCAGTTTGTTCGTGTAAAAATCAAATGTAGGTGTGCATTCTTCCTGCATTGTTTCTGTCTGTTAGTGTATTGTTTCTGTCCGTTATTATAAAAATCCATTTAGGTGTGCTATCACCCTGCATTGTTTTGTTTGTACTCTTAATACCCACTTTGCCAACTGTGTATCTGTTTCAGAGCTGTGCATTGCAGCACTCACACCTACCAAACCCCCTCTCACTTGCTCTCTGCCTCTCACTTCCTCCTCCCGCTCCAAGATGGAACTCTCCATCCCCACTAATCTAATCCAACTGCTACACCATCACCTGTCCTCCCTCTCTCACAAAATCTGGACATAAGAAGCATAGAAAATACATCCTTGCAGCAAACCCTGGCCTCCCAATTGCAGACACCTACGTCAGTGCATCCTCAAGAGAAATCTTCACTGACATCCTCTTCTCTGTCCCATCTCCTGACCTCTCACCTCCCGGCCTCTCCCACCTTACTCTTCCACATACATTAATGGTGGTAACAAGTTGGAAGTCCTCCTTACAGGCTTCTTCTCATCCGGCTGCTGCCTCAATAACTAGCTCACAGGCACATTCCTGATCCGGGCCCTCAGGCCAACCTCCTTCTCTTTGACCGGATCCTGCCATCTCTCATCAATTTCCTTCCTTCCCCTGCCTCACCCCCTTCTACCCTCTCTAATCCACCAACCCCAACGGAATCCACACGCCCCTATACCCTGCCTCAAAAACCTTCAAAGGCAGCGATCATCTCCACCTGGCGACCCAAAACTCACGCTCAGCCAGCAAACACTCTGCTGACATCTGCTTCTCCTTGAAGACACTGACCTGGACGTACTTGTTCAATGCCAGCTCAGTTACTTTCTTTGACTCACTCCTATCCGACGGATTTAAGATCACCTCAAAGCCTCGACCCAACCATGCTGGCAGAGGGGTTACCCTAATCTTCCCAGAGTGGATTCCTTCTTCCATCCTACCCACTCAGCCCTATTCGTCCTTTGAGAGCCTAGTATGCAAATTGGTAATCTCTCCTTCCATCACCTTGACCATTGCTACCATTTACCGGCCCCCAGGCACTTCTTCTCTGTTCCACTCTGAGTGGGCAGACTTCTGTTCCTCCCTACTCTCTACCACCTCCAACCTGCTAATTCTAGGTGACTTCAACTTCCACCTAGACCCCGCTTGCACAGCAACCACCCTCTTCACTGACCTCTGCTCCTACTTATCACTCTCCATTCTTCCCTCTGACCCTACCCATTCTGCTGGTCACACGTTAGATGCCATCATCCACTCCAACCTCACTCTCTCTACTTCCCTGGTCACCCCTCTCTCCTGGTCTGACCACTGTCTCTTCACCACTCATCTGGGTCCCTATGGTCCTGTGACAACTCCACATAAAACTATGCCAACCTCGTTCTCGAACATCCGTCCGATGAAACGAGTGTCAGCTGCTGCCTTCTCTTCCACCTTCATTCCCCCTTGTCCTACCAACACAGACTCTACCACTGATTCTGCCCTCAGCAACCTCTACCTGTCCATTACCAACACCCTTGCATCCTTGTCCTAGTCATGAGGTTCCGGCTGAAAATGAAGTATCTAAAATCATAAAAGACCTCAAAGACACGTCCTGTCCTGCCGATGACTGTCCTACAAGTACTCTTAAAGAGTCTTTAGAAACTCTGGTCCCATGGATCACTAAATTGGTAAATCTCTCTTTTGATGAGGGTCTGGTGCCGGAACTGTTAAAGTCGTCATGGATCACACCCTTACTGAAAAAGGAGAACCTCGATCCAGCGAATAAAGACAACTACAGGCCTATTACCAACGTGCCTTATGTTCTCAAAATAATTGATAAATTGGCCTACTAACAGCTACAGGCCCATGTCGAAAAATACAATATCCTGGGCACCCGTCAGTCGGGCTATAGGGCACGTCATGGGACTGAGACAGCTATGCTAGATCTCAAATCTACCCTAGCTAGCATAGCTGATAATAATTAAGCTGCCTTGCTCATGTTACTTGACCTCTCCGCAGCCTTCGACCTAGTTGATCACAGCTTACTGGTGTCAAGGCTCTGAGAGGTCGCCAGGTGCTCCGCAAATGCATCCAGATGGATTGCCTCCTTTCTGGGTCCCAGAATGGTAAGGGTTTGCGTGGGCGATAGCCAATCTGCCCCTATTTCTCAGACATGCGGAGTTCCGCAGGGCTCCTGTCTATCGCACTTGCTTTTCAATCTATACATTCGTCCTCTTCTTGACCTTTTAAATAAACTAGGCATGCAATACACAAACTACACTGATGATACTCAAGTGGTTATACAGCTGAGTGGCCTTTATAGCAGCGATTCTGCAACCATCAACAAAATATACAAAGATATACAAGACTGGATGGCCTGCAATTCTCTTGCCCTCAATGATAAAAAAACTGAAATTCTCATTGTGGCATCTAAAAACACCAGGGTGAAACTAGATCCCGACTATGCTAGTTTCCTTATTGCTGATAACACCATTCTCGTTCTGAAGAAGGTTAAGACATTGAGAGTTGTACTTGACGAAGATCTCTCAATGAAATTTCACGTCTCCAGCATCAAATCAAGCTGTGGTCTTATAAATAAGAGAATAGGATATATTTGCCCATTCATATCACAAGAGAACTGCGCTCTAATTTCCACCGCACTAATTCATTCTAGATTGGATTACTGTAATAGCCTCCTAGCGGGCACCATAGCTCTCAACATCCAATCACTACAAGTGGCTCAGAATAATGCTGTGCGCAATATCTTCACTCAGTCCCGTCGCACACACATTTCCACCTTTAGGAAAAAACTTCATTGGCTCCCCATTAAACACCGGATAACCCATAAGATATTAACCACGACTCATAAATGCCTTAGTCTCAGCAGTCCCACCTACCTGTCAGACCGTATAAGCATTAAGCCAAACATTAGGAACCTTCGGTCATCCTTGGCCATCATTCTCAAATAGCCCAAAATTAGGACAGCTAAATTTGGTGGCACAACTCTTGATGCACAGGGACCCCTGCTCTGGAACAAACTTCCAGCCCAGATGCGGCAGATTCAGAACTACTCCGTCTTCAAACGCGCCATAAAAACCCATTTGTTCAATATGGAATAACTCCTTGACCTTTCTCCTTCTCTGCTCTATTTAGGCTTCTCTATATGTTTGTCTGTCCTGTTAAGTTTCCATGTGCGCCCTGAGGCCTACGGGCATGTTGGCGCTTTATAAGAATTAAAATTAAAATAAACCTGCCTCCAAGCGTCACACCTTGTACGACTCCGAACTTGCAGACCAGAAAAAGTAAGTGCAGGGCTGCTGAACAGAAGTGGCACACTTCAGGCTCACCCTCTGGCAAAATGTCCTGCCGCCTGCCCCAGAGACACTACAGACTCTCCATCCATGCCAAAAATATTAGCCCACATTCAGGCACGAGTGTCCAATGCATCCAACAACATGGCTGAACTCTTCAAAATCTGCAGGGAACTTTCCAACCCGTTCGCAGTATTTTCTGACCCTACTCCTTCCCAGGCCCTTTGCAATGCACTCGCCTCTCACTTCACTTCCAAAATCCAAGACATACTGAACAGCCTCGTCACACACTCTTCCAACCCAGCCTGCTTCCCGCTTTCTCCCCAACACTCACCCTTCTCCTTCCTCCTTCTCCTCCTTCGCTCCTGTTTCCCCTGAAGAAGTCACTAGAGTTGTCAACTCCATTTGGTTCTCTTCCAAACAAGTTTCACCTTGCTCTTCCAGAACCATCAAGGACAACATCTCCTCTCTCGCCCCTGCCCTTGCTGACCTCTGCAATCACTCCTTTGCTTCTGGTTCTTTTCCAGCCTCCCTCAAGCACTCCCTTATGCACCCCCTCTGAAAACAAAACCTCTGCAGATCCTTCCTGCCCAGCCAACTACCTCCGCATTTCCATCACCCGCTTCCTGGGGAAACTGCTCGAGAAGTTGGACCTGCCCCAACTCAACTCTCATACCAAACTTCTTGGCGGCTTACATGACCACCAGTCTGAATTCCGAGCATCCAGAGGCACGGAAATTGCTCTTCTGAACACGTGTAAAGAAATGCTTGCATCCCTTGACTCCAACTCTCCTGCTGTCCTCCTCCTCCTTGATCTCTCTTTTGCATTTGACACAGTAAACCATTGTATCCCCATAAAAAGGCTCTTTGATAGCCTTGGTATCTCGGAGCGGGCACTGGACTTGCTTACCTCATTCCTAACTGACCGTTCTTCTAAAACCATTCCGGGCCCTTTCGCCTCCCCTACTTCCTCTTCCATCTGTGGCATACCCCAGGGCTCCATTCTTTTGCCCTGGTTCTTTAACATATACCTTTCTCTGTTAGCAAGCCTAATTTCTCATTGTCCCCCAACTTCCAGTGTGATGCTGATGACACACAACTCTTCTTCAAACTTCCTACTGACGCCCTTGCACTTTCCTTCAACCCTGATTGCTTCTCTACCATCCAGGCATGGTGCTGCTAATGGCCTATGCCTCAATGCCAGCAAAACCGAGAGCCTCCCTATTGGGTATCCTGCACCCTACTTCTTCCCTTCATTCTGGACTTCCTCCATGGGCTCCTTCCTTGCCCCCTCCTCTGAAGCTAGGACTCCCAGAGTCATCTTTGATTCTTCCCTTTCCTTCATTCCTCATATTCAGGACATTGCCAAGAAATCCCACGTTCAGCTCTTCCTTCTCAAAGGAACTATACCCTTCCTCACCTTTCCCCAGAGACTCAATGTTACCCGTTCTCTGGATCTCTCCAGGCTAGATTTTTGCAATATCCTAATCCTTAATCTTCCTTCGCCCACCCTGCAACCCCTCCAACTAAACCAGAATAGGGAAGTGAGACTTATCCTTGGCCTCAAGCCCAGGGACCGCATCTCTTCTGCCCTACAAAGCCTTCACTGGCTCCCGGTCTCAGCACAGAATAAATTCATATCCCTCTGTATCATCCGCAAGGCTATCTGGGGCTGGGGACCAGGCTATCTTCAATGCTGCCTGACGAAATACTCCCCTCCTAGACTCCTGCGTTCCACTGGCACCTGTGTGTGAAGCGGTTTGCTAACCATAGAGCTGTTGATCGATCACTCTTCTCTGTGGGATCCCTCCTGTGGGGTAGCCTCCCTCTCCCTCTTGAGCAGGACCTCCTAAAGTTCTGAAAAAGCCTCAAGAACGTTCTATTTACCTCTTCCTTCTCCTCCTCTCTTCCCTGCTAATCATACAGTAGCGTGACTGATGCGCAGGGCCCTTATGCATCCTCGTTCCCCTGACCCTCCGCATCTCTCATCCCAGCCGCTGCCTATTTACTGCACTTACTTAGGCCCACCCTCCCCTCAGGAGATGACACTTAGGTTCTTCTCTTCTTAGCACTTCACGCAGAGCACTTCCCCAAGAGCACCACAGCACCTATCCCTCCCCCCCTCTTTCCCCTCTGCACTTGCACGCTCTGAACACTCACAAGGCATACTAGGTTTGTCTCCCCTTCCTTTTCTCATTTTCTTTTTACTATTCAGTGTTTTATCTTTGTTATAATTCATTGAGAAATTATATGCCTACCTTCCCCTCCCCCACACTTTGAAACAGTTTTGCTAATTGTATAAACGCCTAACAAATGACCAACAAATAAATAAATAAATCAGGAACCCATCCAGGCCAAGGTGGGAGGGTCGACTTCCATTTGGCTTCTGTGGTCAGGAAGGTTCCATGTCTTTACAATGACACTCAAAATAACAACATACTTTAAAAACGACACCTAAATAATGAAAAAAGTCATTTTTTTAATCTTATTGGGCCCCGAATACTCCCGTTGCTACTGCCTTTTTACCCTACACCTACTACCCCTGCCCCCTGCCCCTTTTAATCCGTTAACCCACCCCATATTTATTTTTCTACTTTATGTTTTCTCATTATTTAGGTGTTGTTTAAAAGGTTTGTCGTTCATTGTTTTTCATTATAAACACTGGATACTGGTCAGGAAGGAGTTGTGTTATATTTCCCTTGGGCCTGACAGTTTTCCAGTCACAATATTGGCTTATATTGACAGCCTTTGGCATGAAAATGACTTCTTACAGTAGTAATAATACTAGTATTACTGAGCAGAGCAAATACAACTGTGCTCTTAGAGTGGCTAACTGACTTTGGGAATGGGTGTTCTTGCAGTGCCAGAACTGGTATTACTAGGCAAATCCAACATAGGTGTGTCTTGCAGATTCAAAGCTGATATAGAGTGGAACAGCCAGTATGCAAAAACTCCATTACACCGGCAGTACATTGTTATGGGCACAGTGCAACAAGGGTTTTTAAAGTGACAGTTCTGGTAGATATTGGCACAGCCACATTAAAATAACCTCTAATAGTAACAGATCGCTGTGGGGTTGCTTAAGGATATTCTACCGGCTATTGTCCTATGGATCACGAAGGCTGCTAATATTTTTTGTTAATCAGGTGACATCCTGGTGGAATTAAAACAAGCTACTTTGAAAATCCCTCTTTGGATGCAGCAATGCTGTCTAACTACCGGCCTATCTCTCTTACGCCTTTTTCTATGAAGCTTCTGGTGTTTTTGGTGTCCCCTCTTCTCTCCTCGTTTCATTCGTCTGGCTTTCTTTTTTTATTTTTGTATTAGCATCATTTGTTTTAAAACAAAACCTTAGATGCAGATACACTTACATAAAAGTGAAAATAAAATAACCACAAAAGCAGTGAAATATTTAAAAGAAAATTATGAAGAATATAAGTGTCTCACATGTGCAGTTGTGATACAATTTCACTGTTCAAAGAAGTGAAAAAGTTTAAAGATTCAGAGGGAGCCAGGCCCCCTGTGTCTGTCGAGTGAGAGCCTGTCTAATGTGCCTTTAGTGCCCATTTGATCTAGTATGCCAAAGATCAATTTAACCAAATTCAAAAGCGCCAGCGTCAAAGATAGCTTCCCCCACCACCTTAGGATTGGCCACCATTCTACCTGTGTTCTGGTGGCTGATTCTTCAAAGAACTTTCCCAGGAGCCTGTCTCTCATGTCTGTTAGTGGTTCACAGAACAAGACTAGGTGCTTCAGAGTTTCCACATCTTTTCTGCAGAAGCAGCACGTGAGGATTCTGTCCTTCGGAACCTTCTTTCTCCTTTCCACAGTCTCCCTTGTAGGGAACCGATTAAAGCGGAATCTCAGAAAGTTCTGCCTTTCCACCGGGGATGGAAACCTCTCCAAGTATGGTGGGACCGTTCCTCTTTTAAAGTGTTCGTCCGGGCCCTGGACTGTGGTCTTATAAGCCATTAATGTATCCTTCGTGAGGATCCAGTCCAAGTCCAACAACTTCGCTTTGACCCCCAGTCGGGTTGCCCAGTAGTAGATCTTCAGACTGTGTGACGTTTTTTAGTATGGACTGGCACCTTCCTCGGCAGGGGTTTAGGGGTGGAACTGCTTTGGCCTCAATCTGACATTTCCGATAAAGACACAGTGATTTCCACACCACCTTCTGGCTTTCTGAATACTTTTTAGTGAGGCTTCCATCCAGGAAGGGGCACGGAGAGTGTATTAGTCTCCGATTTGGATGACCTGGCCATGATGGCAGATAGTGAGGCAGTGGGGGCTTTGATATTGCTTGATCTTTCTGCCGCATTTGATACGGTAGACCACTCTATTCTACTGTCCTGCATTGCCACAGCTTGTCTCTCCGGCCCCGTCCTGGCCTGGTTTTCTTCCTTCTTGTCTGATAGGAGTCAACGTCTGTCACTTCTTCCTTTTTGTTCTTCTACTCACTTGATTTGGTGTGGTGTTCCCCAGGGCTCTGCCTTGTCCCTTATGCTGTTCAACATCAATGTTCAGCCTCTTTTCTGCCTGATACTCTTGCATGGCTTCCGGTGCTTCGCGTACACCGATGACACCGAGATACTGGTCCGATTAGATTCGGCCCAGCCTGAGGTGTCGTCGCGTCTGCGCATGTGCCTGAGGGCCATGAAGGGGTGGATGGATGACAATTTTTTGAAGCTCAATGGGGACTAGACCGAGATTCTGGTGTTGGGTTCGCCTCCTGACCCTGCACTTTGAGTGTCTTCTTTCTGGATCTCACAATTAGGAAGCCTGCCTGTCCCAATGGTTGTGGTCTAAAATCTGGAAGTGACCTTCTCAGCTACCCTCTCCATGATATGATAGGGCATTTTTAACGCGCCTATACACAGGTGTTTCCAGGCGCGACGAGGCAAGGAAGGGGGAACAGAGGGAGGCAGAGACAGCGATCTTACTAGGCCAAGTGACATTGAGCTTGTGCAAGTGCAGGTGAGGTTGGAGGGGAAAAGTGCCAGGGGAAAGGGGAGGGGGCAGTGATGTACATGGGATCAAAACAATAACAAGAAGTGCGGCCAGCAGGTAGCAGGTGCAAGGGTAAGTGCAGACAGCAGGTGTCCAAAAGTGCAGCTAGGAGGACTGTAGGGTTACAGATACAGACCCAAGTGAAAGGGTTGCCTGGAGGAAGTGCGGGTGTGCAACTGGGCAGGCAGGGACCTGGGCCCGAATCAGAGGGTAGCCAGGTGGCCAATGCAGTATCAGACAGGAAATCAGCATGGGAGAGGAGGAGAGAAGGCAGAAGCAAAGAAGAAGGTCTTGAGTTGCTTCCGGAACCGGAGATGGTTCTCCTCAGGTTTCAGAGAGGCAGGAAGGCAGTTCTAAAGGCAGGCTCCAACCGAGGAAAGAGATCTAACACCGACCCGTTGCTTGGAGAAGCGACTGACCCTGAGGGAGTTGGAGGTGGAGGAGCGAAAAGCTTGAGTAGCAAGGTATTTACGAAGAGAGAGTTGGAGGTATTGAGGACCAAGGACCCTGAAGGCTTTGTGGACAATGCAGAGGGTTTTGAACTCAATCTTCACAGCCACTGGGAGCCAGTGCAGAGATTTCAGTCCTGGAGAGATACGATCCCTGGGCTTGAGGCTAACGACAAGTCTCGCAGTCCTGTTCTTGATGAGTTGCAGAGAGCGGAGAGTAGAAGCAGGCAGATTTAGAAAGAGGCTGTTGCAGAAGTCCAGCTTAGAGAGAACCAGAGCTCTACACATGGCCTCTCAGGTTGGGGCAACCTGTAAAGCTGCCCACTTCTTTCTCAAAACACTCTGCAAGGTGCTGCCCTTCTTGCCTCCTTTGTTGTGTCCCCGGGTAGTCTCGGCCTTAGTATTGAGCCTCATTGACTATTGCAATGCCCTCTATCTTGCTCTTCTTCGGCTACAGCTCTCACAGAACGTAGCCGCCCGAGTGGCTACTTCCAGCCCTTATGGTGCCCATATCAGCCCTGTGCCTGTGCTCCATGCCCTTCAATGGCTCCCAGTAGCTGAGAGGATAAAGTTTAAGGCATTGTGCTTGGTCCATCAAGCATACTATCCTTAAGGGGCTGAGTATTTGCAGGACACATTTCAGCCCTACATCCCTCAACGGGCACTGCAGTCTGCTGCATCCGATCTTGTTGTAGTTCCTAGGTTCTGTCTGACTAGAGTGGGCAGTCGTGCCTTCACTGTGGCTGCCGGTAAACTATGGAACAACCTCCCTCCCGCTTTCAGAGGTGTTGAGATTCACTGTCATTCATGTTGTCATATTAAAACATTACTCTTTGAGTGCTGAGCTGTTCACCTGAATGTGCTGTCTGTCGCACCAGGATGCCTTCGGTCAAACGTGTGTGTTATAAATTCGCTAACATAACAACACAACAATGCTTGTATATTATGGGAAAAGGTTTCATGAAAATGCATTGAAAAAAGGGCCTATGCACTGTTGGTGTTCTGGCACATATCAGATTTATTTCATGTGTTACCCAAGAGAACTGAATGAAATGTCTATGTGCTTTTACCCAATTCTTCACAAAAAGTGTGCCTCATCATTTCAACCATTCATTTAAAAATACTCTTGGGGAACAATGCCATTAGTGGTAAATGTGGGCTTAGCCAACATGATAATGTATTCTCACAGTGGTAATACTGGCATTATTGGGCATATCCAACATGAGCGTCTTCTTACAGTGGCCATATGGGATATACTAACATAGTCAATATGGCAATATCTTCTTACAGTGGCAATGCTGGCATCACTGGGCACAGGTAACATGGTGTGTTCTTACAATGGCAATATTAAGAAATACTGGCACCACTAGATGGCCAATGTCCTCTTAAAGTGGTAATACTGGCATTATCGAGCATATCCAACAGGGGCATCTTCTTACAAAGGCCGTAGTGGGATATACTGGCACAGTCAAAATGCAATATCTTCTTACAGTGGCAATACTGACATTACTGGGCACAGGTAACATGTATGTCCTTACAATGGCAATATTGAGCTTTACTGGCACCACTATATGGAGCTGTTCTCGTACAGTGGCAATATCAGATTTGCTGGGCACATTCAGTGGTACAATACTAGCATTATTGGTCACAGCCAACTTGGGAATGTTCTTACGGTAGCAATACTGGCATGTTGTCACAGTCAGCTTTTGGAAGATTTTTTTTTTCTTTTTTTTTTTACAGTGACACAATATTGGCATATATTGTCACAAATATTGTTTTACAATGGCAGTTTTTGACATATATTGGTGGCACAGTCCTCAAGAATTTATGTTGGAAAATGCTTCAGTTTGTTGTTGCTGACCTGCTATCTGTTGGATTTTTTCATTTGTTACCCTACAGAACCGATTGTAAATTGTATGGCTTTTTGCCTAATTCTTTACAAAATGTGTGTTGACATATGCATCATTTTATCTAATTACTTCACTAGTTTCTTGATGGTAGAACCCCCAAACTGCCCTTGATTGGTTCTGTCTCCATCGCTATGCTCAGTCATTTGCACCCATTATTGGGAAATATTTATAATCCATAAGTGAAAAAAATTCCCAGAAGCTGTGCACTAAAAACATAGGCTACTGGGCTACTGGTCAATGCTGGAAGCCCCCAATCCTGTCCGGTACCGCGAAGCACATGTCGCCCCATCACATCCCCACCCTCATGAAACACGTGCATGACCCCAACTTGTGAATATCCGATCAGCCAAAAAGATGAGCCATTTCCCACAAAGGCATAGTTCTCAACCATTTGTGTCACCAAGGCGGGTGAAAACACTCGATTTTATTTTTGGCAGGTGAGAGGCCCATTGAAACGAATGGGCGTGCTGGAGGCTTGGCGGGTGAGTCGCCTGTTTACAAGGCGGGTGACACCCGCCAAAAGCGTGTGAGTTGAGAGCTATGCAAAGGTAGTACTATTGGTCAGTTACATCTGTTTCTTCAAGCAGGACAGAAATCGAATAATTATGTAGTATAGAACTTAAACCTGAGCTTCATTTTTCCTGTCTTGTCCGCACATCCAAATCTCTGCAGGCTGGCCAAACTGTGCAGCTATGAATATTTTTATTTTCTTTAAAGGGCACCCTAAGAGAAGCGATTATAAAGTGCCGGAAATGCTCTTTGTTGTCTCCATTCATTAGGAACTGGCAAATCTTGCCTGTCAGGGGTTTTGTACTTTACTTCTGATATCCTGTTCCTGGGCTCCCAGGTATAATTAAAACCATCATAATTACCGACACAACAAATCCCCAGAGCTCCCGCCACTTGGTTCATACAGCGGGACTCGGCAGAATCGCGCGGAGCATACCCTTATCTCTGGGAGGAAGCAAACATCTGCCGCGCAGCCGTAAACACAAATATGCAGGCTGGCTGACCTTTCTGTCATGGCGGCTTACCGCCATGATCTGTGGTCTGTGTGATTAGCCGCGCGCCTAAAATCACTCAGAAATTCTACAGGAAGCCGGCAAGACGCTTCGACGACGGCGTGCTCCTGGTTGCCAGGCCCAGGAGGAAAAACAAAATGGCCGACCTCTTCAGGCGCTCGCCTTAAGCCCCCCCTCCCCTTGCCTGGAAACATTTGTAAGAGTGACATTGTTTGCACGGGATATTCAGGAGGGACAGCAGGCAGCATATGTTCAGTAATTACTGAGCCCAGACACAGGACGAGAGCAGCGAGAGCTAATGCAGTCTCTGCATAATACAGTTTCTATGAGCACGTAATGATCAGCGCTGAGCTTTGGGGGTCTCTTGTAGAACACAAGATAAACTATTCGGAACAAATTGAAACTCTGTGACTCGGGCGGCCTTCTGAGATTGGTCCCCTTGCCTTATCGAGGTAGGATTCTGCACTGGTCTAGAGGGGCTTTACTAATAAGTCCACATACCATCCTGGGAAGCCCCAAAAGGTAACGGCTTGATATGCAGATCCTTAAATGATTAGCATGAACCCAGTGTAATATTGCAATAGAAATGGATGGACCAATTGTGGGCCCAGGTCATTGGGCTATTTTAGCAAAATTCTTGTCCAAATCTTGGCGTCATCCGCACGATGAAAGGCACAGGCTACCCGGATCCATAAAGGTTTCCATGGCTTTCCCATGAAGGGCCTGATCTGCAATGGTGGTCCATCAAGCCCCTTTAATTTCAATGGATTGCACCTGTTTGTTCCAGTTGCAAGGAAAGCTGCTCATTATGACAATATGCGGAGATCCGAATAATGATCCCCACATGAAACCAAGAGGCTTTCACCGGAGGGTGCAGGAATCCTGTGCAGGCACTCTGGTGCAGGGCTTCCGTGTGAACTTCCGGCATCGCTGCTCAGGCGCCATCACCACAATGGTGCAAATGTCGGGGCAAATCACAAAAGCTGTTTTTCTGCATTTTTTTTTCATACGTCCCATTCAGAAAGAGTTCAGAATGGAAAATAAGATGACGCAATGGGGGCTCGAATCCCTTAGATCTGATCCACTAATGTGGCTATCTATTACCACTGGTTACTATAGCAACAAAATCACATGTCACCCATCAGGACGCAACCCACACTCGCTACGCATGACCGAAACACATGCATGGCCAGTGGTGAACTCCCAATCCCCCAAACTGGTGACCGAAGATTTGGTGTGTAAAGCGCAATCATCCACCCAAAAGTATCTTGGTGCTATAAAAATAAAATTATTGTTTTATAACGCACTTAATCCCGAAGAGGGTTGTATGTGCAGACGCAGGATTCAAACCCATGCTGCTCTGCGTTGTCAAGATGAGCGTGAGCGCGTTGCCACTGAGCTATATTGAAGTATACTGATAGTAAGACTGAGAATGAGATAGGTGTGGCCGACAAATATCATATAATGTTGTGCGGGGTCCTATACGCTGCAAAACAAAAAAAGATTTCAAAGATGTTCCAAAGGTTCCATTTACAAATGCAAGTGTATTGCAGAAGCATATGAGGTGGTAACATTCTATCCTATAGGAACATCTTCAAAACTCACCTCTGCAGCTAATAACCATAGCCACCGCCACAGTCTGATACCCCAGGAAGCGCCTGATGCCTCATCAAGTGAATGTGGTGAACAGCCGCAGTGGGTATGTGTGCACTCTGGTTTCACCTTCTGCACTCCCGGCCTCTGTATCCCAGTAACAACGAAAAGGGCACGTTTGCAATTGGAGTCGGCTGCGGGTGGACTCCTCAGCTATTAAGGGGGCAGTAGACCCACTTTATGCAAACTCTTGATGGTGCAATCTGCCCACCTAAAAGGTTGGCACTCAGGAAGGGGATTTGCAAACGCTGCCAGGCCATCTCCGGCAGCACTGATAGTGCTTGTGTCACTACACAACTGGCCTCCCTTTGGAAGTAGTTCAAGCACCCCCCACCTCCTATGCAGTATTATGGCAGTCCTTCCATTGGGGGGTGACCATTTAATCGTCTGTGGACCTCATGACCCCTAAAAAAGGGTACACTCAAGGAACACATAATCCGGGGTCCCCAACCTTGTGTTACCAATGAGCAACGTATCCATGTTGGATGGAATGCTGAGCAACTTCCGTACTTTGATGTCATGTATGGGTCTTCAGTTGCTGGTAAAATTGCAGCACAAATCACAAATGTACTAAGCTCAATGTTGCTATTAGAACAAGTTAATTATAAATAATTCATACTGATCTCATCCAAGGGTAATCTAGTCGATGCCATTCTTAATGGCCTTTAACATATGTAAATTTATGTAACATGATCTGTATTTGGACCAAGCATGAAAAGTAACTGGATGTAACCTATATGTAAATGCACTTTACAGCTGGACTAAGCATGAAAGTAACTGTATGTAACTATCTCCTTAAGCACAACACTAAAATGTAAGTGGTTGTAACCGTTTTCTGAAGCAGAAGCACCCAGATGCCCATGGGTTAGGTGCGCTATATAATAAATAAATAAATAAATAAATAAACATCATTTGACATATATAAATCAAAGGTTTAGTAAATTAAGTGGCAAATCATTAATTTTTAGACACATGAGGTCCACAAAATTGTTTGTAAACTTTGCAGGACATAAAATAAATATTTCAGAATACTTGAGGTTCTTTCTCAGGAAATTTTAATACCATTTAATGGCAAATATGTTATTTTAGGCATGTTTGAACAGTAACAACACTCATAATGTTGAGCATTTAAAACAAAATATAAAGGCTTATTTTGGGCTCCCCGAAAGGGATTCTCAGGATCTTTAGTAGCAAATGGTGCATTTTTAGGAACACTGGACAGCATATGGTATGATATAAAGATCACTTCAAACAGGCTTTGGAGAAAGAAGGAAGGGGGATTATCAAAAAGTGTGTCTGATGAAAAAACTTTCATCAGACCTTGTGTCGCCTGGAATGTAGTAAAAACTACTGAAGCAAATGACACTATTGCATATTATGTTAAAGAGAAAATATAATAGTTAGATTTCCATCTAAAAAGATAGACAATAGTCATTTATAGTTTTGTTTGTAGTTATTTTTAATTCCCAAAGTTCATCTCTAGTTGAGGGAGCAGAATTCCAACATATTGCCAATGCATTTCAGACCCAGTAACTGGTCCTTCATCAGGTCGAATTCTATAGTGCCAGAAAAAAACAAAAACACTGATTAAATTACTAGTAATACAGTTTGTCAATTCTCACAACAATTGTGCTCAAGCAACAAAACTCACACATGTTGTTAAAGCTAAATAGGGATGCACTAAACTTGATGTCAAGTACCTGT
This sequence comes from Ambystoma mexicanum, assembly GCF_040938575.1. Classification (NCBI taxonomy): domain Eukaryota; kingdom Metazoa; phylum Chordata; class Amphibia; order Caudata; family Ambystomatidae; genus Ambystoma; species Ambystoma mexicanum. The sequence continues at coordinate 1,604,288,891 of NC_090929.1, read as the reverse complement.
AATTGGAGGAAGCTTTGCCGCGAATGTGATGCAGCTGTGTGTTTCTTCAAATATTCACAATTTGAAGAATGCCTTAATTTCTATCCAGAAATCCAAATTTCAGTATTTGTATTCACAATAGCATCCAAATGCAAGTGTGACTGATGCTCCTTTCCTGCAAAATATACAGAAAAACAATATGTTGCTAGTGTATCCATTATTTCAAATGAGGTGAATAGCTTCGATCATAGTATGTCTTGTCGATCATAGTAGGTCTTGCAACTCATCTACTTATAATCAGGCATAATCTAACTCATCCCTTATTCCAAAGAAAACATCAACCCTGCTGTTTGTGCAAATGAATCAATTGCAATATTCATCAATGCTATACGATAAACAGCTATCACATTTAAGAAGAAAAACCTCTAAATTGGCCATGGTAAAATATACTCGATGTTCATAACCAAGCTTCATAGGATCTTGTCCAAGTTTAAAAAAATCATAATTCAGAAGTATTGTCATGAATACATAATAACAACTTGTTTCTACACATGTGCCATCTCATTGTTCTTACTCATGGATTATGATCAACAAATTAAACAACCATCTGCATCCTGCTAGTCCAAACATTAGGTGTAATTGAAATAAAAGGTTCAATGCTGTATGATTATAACTAAGAATTATTCATAGAAAACAGTGTAAATCCAATTCTTCTTTCAATCCACTGGGGGAAACTGTGTCAAGCCTCTCAATCCAGTATGCCTCACGTTGTTCAAGTTTCTTTGCCACACTGGTCCTTATGTTTGCTGTTTCTATCACTTCCAAAATTTGAACACGCATTTGCGAAACTTGATGATTAGCTTGATTAAAGTGTCTGGCAACTGACAAATACTGGTTGCGAGTTCTTATACTAGATTTATGCTTGTTCCATCTTAAACGAGCCTTCCCGCTTCTTTGTCCAATATATAGTAGACCACACAGGCATTTCATACAGTATACTACTCTTTCTGTAGTACAGGTTGAATAGCTCTTGATTCTAATCTTTCCACCTATTCTGGGCTGTGTCACTGTGTTTCCTTTTATAATGCTATTGCAGTTACTGCATGACATGCACAGAAATGTTCCTTGTTTTTGTGAAATTGGTATCATCCTCGTCTTGGGTTTTGTCTTCACTAACAAATCTCTCAAATTGCTACTCCGTTGATTGAGAAAGACTGGGTTCTCCTCAAGTAAGCTTTGAAATTTACCATCACAAGTTAGTATAGACCAGTGCTTAAGAATATATATTTTTATTATTTTTGGTGACTGTATGCTGTATTTACTTACAAATAAAAGTGGGTTCTCTTTCTTGGTTATGTTTCTGGCCGACAACAAGCTGGATCTATCCTGTAATCCTACTTTCTCTGAAGCAGTTAGCAATTTGTCCTCTCCCCCTTTTTAAATTTGTCCAGCATCTCCTTCTTTTCTTGTTCATATTGGCAGTCTGTGCTAGTAATTCTTTTAATGCAAAGCAATTGGCTCTATGGTAGACTATTGTAGCTGGAGGATGAAAACTCATTCTATGTAGAGATTGTTTTTGTCTGTGGGTTTATGGTATACAACAGTGTCAAATGTTGGTACATCAGGAGTTACCAGCAAGTCCAGAAAATTAACTCTCGGATGACCAATTTCATGCGTGAATTGAATCCCGGTGTCGATCATGTTAATGTATGCCAAAAATGAATTGAGGGTTTCTTGTGCGTCATTCCAAATAAAACAGATGTCATCCATGCATCTCCCCCAGTGTTTTATATATCAACTCCATACAGGGTGTCTGATGATATGGTCCTCTTCAAATTTCAGCATGAATGAGTTTGCATATGCGGGTGCCATTATTGCAACCATTGCCGTGCCACTGATTTGTGAGTAGTACTGTTTTTCATATTGGAAATAGGCCTTTTGTGCAATAAATTCTAGTAACATCATAACCCATTCCTTTGATGCCCCTACTTCTTCTTCTTGTAGCAACAACCATTCCACTGCCTGTTGTCCTAGGCAATGTGGAATGGAGGTGGAGAGGCTGTTGACATCAATAGTGACTAGAATGTCATGCTCATCAAGTTGGATCTGTGTGAGCCTGTTGAGAAAGTCTGTTGTATCCTTGATGTAAGTAGGATTTTTTTTATAATTAGTTGTAATATGGTGTCAATGTAAATGCCTAGGGGTTGAAGAACACTGTGAGTGGCAGCCACTATTTGTCGTCCAGGTGGTTTTAGAATTGACTTGTGAATTTTGGGAAGCAAATAGAGATGTGATGTCTTTGAAAACTCTGTGTAAGAAAGATTTTAGTTTTATCAATTTCTCTAGTCGGATTACAAGGTAAAACCTTGTATACATTTGTGTTGTTCAATTGTCTTAAAGACTCTTCTCTGTAGTCATCTGTATCCATTACTACTAGTGCTCTGCCTTTATCTGCTGGACGGATGGTGAAAGTCTCATCCTCGTATAAGTTTCTGATGATCGACAGTTCGCTCTTATTAAGGTTGCGAAATCTTGATGTTTTGAATGAGACTTTCTTCAAGTCTCGTAGAATAGCTTCATGGAAAATGTCTATTGTACCATGCAGTAATGGTGGTGTGAAATGACTCTTTGATTTGAGTTCCAAATAGTTGTTAGTTGTATCAGTTTCTGGAATTTCAACATCAGCAAAGTAGTCTTTCAGGTTCATTTTTTGAATAAACTTGAAAAGTTCTATTTTTGTGTCAAATAAACTAGTCCAAATGTAGGTACAAAACTAAGCCCCTTTTGTAGGATATTCTTCTCTGCAGTACTCAGACTACGTTTCAATATGTTGATGATTAAGTCCTCCTGTTTGGGTACCTGCTCTCTGGTTTCTGTGTAGTTCCTTTTCCTGCAGCCCCTCCTGGTTCTTTTCTTCCTTTGTCCTTGTCTAAAAAAGGCTGTCTCAATGGTCTATCTTCTCTTGTTGTAAAACTATCTGTAGTGGTTGTTTGTTCCTCAATGTTTGAAGGAGTTGGAACCCTCGAGGTGCTCAGGTGAGGTTGGGAGTCAGAGTCAGAACTTGATCGGTCTTGAGGAGCTTCTGGTTGGATGTGGTTGACCCTGATGCCTATACTTATCCATGCACGTATACACTTTGTCTTTATGGTAATCATAAGTGTCCCTTTTAAATTAGCAGATTTTTTTGTTTTCTAGTTCTGATTTATATTGCTCCAACTGTCCATTGATGTCTTCTAGCATGGTTTTCATATCTTCCCCACTTAGGCACTTGCTGAGGTCTGTTTTGATTATTTCAATATCCGTTATGATGGTTTTCAGTTCATTAGCCAATTCCTGTGTAGTCAGAAGGATTAAATCGAGCAAGCATTTATTGAGTATATTCTCCCATTTCTGAACAAATTCCTTGTTCTCTTTACAGAGAGTTGGTCGTACAGTTATTCGTAATCCTCTTGGGATGTGCTGTGCTCTGTAATATTTTGTTAGTGTTGTAGCATGCAGTTTTCGATTGATCTCTTTCCTAATCAGGTATTACAATTGTTTAATTTTTTTAGCTGGGTGTGAGTTTGTTGAACTTGTACTGGTATCCTTGATTAGAAATGGCTTCTGCTTCCTCTGTCGAAAAACCCATTGTTTGTACATGTTTGTCCGTTATTCTAGAAATTTCTAAATACAACATGTTTGTGACTGATATGGTGCGTGCCTCCGCCCCCTAATTAGGGTAAAGAATGAGGCAAAAATGAAAAGCATGGGCGAGCACCACTGATTTACTTAAATTTCATATAATGACTTGCAGCTTTCCTTGTGCAGTTAGTGGCGAGACCCAAGTAACCCAGTATACACTCTACTGGAAAAAATATAAACAAAAAGAGTGTCTGATGAAAAAACTTTCATCAGACCTTGGGTCGCCTGTAATATAGTAAAAACTACTGAAGCAAATGACACTATTGCATATTATGTTAAAGAGAAAATATGATAGTTACATTTCCATCTAAAAAGATAGATAATAGTCCTTTATAGTTTTGTTTGTAGTTATTGTTAATTCCCAAAGTGCATCTCTAGTTGAGGGAGCAGAATTCCAACATATTGCCAATGCATTTCGGACCCAGTAACTGGTCCTTCATCAGGGCGAATTCTATAGTGCCAGAAGAAAACAGAAACGCTGATTAAATTACTAGTAATACAGTTTGTCAATTCTCACAAAAATTGTGCTCAAGCAACAAAACTCACACATGTTGTTAAAGCTAAATAGGGATGCACTAAACTTGATGTCAAGTACCTGTAATTGGATGAACCTTTGCCGTGTATGTGATGCGGTTGTGTGTTTTTTCAAATATTCACAACTTGAAGAATGCCTTAATTTCTATCCAGAAATCCAAATTTCAGTATTTGTATTCACAATAGCGTCCAAATGCAAGTGTGACTGACGCCCCTTTTCTGAAAAATATACAGAAAAACAATGGGCCTCATTACGAACCAGGCGGTAAGTTACCGCCTGGGTCGTACCCTTACCACCATGGTGTAAACTAAGTTTACACCATGGTGGATGGCGGATTTACCGCCCCATTCCAAGGTGAGTGGGGCGGGAAATCCCCATTTCCCATTTTACCCTTCCCCATTCCCATTTTTGCCCCATAGGGCATAATGGGAGTGGGGAAGGCGCTAATTACGCCACCGTAAATTACGGTGGCGTAATTAGCACCATGGTCCCTTAGCGCCATGGATTTTAACGCCTGCAAAAAGCAGGCGTTAAAATCACCATGGCGCTAAGGGACCTTGTAATCAGGCATTAAGGGTCGGCGCCGTTTACGGCGCCATTAACCCCTTAATGCCTGACTCGTAATGAGGCCCAATATGTTGCTAGAGATTCCATCATTTCAAAATGAGGTGAATAGCTTTGATCATAGTATGTCTTTTCGATCATAGTAGGGGTTGTCAACTCATCTACTCATAATCAGGCATAATCTAACTTGTACCTTATTCCAAAGAAGACATAAACCCTGCTGTTTGTGCAAATTAATCAATTGCAATATTCATCAATGCTTATACGCTAAACAGCTAGCATATTTAAGAAAAGAACTCTAAATTGGCCATTGCAAAATATACTCAAAGTTCCTAACCAACCGTCATAGGATCTTGTCTGAATAAAAAAAAAAAAACACAATTCAGAAGTATTGTCATGAATACATAATAACAAATTGCTTCTACACATGTGCCATCTCATTGTTCTTACTCATGGATTATGATCAACAAATTAAATACCCATCTGCATCCTGCTGGTCCAAACATTAGGTGTAAACGAAAAAAAGGTTCAATGCTGTATGATTATAACTAAGAATTATTCATAGAAAACAGTGTAAATACAACTCTTCATTCAGTCCACAGGGGGATACTGTGTCAAGCATCTCAATCCAGTATGCCTCACGTTGTTCAAGTTTCTTTGTCACACTGGTCCTTATATTTGCTGTTTCTATCACTTCCAAAATTTGAACACACATTTGCGAAAATTGATGATTAGCTTGATTAAAGTGTCTGGCAACTGGCGGATTATCCCCCTAAGAATTCCTTTGAAACGTAGTGGCAAATAAAGGTTTTAAAGCACTCAAGGCCTTATACATTGAAGATAAGGGATAAGGAATAAAAAAAGAAAAGTTTTCTGGAGAATTTGGATACTCTTTCACAAAGCGAACATCTGGAAAATGTTGTTATATCCACATTAGTAGGACATTAACTTAGGACACAACTTGGAATTTTTGAAGACCACTTTACAGAAGAGGGTGGGGGGATTTCTTGATATTTTTCATTTTATATGACCCTTGACATAGGGTCAGCCTGCACATCACATGTTCAAACCTGTGGCAGAGCCGACTTAGCCATTCATCTTTCCTGGTCGATAAATTGAGTGCACTACATTTGGTAATAACATCTGTTCTGACAACATTTAGATGCAGGAAGAATGTAGCCCGAAAAGCAATATTAAAGAAAAAATGATAATTTAGTCACTTAGAAATTGTTTTCAGTAGCTTAAGTGAATTTCAATTCCAGCTACACTAATTACTGTATCCAGCACAATTTGAAACGTAGTCACTTTAATTGCCCATGCCACATGCCAGATAGGCAAAGTATCATACAATGAGATTTTTCCACCGGGACACTGCAATACAAGAAGTATGTAACATTTGTGCATATTAGGCACGTGGCCCACAAACACAAGCCTCACATGTAAAGAAATTGGCATATGCGCATTGGTTAAGAAATGAAAGTTTGGGCATGCATGCCACTTATTTGTTTTATATGCAGGTATAGCTGTACAAAGGCACAGAAGTTGGCAAATTTCACCAGAACACTCGCATGGGAATTTGGTTACTTGTTTTGCCGTTGGTGCACTTCCTTTGTGGACAAAGAATACGAAAACGAACCTTTCATCACAAAGACAATGTAATTTCGTGTGGAACATTATGGACACAAAAAAGCACTGTGGCAACAAACGTGTATCTTTCAGGTACAAAAGAAGCTCATTGGAACTTTGTTGACAGTTGGGGCATTCTAGTCAATTAGAGTAGCGGGAGAAGGCTCCTTTGGCCGCAACATTTTCTGAACTGATTGTGTACCTGATCCAGCCAGCGCTGCACCTCATAGTGTACTGGAGTTGCAAGACATTGAAGATTGCTGAAGGCTGCAGCTGTCCATATAAGTATGGGTGCAGTGGGGAGTCATGTTTACAGCAAATGTAACATAGTATTCACATGGAGGACCAGGCTGGCCTAGATTCTTTCTCTTCAATCACTGGGGCCCATCTCATCTGAGGTCTGTTGTGATTAACTTTGCATACATCTGGAGCAAGTGACTAGAATCTTGAGACGGAATGCGGGGCTTAGAATGTTTATCTATGAGTGTGTTCCAGGTTTCTCAGTTGCAAGGATGTAAGCCCTGAGAGAGGATGCCGGTGGGTGTCCTATGTCCCCTTTTACTTACCTGACTCCAAGAACTGTATTTGACGTACCTGAACTTAAGTAAATAACTCAACAGTTCACTGGAGTGTCAGAGTCATTTATGGCCAGACCCTGAATTCAACAAGGTCCTAAGAGATTAATCTCAGCAGCCACCTCCCTTGACCCCCTGCACCCAATTGGCCATCCCCACCACTCAGCTAACTCTACTGATGCCTCCACAGCTAACGCGTCCATAATCCTGGCCCAGCGTACACTGCCATTGCTGTCTCACCCCTACAGTTCCATTTTAGCCCCAGACCATGTGCCAGAGCAACTGGTGAGCAACATTACAGGGTCAGGCGAGCAACATGTTGCTCGCGCGCTACACGTTGAGGATCACTGCATTAGATGGTACTACCTTCTGGGGAGAAACATTCAGTGTTCACTTAAAGAGCCTATTTGTCAGTGTGTATGCTTTGATAAAGCGAATGTGTCGGGGGTCAACAGCACGCAAATTAACAGACGCCCACATTTGATTGTGTGAAAAACCAAAAGGTGAGGGCTGGAAGGTTCAGAATGAATCTTAATCATGAGCACAGTTCTGGGTAACCCTCCAGACCATTGTTTTTCAGCCTGCTGACCTACCACAGACGGGAAAGATCACATGCAAATCAGGCTTGGTCCCACCCCGAAAGGAGTAATCCAGCCCAAATTGCTAGGCCACATCCCTTCTGCACAAGACCACAAGAATCTCCAGACATGTTTGAGCCTCATTGGGCATCATCAGTGAGGAGTAGCTTGGGCCTCTAGGCCCAGTAACCTTGGAACCCACGTCTGAGCATACCTGTCCCACTCAGGGTGACATAAGCAAAACCAAAAACTGATGGCTGGACGTTTTAGAATTAACCTTAACCATAAGCACAGCTTTGGGCAACCCTCCAGACCATTGTTTTTCAGCCTGCCAAGCCACTGCAGAAGGGCAAAGAACATATGCAAATCAGGCTTGATCCCACTCTAAAAGGAGCGTTCCAGCCTGAACTGCTAGGTCACATCCCTTCTTTATGAGACCACAAGCATCCTCAAGCATGTTTCAGGTTCATAAGCAAGGAGCTGGACGCCGCACAGTTTTGCTAGGCCTCCTAAGAGGGCCACCCAAGTCATGAATCGAACTGAATTAGTGTGACCTGGTAGTTGTTACAAACATGCAAGGTTAATAAATACCTGGAGCATGTATAGAGAAAAGAGGTTAAACCGCCCTGAGGAGTGTAAGCTTGTATGGCTCCTAGGAGCACAAAGGAAAATCAAGTGCCACCGAGCAGAGGCAAGCTGTCTGTTTGCTCACCCTAGTACAGAACAATACAGAAATGTTTAGGAAGGTGAAGAGCCCCAGAAGAAGTTCTAGAGATTCATGAAACTTGCTGTAGAACGAAACATGTTGGGCAGATGATAGGCATATAGATCTGCAATAAAATCTATTCAACAATTGCACATTTTGCGCAGTCGGTAATTGTGGTTCTCATTTGTTATTAACATGTTGGGCCTCATTACGACCCAGGCGGTAAGTTACCACCTGGGTCGTACCCTTACCACCATGGTGTAAACTATGTTTACACCATGGTGGATGGCGGATTTACCGCCCCATTCCAAGGTGAGTGGGGCGGTAAATCCCCATTTCCCATTTTACCCTTTCCCATTCCCATTTTTGCCCCATAGGGCATAATGGGAGTGGGGAAGGCGCTAATTACGCCACCGTAAATTACGGTGGCGTAATTAGCACCAAGGTCCCTTAGCGCCATGGATTTTAACGCCTGCAAAGAGCAGGCGTTAAACTCACCATGGCGCTAAGGGACCTCGGAATCAGGCGTTAAGGGTCGGCGCCGTTTACGGCGCCGTTAACCCCTTAACACCTGATTCGTAATGAGGCCCGTTGTCACTTTAGCACAATTTAGCACTTTATATTGGTTTTAAGATATGTGTTTAACGAACATTTATAAAAGCTATCTTGTTTTTATGTAACTAAACCTTCAAGCTAAACCAAAGGGTGATTGTATGTATGGTTTTAGCAACTGATTATGAATTTGAAGACTATTGTATTTGGGTTACTTTTTCTACACTAGCAGTGCAGGCAGGCTTCGAGTTCAGTGGCCAGTACACTCCTCCTTCCTTCTCAAGGCAATAGGCCGCTGTAGAGACAAAATAAAGAAAATTCATACATTAGCATAACTAAAGGGCTTGTGTGACCTCATGGTAAACAGTCATCTGCATCTACACGGCGCATGTTCGCGCAGGGCACATGCACTACAGATAACGTGTTCAAGTCTGGGAAGGGCTGCACATTTTGGGGCATGGAATTTATGTGCCGAAAAACAGGGATTTATGCGCCATTCTGCCTGCAAATCCCTGTTTGACAAATGGGGATTTGCGGGCAGAATGGCGCACAAATCCCCGTTTTTCGGCGCACAAATTCCATGAATCAGCCCCTTTGTTTTTCTGAAGTTGACAAAATGTGTCCCATTAAAATAGCTAATACTAACAAAAGGACTGTGAAGTAGGGCAAGCACCATCAGTTATGTACATTTTTACTATGAGCCGTGCCAATACCATGCACTTTGCTGTTTGATTCAAAGCGAGGTAATCCTGACACTTCCTTGCTAGCAATGGGGGTAGACGTCTTTTTCTGCCTGTGTTTCTGAGCTCAGAATCTTTCACAACACTGTGTATGCAGAGGAATAGTTTAAAATGTTTCTAAAGGAGACCCTTACTGCCCAGTCTGCTGGTGGTCTCCCACTCTGCTCTTGTCTGAGACAATTCTCACAGGGTGAGTCACTTCCTACCCGTCTACTAGTGGTCTCCCAGTCTGCACCTGTCTGAGAGCATTCTTGCAGGCAGGAATCCCTTACTAGCCAGTCCGCTGGTGGTCTCCCAGGCTGCCCCTGCCATTGAGTATTCCTGCAGGCTGAGTCCCTTACTGGCCGGTCTGCTAGTGGTCTCCCATTCTGCCCCTGCCCAAGAGCGATCTTGCAGGCTGGAGTCCCTTACTGCCCAGTCTGCTGGTGGTCTCCCAGTCTGCCCCTGCCCGAGAGCATTCTCCCAGCTGAAGTTCCTTACTACACAGTCTGCTGGTGGTCTCCCAGTCCACCCCTGCCTGAAAGCATTGTCGCAGGGTGAGTCCCTTACTGCCCAGTCTGCTGGCGGTCTCATACTCTGACCCTGCCCGAGAGCGTTCTGGCGGCTAAGCCACTTACTGCCCAGTCTGCTGGTGGTCTCCCAGGTGGCCCCTGCATGAAAGCGTTTTCCCCGGCGGGAGTCTGTTACTACCCACTCTGCTGGCAGTCTCCCAGTCGGCCCCTGCCCTAGGGTCTTCTCGCAGGCTGAGTCCCTTGCTGCCCAGTCTGCAGGCGTTCTCCCACTCGGCCACTGCCCTAGGGTCTTCTCGCCGGCTGAGTCCCTTACTGCCCAGTCTGCTGGCGTTCTCCCACTCGGCCACTGCCCTAGGGTCTTCTCGCCGGCTGAGTCCCTTACTGCCCAGTGTGTTGGTGGTCTCCTAGTCCCCCCTTGCCGGAGAGCTTTCTCGCAGCCCTAGGAATACATAAGGACGATGGAAAAACCTCCCTCATAATTGATACATTTGATAAAGTAATTTGTGATGTGACATTTGGCGTCATAAGCAATGACTGTGCTAATGTAATATTTTCAGGTAACCCAATAACATTTTTCAAAACTTGGATTTTTATCATTTTATTTTTACTTTAGAAGGTTTTCTTCAAGACATTTCTTTATTTCGTGTAACGTGCGCACCCTGTGAATTTGGGATATGTCTTGCAGAGAGAAAAGTACACCTGTAACCTCGCCCATACTTCCAAACTTTAAAGCCGAAGTTTCTTCATTCAGTATTTATGAATGGATTTTCATATGTGCATAAGTGAGTGCTCTACTCCAGTTGAGTCTGGATGTCCCAGGGGGTATGGCGGGTGGGGGGGGGGTGGGGGGTTGCGAGCAGTGGGCACGCAGACAGATCCTTCGCCAATGACTGCCGATTGAACAGGTCCATTATGAACAGATAATGGCCCTCATTACAACTCAGGCGGTAAGGGGTTTACGGCGCCGTAAACAGCGCCGACCCTTACCGCCTGAGTACGAGGTCCCTTAGCGCCATGGCGGATTTAACACCTGCTTTTAGCAGGTGTTAAAATCCATGGCGCTAAGGGACCATGGAGTTAATTACGCCACTTAACACCTTCCCCACTCCTATTATGCCCTATGGGGCAAAAATGGGAATGGGGAAGGGTAAATGGGGATTGGGGACTTACCGCCCCGCCAAGGTCGGAATGGGGCGGTAAGTCCGCCAACCACCATGGCGTAAACGTAGTTTACGCCATGGTGGTAAAGTCACGGCCCAGGCGGTAACTTACCGCCTGTGTCGTGATGAGGCCCAATGTATCAATCAGTGTCATTTGCCTGGTCCCGGATAATAATAATTATAATAATAGGGGGACTGGATTAGGATGGCTGTACCCATTGTGTTCCTTTACAGTGAACAGCACTCCTGGGGGGAGGTGCGCGCATGCATCCTGCTTTGCACTTAAAGACATTTCAATATCTCCCGCCAAGAGGCGAGGCAGCGTCTTACCGCTGCATTAAATATGCACCACTCGACTAAGACAAACACAACGCACAGGCGGCAGCTACTAAATAAATACATCAGAACCCTCCTCTGTCCCACTGGCAAACTCAGATGTGCCCGGTGGACCAGTCTGGGGACCCGGCGACTGCTTCGGAAGTTTCCAGCACACTCATTATGGACCGGTTTTTCCAGAGTGTTGGTTTTACACTTTGTATTAAAACCCTCGGATCTGCATGCATTCCCCAGCAGGCTACACGCTTGGAACAGCTTCAAAACTATATTTTGATTGTGGGGCAGGTTGGAGGAATGGACCCACTATAATTCTTTTGGACCCCTTAGCTGGATACGGCCTTTGGCCGTGGCCACTGTACGTCTTTCAGGCTCATTAGCCAGGACCTTCGGACGTGCCCATTGTATATTTTAAAACACTACCATGCCACTAGCCAGGAACTTCGGACCTGCCCAATGTATATTTTACAATACTACCGTGCCAGTAGCCACAGCCTTCGGCTGTGACCACTGTACATGTCCCACCAATATGTTTCTTTTTGTATTTGTATTTGTATTTATTGTATTTATATAGCACCTTAATCCAAGGCGCTTTACAGTTTAACAACAAGAATACACCAAACATAGAACAGTAGAAGCAAACAATATACATGAATTAGACCAAAAACAGTATGTAGAACAATTTGCTTATGAGAAGGAGGAGAAGGGGAGGGGGGTGGGGAAGGAAGGATGATGGAGAGAGATTAGGGAGTAAATTACATAGTAGGAAGAGAGGTCATAGAAAGGAAGGGGGAGAGTGAATAGAGCTAAGATGGGGGTACTAGAGGGAGAGAGAAAAAAGAAAGAAAGAAAGAAAGAAAGAAAGAAAGAAAGAAAGAAAGAAAGAAAGAAAGAAAGAAAGAAAGAAAGAAAGAAAGAAAGAGAGAATAGGGTGTCAGGGGGGAATGAAGAAGGAGTGATTTCAAGGAGGAACGGAATGAAGAATAGGTGGGGATGGAGTGGATAGAAAGAGGCAGGGAGTTCCAGTGTAAAGGGGCAAGCAGCTGAAAGGAGCGGAAACGAGAAGAGCCACAAGGGGGTGGGGGAACAGAAAGTAAGAAGAGATCAGCAGAGCGAAGGGAGCGAGAGGGAGTGTGGAATGAGAGAAGAGAGGAGAGATATGGAGGGGAAAGGTCTTGGAGAGATTTTCTCCGAAGGAAGTGAAATTTAAGTTGGGAGTGGAAAGGAAGCCAGCCTAGGTTGGAAAGTGAGTTAGAGATGGAGTCAAGGGGAGAGAGAAGGCAGAGGGTGCGGATAGCAGAGTGGTAGGTGGATTTGAGGGGGGCAAGGTGGGAGGCAGGGAGACCAAAGAAGAGCGAAGAACAATAGAAGAGGCAAGAGAAGATGAGGGAGGAGATTAAAAGTTTGGTAGCATGAAAGGTGAGAGAGGAACGGACCTCACAGATGTTAAAGAGGTGGTAGCGACATGCACGAGAAGTAAGGGAGATATGATCGGAAAAAGAGAGGGAAGGATCGAAGTAAATGCCTAGATTACGAGTTTTTATAGGAAGGTTAGAAGGGGGAAAATGAATGGAAGGAGGGCGAGTGGGGGAAGGAAGTGTGTTAGAGGGAAAGAATAGTACTTCAGTTTTATCAGTGTTAAGAGAAAGATAGTGAGATGACATCCAGTTATTAATGGCGGTAAGACAAGAAGAGAGCTTTAGATGTAGATCAGGGGTAAAGGAAGAAAAGGAGAGTTATAGTTGGCTGTCATCAGGGTTGAAATGGTGAGAGATCCCGAAGGAGGAGATGATAGGGGCAAGGAGTGAAGTGTAAAGAGAGAATAAGAAGGAACCCAGGACAGAGCCTTGGGGAACGCCATGGTCCAAAGGGAAGGTAGGGGAGGATCAACCACCCCAAGAGACAGCAAAGGAACGTTGCGAGAGGTAAGAGGAGAGCCAGTTAATGACAGAGTCTTTAAAGCCAAAGGAGGAAAAAGTATTGATAAGTAAAGGGTGATCGGCAGTATCGAAGGCAGTAGAGAGGTCAAGGAGAATGAGAATTGAGGATTGCTTAGAGTAGCTAACGGTGAGGAGGGAGTTACGGACAGAGGTGAGAGAGGTCTCAGTGGAGTGTTTAGGGCGGAAACCAGATTGAGAAGGAGGAAGGAGAGAGAGGTTAGTGACAAAGGTCGAGAGCTGAGAGTAGGCTAAGAGTTTGAGTATTTTAGAGAGGAAAGGTAGAAGTGAGATTGGACGAAAGTTGGAAGCAAGAAGGGGATTAGCAGAAGGTTTCTTCAGAATAGGGATAATAGTGGCATGCTTAAAGGCAGTAGGGAAGGAGGCTGTGGAGAGACAGATATTGAAGAAGGAAGTAAGATAAGGGATTAGAGAGGGGTAAATCTTAGGAATAAGGAGGGTAGGGATGGGGTCAGAAGGGGCAGCAGTGGGGTTGGATTTAGCAAGGAGGAGGGAGACGTCAGAGGGAGTGATCGGAGAGAATTCAGACATGCAAACATGGGGGGGGGTCGAAGGAAGGAGGGGGAGGGGAGCAGGGAGGAGAAGAGTTAATTTTTTGGCAAAGAAAGAATTTTAGCAGAGAAGAATTCGGCAAAGTCAGAAGGAGAGAGAGGAGAGGAAAGGGAGGGGTCAGGGGTAGGAGAGGAAAGCAGACGAGAGATAGTTTGAAAGATACGACAAGGGTGAGAGGCTTGTGAGTGAAGGAGGTTAGAAAAGTAGGAGCGGTTAGCAGAGTTAAGACAGGAATCATAGAGAGAATGATAAGAGAAATAGGAGGTTTGGTGGGAATGAGTAGGGGATTTGAGCCAGCATCGCTCAAGTTGACGGAGGAGGAGACGACGCATGGACAAAAGGTGAGGGGAGAGCCAAGGTTGGGAAGGTTTACGGGTGGGACGGAAAGAGGAGAGGGGGTAGAGTTGATCAAGACTAGAGGAGATGGAGGAAGACAGCGAGGATAGGGCAAGGTCAGGTGGGAGAGTGGAGAACTCAGAGAGAGGAGGAAGAGAGGAAGAGCAGGTTTCAAGGTAGAGAGAGGGGTTAATGTTCCAAAGGTCACGTCGAGTAACAGAGTTGTCAGAGGGTAAGAGAATGGGAGGTGAAGAGCAGGGGGTAAGGGAGAAAGAGAGAAGAGCATGATCAGATAGATAGGTGGGTAGTGAGGAGACAGAGGAGGAGGAGTAGGTAGAATTAAAAATGAGGTCAAGAGTGGAGACAGAAGAGTGAGTAGGAGAGGAGGGGAGAGAAGGTAGGAGTCGAGGATAGAGAGAAGAGGTGAGGGTTGAGGGGGAGTGGGAAGGTGAATGTTGAAGTACAGTGAAGGGGAGAGGGAGGGAGATAAGAGAAAGGAGGTAGTCAAGATCATTGTAGAAGGAGGAAAGGGGAAAAAGAGGTCTATAGATAATTAGGAAGGCGATGGGGTGAGGGGAGGTGAAGGATTTAAATAAGTATTCAAAAGAAGGGAAGGTAGGAAGGGACATTGAGGAGGTAGATGAAAGGTAATTAGGGTGGAAGAGGAGTCCAACGCCTCTGCCACGACCAGTTGGATGAGAGATATGATAAAAGGAAGAGGAGGGGGTTGTAAGAGAGGCAGGGACCGTAGAGTTGTGAGGTGGGATCCAAGTTTCAGTTAGACAGAGGAAGTGAAGGTTAAAGCGGAGGAACATAACCAAAACAGCTGTAGTCTTATTGCAAAGAGATCTGACATTCCAAAGGGCAATGTTGATTAGGCTGGAGGAATGGATTGGGGGATAGATGAGGTTACGATGATATGGAAGGGAGGAAGAGAAAGGGAGTGTACGGGGAAGGGGGTTGAGCAAGGGAATAGACATGAGAAATAGAGGAAGGACAAGGAGCATAGGTAGGAGTGGGAGAGGAGGATTGGAAGGAGGGGGGAAGATCAAAGAGGGTGAAAAGGGAGGATTTTGGTAATGCGCATGATAAGGAGAGAAGGCAATGTTCAAGGGATTGGGATTGAAGGAGATTTTTGACCCACTAGGTCACTAAGTTTTGACTCAATTTCCAGGAGGGGTATGTGGTTATTCCATCCAGTAGTTGTTAAAATATTTGATGGCGCTTACCCAGAGATTAGGTGCCCAGCTCATCTCTAAGGGATATAATGCCCTGCTCAGCTCCAAGTGTTATGGTTCCCTGCTTATCTGAAAGGGATATGGTGCCCTGCTTACCTCTAGGGATATGGTGCCCTTCTCATCTCCAAAGGATATGGTGCCCTGCTATGGTGCCCTGCTCACCTCTAGGGATATGGCGCCCTGCTCATCTCTAAAGGATAAAATGCCCTGCTCAGCTCCAAATGATATGGTTTCCTGCTCACCTGCAAGTGACATGGTGCCCTGCTCTCCCTCCAGGGATATTGTGCCCTGCTCACTCTAGGGATACGGTGCCTGCTCACCCAGAATATGGTGCCCTTCTCATCTCCAAGTGAAATGGGTCCCTGCTCACCTGCAAGTGTTATGGTTCCCTGCTCAGCCTCCAGGGATATGGTGCCCTGCTCACCTCTAGAGATATGGTGCCCTGCTCCCCTCCAGGGATATGGTGCCCTGCTCACCTCTAGAGATATGGTGCCCTGCTCACCTCTAGAGATATGGTGCCCTGCTCACCTCTAGGCATATGGTGCCTGCTCACCGGCAAGGGATATGGTTCCCTGCTCACCTGAAAGGGATATGGTGCCCTGCTCACCTCTAGGGATATGGTACCTGCTCACCCAGCAATATAGTTCCCTTCTCATCTCCAAGGGATATGGTGCCCTGCTCACCTAAGGATGTGATGTCCTGCTCACCTTCAAGTGAAATGATGCTCTGGTCACAGTGCCCAGCTCACCTCCAAAGAGTATGGTGCCCTTTTCAACTCTAAGGATATGGTGCCCTGCTCACCCAGTCATTCTTCTCTGCATTATTTCCCGTGCTCCCAACACCATACCTCTCCTGTCAGGTCAGATCCTCTTTCTGGAATACTCTATCACCGTTCCCCCAGCTCTGGATCATATCTACCTCAGTTGTTCCCCTACGCCCTCCTCCCCTCCTCCTCCTCTGATGTTACTACTTCCTCCTCATTTTCTACAATGTCTCTTCAGTTATTATACAATCTGAAACTCTTCCTCCAGTAACCTCCTTCAATAAACCATCTTCCATAATCCTATCTCCTACAACTCCTCTGATATTATTTCGTTGTACTCCTTCTCCCCCCCAAGTCTTATCCTCCAAACTTACTTCTACCCCAGCCTATCCTCCCCTCCACACTCTACTCTCCCACCAACTCCTTGCGCCTGCTCAGCAAGTTACTCCATTCCAGCAGCCAACAGAAGCCAACGGATTGAACTTCGTTGTTTGGCGTCTGTTTGCTCTTCCCCCTCCAGGCTGATTGTTTGCACGCGTGGTTTGTGGGGAGAGCTAGCCCGTAGATCTAGTCCGTGATTGGACGAGGCAACTTCATTCCTGAGACTATCCTCAGGCTGTTGATCAGAAGCCAAGGTGGTGCGTGGCGTAGCCATTAGGAGGAGGATTGACTGTCTGTTGTTGTTGTCTTCCCAGGGAAGATTGTCCAACAAGTGGGTCGGCGGGAAATACATTGGCATGTATAGAGTTTTGCCTGCTCAGCCCGACCCAGTCTAAGTTGTCATTTCTGGTAACATTGTGTTTAAGGGTGGTTTCAATCAGTTGGCAGCTTTTGTTTTTCCTCCTGTTTCAGTAATAAGGGGAGACTGTTTACCCTCTTATTTAATACTAATACCTGAGGTTTCTAAGAGCAGACCCCGGGATCAAACCGGTGTTGCGCCGCATCGTCTTGCTTCCAAGGCGAGCACG
Organism: Ambystoma mexicanum; assembly: GCF_040938575.1. Classification (NCBI taxonomy): domain Eukaryota; kingdom Metazoa; phylum Chordata; class Amphibia; order Caudata; family Ambystomatidae; genus Ambystoma; species Ambystoma mexicanum. The sequence goes on along the minus strand of NC_090929.1, from coordinate 1,604,271,535 downwards.
TTGCCCCTGCACTATCTTCCCGAGACGTGTAAGGAGACATGGGTTCTGCTGTACTTACTTCCATGAGGTTTAATGACAAACCCTATAGGTTGGCCCAGTCTAATCCCAAGCTCTCCTGTACCTGTGTTAGTAATTGTGCTATTCCTGCCTGGTGCGGGTTTTCTTTTAACCCGACACAACCGTTTTGTGAGATGCAGTCCTCCTGCTCCTGTTCTGACGGCAAAATGTTGGGGACCTATTCCCGGGTTCTATTGAACCTCTTGAACTTGGTTGGACATCCCCCATGGCGGCCCCCATCCCAAATTCCCAGTCGTCCTTTCTGGAGCCAGCCCAGGTCTTGACTTTGATTAAGTGGGGAATTCTGGGAGTGGCAGTGGTCTTGTGGCATCTTTTCCATAGCGACATGGCAAATTAAGACCAGGCTTCTCAGGGGTGGCCTGATTACTGCTAGGTGAGGTATGTGGCAGTTCCCAGCTATGAAGAGGGGCTGCTGCCATGGTGACCTCAGGGGTTTAGAGTCACCCCGTTAGGCACCCCTGAATCCCATCAGGGAACCTCATCACATAGGTGAATATATGAAGTAGATGTTTGATACAAACTTGTGAGCAAGTGAAACAGGTGAAAACGTGTAGCGGGTAAAGCACGTGAAGCAGGTCAGTACATGATGCATGCCAGTAGATGAGCCAGATGATACATGAGGAACAGGTGAAGCACGTGAAGCAGGCGAGTAGGTTAACCAGATGATGCATGAGAAACAGGTGAAGCGTGTGAAGTGCTTGAAGCAGGCAAGTAGGTGAACCAGACGATGCATGAGGAACAGGTGAAGCACATGATGCATGCCAGTATATGAACCAGATGATGCATGAGAAACAGGCGAAGCACCTGAAGCAGGCGAGTAGCGAACCAGATGATGCATGAGAAACAGGTGAAGCGTGTGAAGTGCGTGAAGCAGGCAAGTAGGTGAACCAGACGATGCATGAGGAACAGGTGAAGCACATGACGCATGCCAGTAGATGAACCAGATGATGCATGAGAAACAGGTGAAGCAGGCGAGTAGGCGAGCCAGATGATGCATGAGAAACAGGTGAAGCAGGTGAAGCAGGCGAGTAGGTGAACCAGATGATGCATGAGAAACAGGTGAAGCACGTGAAGCAGGCGAGTAGGTTAACCATATGATGCATGAGAAACAGGTGAAGCGTGTGAAGTGCTTGAAGCAGGCAAGTAGGTGAACCAGACGATGCATGAGGAACAGGTGAAGCACATGATGCATGCCAGTATATGAACCAGATGATGCATGAGAAACAGGCGAAGCACCTGAAGCAGGCGAGTAGCGAACCAGATGATGCATGAGAAACAGGTGAAGCGTGTGAAGTGCGTGAAGCAGGCAAGTAGGTGAACCAGACGATGCATGAGGAACAGGTGAAGCACCTGAAGCAGCCGAGTAGGCAAACCAGATGATGCATGAGAAACAGGTGAAGCGTGTGAAGTGCGTGGAGCAGGCAAGTAGGTGAACCAGATGATGCATGTGGAAAAGGTGAAGCACGTGAAGTAGGCGAGTAGGTTAACCAGATGATGCACGAGGAACAGATGAAGCACCTGAAGCAGGCGAGTAGGCGAGCCAGATGATGCATGAGAAACAGGTGAAGCACGTGAAGCAGGCGAGTAGGTGAACCAGATGATGCATGAGAAACAGGTGAAGCACGTGAAGCAGGCGAGTAGGTTAACCAGATGATGCATGAGAAACAGGTGAAGCACGTGAAGTGTGTGGAGCAGGCAAGTAGGTGAACCAGACGATGCATGAGGAACAGATGAAGCACCTGAAGCAGGCGAGTAGGGTAACCAGATGATGCATGAGAAACAGGTGAAGCGTGTGAAGTGCGTAGAGCAGGCAAGTAGGTGAACCAGACGATGCATGAGGAACAGGTGAAGCACATGATGCATGCCAGTGAATGAACCAGATGATGCATGAGAAACAGGTGAAGCAGGCGAGTAGGCGAGCCAGATGATGCATGAGAAACAGGTGAAGCACGTGAAGCAGGCGAGTAGGTGAACCAGATGATGCATGAGAAACAGGTGAAGCACGTGAAGCAGGCGAGTAGGTTAACCAGATGATGCATGAGAAACAGGTGAAGCGTGTGAAGTGCTTGAAGCAGGCAAGTAGGTGAACCAGACGATGCATGAGGAACAGGTGAAGCACATGATGCATGCCAGTAGATGAACCAGATGATGCATGAGAAACAGGCGAAGCACCTGAAGCAGGCGAGTAGCGAACCAGATGATGCATGAGAAACAGGTGAAGCGTGTGAAGTGCGTGAAGCAGGCAAGTAGGTGAACCAGATGATGCATGAGGAACAGGTGAAGCACCTGAAGCAGGCGAGTAGGCAAACCAGATGATGCATGAGAAACAGGTGAAGCGTGTGAAGTGCGTGGAGCAGGCAAGTAGGTGAACCAGATTATGCATGAGGAACAGGTAAAGCACGTGAAGCAGGCGAGTAGGTTAACCAGATGATGCACGAGGAACAGATGAAGCACCTGAAGCAGGCGAGTAGGCGAGCCAGATGATGCATGAGAAACAGGTGAAGCACGTGAAGCAGGCGAGTAGGTGAACCAGATGATGCATGAGAAACAGGTGAAGCACGTGAAGCAGGCGAGTAGGTTAACCAGATGATGCATGAGAAACAGGTGAAGCGTGTGAAGTGCTTGAAGCAGGCAAGTAGGTGAACCAGACGATGCACGAGGAACAGGTGAAGCACATGATGCATGCCAGTAGATGAACCAGATGATGCATGAGAAACAGGCGAAGCACCTGAAGCAGGCGAGTAGCGAACCAGATGATGCATGAGAAACAGGTGAAGCGTGTGAAGTGCGTGAAGCAGGCAAGTAGGTGAACCAGACGATGCATGAGGAACAGGTGAAGCACCTGAAGCAGGCGAGTAGGCAAACAAGATGATGCATGAGAAACAGGTGAAGCGTGTGAAGTGCGTGAAGCAGGCAAGTAGGTGAACCAGACGATGCATGAGGAACAGGTGAAGCACATGATGCATGCCAGTAGATGAACCAGATGGTGCATGAGAAACTGGTGAAGCAGGCGAGTATGCGAGCCAGATGATGCATGAGGAACAGGTGAAGCACGTGAAGCAGGCGAGTAGGTGAACCAGATGATGCATGAGAAACAGGTGAAGCATGTGAAGCAGGTGAGTAGGTTAACCAGATGTTGCATGAGAAACAGGTGAATAACATGATGCATGCCAGTAGATGAACCAGATGATGCATGAGAAACAGGGAAGCGTGTGAAGTGTGTGAAGCAGGCAAGTAGGTGAACCAGACATGCATGAGAAACAGATGAAGTGTGTGAAGTGCGTGAAGCAGGCAAGTAGGTGAACCAGACGATCCATGAGGAACAGGTGAAGCACATGATGCAGTAGATGAACCAGTTGATGCATGAGAAACAGGTGAAGCGTGTGAAGTGCGTGAAGTAGGCAAGTAGGTGAACCAGACGATCCATGAGGAACAGGTGAAGCACATGATGCATGCCAGTAGATGAACCAGATGATGCATGAGAAACAGGTGAAGCAGATGATGCATGCCAGTAGATGAACCAGATGATGAATGAGAAACAGGTGAAGCACATGATGCATTCCAGTAGATGAACCAGATGATGCATGAGAAACAGGTGAAGCGCATGAAGTGCGTGAAGCAGGCAAGTAAGTGAACCAGACGATGCATGAGGAACAGGTGAAGCACATGATGCATGCCAGTAGATGACCCAGGTGATGCATGAGAAACAGGTGAAGCACGTGAAGCAGGCGAGTAGGTGAACCAGATGATGCCTGAGAAACAGGTGAAGCACGTGAAGCAGGCGAGTAGGTGAACCAGATGATGCATGAGAAACAGGTGAAGCACGTGAAGCAGGCGATGCATGAGGAACAGGTGAAGCACATGATGCATGCCAGTTAATGAACCAGATGATGCATGAGAAACAGGTGAAGCAGGCGAGTAGGCGAGCCAGATGATGCATGAGAAACAGGTGAAGCACGTGAAGCAGGCGAGTAGGTGAACCAGATGATGCATGAGAAACAGGTGAAGCACGTGAAGCAGGCGAGTAGGTTAACCAGATGATGCATGAGAAACAGGTGAAGCACGTGAAGTGCTTGAAGCAGGCAAGTAGGTGAACCAGACGATGCATGAGGAACAGGTGAAGCACATGATGCATGCCAGTAGATGAACCAGATGATGCATGAGAAACAGGCGAAGCACCTGAAGCAGGCGAGTAGCGAACCAGATGATGCATGAGAAACAGGTGAAGCATGTGAAGTGCGTGAAGCAGGCAAGTAGGTGAACCAGACGATGCATGAGGAACAGGTGAAGCACCTGAAGCAGGCGAGTAGGCAAACCAGATGATGCATGAGAAACAGGTGAAGCGTGTGAAGTGCGTGGAGCAGGCAAGTAGGTGAACCAGATGATGCATGAGGAACAGGTGAAGCACGTGAAGCAGGCGAGTAGGTTAACCAGATGATGCACGAGGAACAGATGAAGCACCTGAAGCAGGCGAGTAGGCGAGCCAGATGATGCATGAGAAACAGGTGACGCACGTGAAGCAGGCGAGTAGGTGAACCAGGTGATGCATGAGAAACAGGTGAAGCACGTGAAGCAGGCGAGTAGGTTAACCAGATGATGCATGAGAAACAGGTGAAGCGTGTGAAGTGCTTGAAGCAGGCAAGTAGGTGAACCAGACGATGCATGAGGAACAGGTGAAGCACATGATGCATGCCAGTAGATGAACCAGATGATGCATGAGAAACAGGCGAAGCACCTGAAGCAGGCGAGTAGCGAACCAGATGATGCATGAGAAACAGGTGAAGCGTGTGAAGTGCGTGAAGCAGGCAAGTAGGTGAACCAGACGATGCATGAGGAACAGGTGAAGCACCTGAAGCAGGCGAGTAGGCAAACCAGATGATGCATGAGAAACAGGTGAAGCGTGTGAAGTGCGTGAAGCAGGCAAGTAGGTGAACCAGACGATGCATGAGGAACAGGTGAAGCACATGATGCATGCCAGTAGATGAACCAGATGGTGCATGAGAAACTGGTGAAGCAGGCGAGTAGGCGAGCCAGATGATGCATGAGGAACAGGTGAAGCACGTGAAGCAGGCGAGTAGGTGAACCAGATGATGCATGAGAAACAGGTGAAGCATGTGAAGCAGGTGAGTAGGTTAACCAGATGTTGCATGAGAAACAGGTGAATCACATGATGCATGCCAGTAGATGAACCAGATGATGCATGAGAAACAGGGAAGCGTGTGAAGTGTGTGAAGCAGGCAAGTAGGTGAACCAGACATGCATGAGAAACAGATGAAGTGTGTGAAGTGCGTGAAGCAGGCAAGTAGGTGAACCAGACGATCCATGAGGAACAGGTGAAGCACATGATGCAGTAGATGAACCAGTTGATGCATGAGAAACAGGTGAAGCGTGTGAAGTGCGTGAAGTAGGCAAGTAGGTGAACCAGACGATCCATGAGGAACAGGTGAAGCACATGATGCATGCCAGTAGATGAACCAGATGATGCATGAGAAACAGGTGAAGCAGATGATGCATGCCAGTAGATGAACCAGATGATGAATGAGAAACAGGTGAAGCACATGATGCATGCCAGTAGATGAACCAGATGATGCATGAGAAACAGGTGAAGCGCATGAAGTGCGTGAAGCAGGCAAGTAAGTGAACCAGACGATGCATGAGGAACAGGTGAAGCACATGATGCATGCCAGTAGATGACCCAGGTGATGCATGAGAAACAGGTGAAGCACGTGAAGCAGGCGAGTAGGTGAACCAGATGATGCCTGAGAAACAGGTGAAGCACGTGAAGCAGGCGAGTAGGTGAACCAGATGATGCATGAGAAACAGGTGAAGCACGTGAAGCAGGCGATGCATGAGGAACAGGTGAAGCACATGATGCATGCCAGTGAATGAACCAGATGATGCATGAGAAACAGGTGAAGCAGGCGAGTAGGCGAGCCAGATGATGCATGAGAAACAGGTGAAGCACGTGAAGCAGGCGAGTAGGTGAACCAGATGATGCATGAGAAACAGGTGAAGCACGTGAAGCAGGCGAGTAGGTTAACCAGATGATGCATGAGAAACAGGTGAAGCGTGTGAAGTGCTTGAAGCAGGCAAGTAGGTGAACCAGACGATGCATGAGGAACAGGTGAAGCACATGATGCATGCCAGTAGATGAACCAGATGATGCATGAGAAACAGGCGAAGCACCTGAAGCAGGCGAGTAGCGAACCAGATGATGCATGAGAAACAGGTGAAGCGTGTGAAGTGCCTGAAGCAGGCAAGTAGGTGAACCAGACGATGCATGAGGAACAGGTGAAGCACCTGAAGCAGGCGAGTAGGCAAACCAGATGATGCATGAGAAACAGGTGAAGCGTGTGAAGTGCGTGGAGCAGGCAAGTAGGTGAACCAGATGATGCATGAGGAACAGGTGAAGCACGTGAAGCAGGCGAGTAGGTTAACCAGATGATGCACGAGGAACAGATGAAGCACCTGAAGCAGGCGAGTAGGCGAGCCAGATGATGCATGAGAAACAGGTGAAGCACGTGAAGCAGGCGAGTAGGTGAACCAGATGATGCATGAGAAACAGGTGAAGCACGTGAAGCAGGCGAGTAGGTTAACCAGATGATGCATGAGAAACAGGTGAAGCGTGTGAAGTGCTTGAAGCAGGCAAGTAGGTGAACCAGACGATGCATGAGGAACAGGTGAAGCACATGATGCATGCCAGTAGATGAACCAGATGATGCATGAGAAACAGGCGAAGCACCTGAAGCAGGCGAGTAGCGAACCAGATGATGCATGAGAAACAGGTGAAGCGTGTGAAGTGCGTGAAGCAGGCAAGTAGGTGAACCAGACGATGCATGAGGAACAGGTGAAGCACCTGAAGCAGGCGAGTAGGCAAACCAGATGATGCATGAGAAACAGGTGAAGCGTGTGAAGTGCGTGAAGCAGGCAAGTAGGTGAACCAGACGATGCATGAGGAACAGGTGAAGCACATGATGCATGCCAGTAGATGAACCAGATGGTGCATGAGAAACTGGTGAAGCAGGCGAGTAGGCGAGCCAGATGATGCATGAGAAACAGGTGAAGCACGTGAAGCAGGCGAGTAGGTGAACCAGATGATGCATGAGAAACAGGTGAAGCATGTGTAGCAGGCGAGTAGGTTAACCAGATGTTGCATGAGAAACAGGTGAATCACATGATGCATGCCAGTAGATGAACCAGATGATGCATGAGAAACAGGGAAGCGTGTGAAGTGTGTGAAGCAGGCAAGTAGGTGAACCAGACATGCATGAGAAACAGATGAAGTATGTGAAGTGCGTGAAGCAGGCAAGTAGGTGAACTAGACGATCCATGAGGAACAGGTGAAGCACATGATGCAGTAGATGAACCAGTTGATGCATGAGAAACAGGTGAAGCGTGTGAAGTGTGTGAAGCAGGCAAGTAGGTGAACCAGACATGCATGAGAAACAGATGAAGTGTGTGAAGTGCGTGAAGTAGGCAAGTAGGTGAACCAGACGATCCATGAGGAACAGGTGAAGCACATGATGCATGCCAGTAGATGAACCAGATGATGCATGAGAAACAGGTGAAGCAGATGATGCATGCCAGTAGATGAACCAGATGATGAATGAGAAACAGGTGAAGCACATGATGCATGCCAGTAGATGAACCAGATGATGCATGAGAAACAGGTGAAGCGCATGAAGTGCGCGAAGCAGGCAAGTAAGTGAACCAGACGATGCATGAGGAACAGGTGAAGCACATGATGCATGCCAGTAGATGACCCAGGTGATGCATGAGAAACAGGTGAAGCACGTGAAGCAGGCGAGTAGGTGAACCAGATGATGCCTGAGAAACAGGTGAAGCACGTGAAGCAGGCGAGTAGGTGAACCAGATGATGCATGAGAAACAGGTGAAGCACGTGAAGCAGGCGAGTAGGTTAACCAGATGATGCATGAGAAACAGGTGAAGCACATGATGCATGCCAGTAGATGAACCAGATGATGCATGAGAAACAGGTGAAGTGCGTGAAGCAGGCAAGTAGGTGAACCAGACGATGCATGAGAAACAGGTGAAGCGCGTAAAACGGGTGAGTAGGTGAACCAGATGATGCATGAGAAACAGGTGAAACGTGTGAAGTGCGTGAAGCAGGCAAGTGGGTGAACCAGACAATCCACGAGGAACAGGTGAAGCACATGATGCATGCCAGTAGATGAACCAGATGATGCATGAGAAACAGGTGAAGCACATGATGCATGCCAGTAGATGAACCAGATGATGCAAGAGAAACAGGTGAAGCACATGATGCATGCCCATAGATGAACCAGATGATGCATGAGAAACAGGTGAAGCGCGTGAAGTGTTTGAAGCAGGCAAGTAAGTGAACCAGACAATGCATGAGAAACAGCTGAAGCACATGATGCATGCCAGTAGATGACCAGATGATGCAAGAGAAACAGGTGAAGCACGTGAAACAGGCGAGTAGGTGAACCAGATGATGCATGAGAAACAGGTGAAGCACGTGAAGCAGGCGAGTAGGGTAACCAGATGATGCATGAGAAACAGGTGAAGCAAATGATGCATGCCAGTAGAACCGCGTGAAGTGTGTGAAGCAGGCAAGTGGGTGAACCAGACGATGCGTGAGAAACAGGTGAAGCATGTAAAACGGGTGAGTAGGTGAACCAGATGATGCATGAGAAACAGGTGAAACGTGTCAAGTGCATGAAGCAGACAAGTAGGTGAACCAGACGATCCATGAGGAACAGGTGAAGCACATGATGCATGCCAGTAGATGAACCAGATGATGCATGAGAAACAGGTGAAGCACGTGAAGCAGGCGAGTAGGTGAACCAGATGATGCATGAGAAACAGGTGAAACGTGTGAAGTGCGTGAAGCAGGCAAGTAGGTGAACCAGACGATCCATGAGGAACAGGTGAAGCACATGATGCATGCCAGTAGATGAACCAAATGATGCATGAGAAACAGGTGAAGCACATGATGCATGCCAGTAGATGAACCAGATGATGCATGAGAAACAGGTGAAGCACATGATGCATGCCAGTAGATGAACCAGATGATGCATGAGAAACAGGTGAAGCACGTGAAGCAGGCGAGTAGGTGAACCAGATGATGCATGAGAAACAGGTGAAGGAGATGAAGAAAGAGAAGCAGGTGAATAAGTAAAGCAGTTTCATTAGTGGGGCAGATGAAGCAAGTACGGCGGGTGACTAGAATATGTAAAGCAGGAAGATAATTGAAGCAGGTGAATACATGAAGCAGATGCTTAATAGAAACCAGTAATCAAGTGAAGCAGGTGAATGCTTGATACAGGTGAGCAAGAGAAGCAGGTGAATAAGTGAAACAGGTGAGCAGGAGAAGGAGATGAGCTAGAGAAGCAGGTGAATAAGTGAAGCAGGAGAGCAAGAGAAGCAGGTGAATAATTGAAGCAGGTGAGCAGGAGAAGGAGGTGAATAAGTGAAGCAGTGAATAAGTGAAGCAGGAGAGCAAGAGAAGCAGGTGAATAAGTGAAGCAGGTGAGCAGGAGAAGGAGGTGAGCTGGAGAAGCAGGTGAATAAGTGAAGTAGGAGAGCAAGAGAAGCAGGTGAATAAGTGAAGCAGGTGAGCAGGAGAAGCAGGTGAATAAATAAAGCAGGTGAGCAGGAGAAGCAGGTGAATAAGTAAAGCAGGTGAATAAGTGAAGCAGGTGAGCAGGAGAAGCAGATGAATAAGTGAAGCAGTTGAATACGTGAAGCAGGTGAGCAGGAGAAGCAGGTGACTAAGTGAAGCAGGTGAGCAGGAGAAGCAGGTGAATAAGTGAAGCAGGTGAGCAAGAGAAGCAGGTGAATAAGTGAAGCAGGTGAATAAGTAAAGCAGGTGAGCATGAGACGCAGGTGAATAAGTGAAGCAGGTGGGCAGGGGGAGCAGGTGAATAAGTGAAGCAGGTGTGCAGGTGAAGCAGGTGAATAAGAGAAGCAGGTGAATAAGTGAAGCAGGTGTGCAGGTGAATCAGTGAAGCAGGTGAATAAGAGAAGCAGGTGAATAAGTGAAGCAGGTGAGCAAGAGAAGCAGATGAATAAGTGAAGCAGGTGTGCAAGTGAAGCAGGTGAATCAGTGAAGCAGGTGAATAAGAGAAGCAGATGAATAAGTGAAGCAGGTGTGCAAGTGAAGCAGGTGAATCAGTGAAGCAGGTGAATAAGAGAAGCAGATGAATAAGTGAAGCAGGTGTGCAAGTGAAGCGGGTGAATCAGTGAAGCAGGTGAATAAGACAAGAAGGTGAATCAGTGAAGCAGGTGAGCAAGAGAAGCGGGTGAATAAGAGAAGCAGGTGAATAAGAGAAGCAGATGAATACGTGAAGCAGGTGTGCAAGTGAAGCAGGTGACTAAGTGAAGCAGGTGAATAAGAGAAGCAGATGAATCAGTGAAGCAGGTGAGCAAGAGAAGCAGGTGAATAAGTGAAGCAGGTGAGCAAGAGAAGCAGGTGAATATGTGAAGCAGGTGAGTATGTGAAGCAGGTGAGCAAGAGAAGCAGGTGAATAAGTGAAGCAGGTGAGCAAGAGAAGCAGGTGACTAAGAGAAGCAGGTGTGCAAGAGAAGCAGATGAATAAGTGAAGCAGGTGTGCAAGTGAAGCAGGTGAATCAGTGAAGCAGGTGAATAAGAGAAGCAGATGAATAAGTGAAGCAGGTGTGCAAGTGAAGCAGGTGAATCAGTGAAGCAGGTGAATAAGAGAAGCAGATGAATAAGTGAAGCAGGTGTGCAAGTGAAGCGGGTGAATCAGTGAAGCAGGTGAATAAGACAAGAAGGTGAATCAGTGAAGCAGGTGAGCAAGAGAAGCGGGTGAATAAGAGAAGCAGGTGAATAAGAGAAGCAGATGAATACGTGAAGCAGGTGTGCAAGTGAAGCAGGTGACTAAGTGAAGCAGGTGAATAAGAGAAGCAGATGAATCAGTGAAGCAGGTGAGCAAGAGAAGCAGGTGAATAAGTGAAGCAGGTGAGCAAGAGAAGCAGGTGAATATGTGAAGCAGGTGAGTATGTGAAGCAGGTGAGCAAGAGAAGCAGGTGAATAAGTGAAGCAGGTGAGCAAGAGAAGCAGGTGACTAAGAGAAGCAGATGAATAAGTGAAGCAGGTATGCAAGTAAAGCAGGTGAATCAGTGAAGCAGATGAATAAGAGAAGCAGATGAATAAGTGAAGCAGGTGTGCAAGTGAAGCAGGTGAATCAGTGAAGCAGGTGAATAAGAGAAGCAGATGAATAAGTGAAGCAGGGTGCAAGTGAAGCAGGTGAATCAGTGAAGCAGGTGAATAAGAGAAGCAGATGAATAAGTGAAGCAGGTGTGCAAGTGAAGCAGGTGAATCAGTGAAGCAGGTGAATAGGAGAAGCAGATGAATAAGTGAAGCAGGTGTGCAAGTGAAGCAGGTGAATCAGTGAAGCAGGTGAATAAGAGAAGCAGATGAATAAGTGAAGCAGGTGTGCAAGTGAAGCAGGTGAATAAGAGAAGCTGGTGAATCAGTGAAGCAGATGAATAAGTGAAGCAGGTGTGCAAGTGAAGCAGGTGAATAAGAGAAGCAGGTGAATAAGAGAAGCAGATGAATAAGTGAAGCAGGTGTGCAAGTGAATCAGGTGACTAAGTGAAGCAGGTGAATAAGAGAAGCAGATGAATAAGTGAAGCAGGTGTGCAAGTGAAGCAGGTGAATCAGTGAAGCAGGTGAATCAGTGAAGCAGTTGAGCAAGAGAAGCAGGTGAATAAGAGAAGCAGGTGAATAGGTGAAGCAGGTGTGCAAGTGAAGCAAGTGAATCAGTGAAGCAGGTGAATAAGAGAAGCAGGTGAATAAATGAAGCAGGTGAACAAGAGAAGCAGGTGAATAAGTGAAGCAGGTGAATAAGTAAAGCAGGTGAGCATGGAAAGCAGGTGAATAAGTGAAGCATGTGAGCAAGAGAAGCAGGTGACTAAGAGAAGCAGGTGAATAAGTGAAGCAGGTGAGCATGAGAAGCAGGTGAATAAGTGAAGCAGGTGAGCAAGAGAAGCAGGTGAATAAGTGAAGCAGGTGAATAAGTGAAGCAGGTGAGAAAGAGAAGCAGGTGACTAAGAGAAGCAGGTGAATAAGTGAAGCAGGTGAGTAAGCTTTGGGCAGATGAAGGGGGCAAATCTGCTCACGGTGTGAAGAAGGTTGATCACATGAAGCGGGCGAAGAGAGCGAAGTCGATAAAAGGGAAAATCTAGGCTATACGTGAAGGTGGGAAAGAAGTAACTCAGGAGACGAGGCGTAACAAATAGAGCAGCGACATAGGTGATATAGAAAAGCTGTTAACACAATGATGCCGGGGAAACCAAAGAGCAATGGGCGGCTCAGAACTGTATGCACAATAAATCCCGTATCATTACATGGCATGATGCGATGGCAGCCATGTGGCACCTGCCGCAGAGTAAACAATGAGTTCAACCAGGAGGTGGTGGAGCTTACTCAGGGTTCATCATGAACTAAGGAACTCGAGATGAGCCTGGGCTTTAATCTGTGCCCATTACTGAGCACACTGAGTCTAGCCTAATCGCTAACTTATAGGAGACGTGTCAGCATCAACAATGCACAGATGCAATATATTTGCCAAAACCTGCTTGCAAAGCCAGACTGTTTTTCTTCAAGAGCATGACCTATATCTCCAGAGGTGGGCGTCATGCAATCCATGGCTTTCTTATGGAAGCTTGATGTATGTATGCCTGATTGGTCAAGTGTCGCTTGATTAGAGTAGGGTGCTGGTAGGCTCTTGGGAACAGCGGTGCTCTCTGCTAACCTCACCGTCTTGCAGACTTCAATCAAGTGTCACTCACATATCATCCGATTTCATCCATCCTCTATTCCACCTCGGGCCTCAAGCACACACATTGCTCTCATTAAGGGCTGCTGGCCTTGACAGCTTTGACACATGCGACCCACATGCATGCGCATTACACCAGCGGAAGGTTATATACCACTGAGGAAATATTTATCTCTCCAATGTGCATTACTGAATATGAATAGGTTGTGATACATTATTAAATCATCACATCATGATCTTTATTTATAAGAAATCTCCTTGAGCGAGGTGCAGATATTGAAAGAACAAAACCATGGGCTGTGCATAGCAAGAGGCGGATAACGAGGCGAACAGAGGTGCCTGCTTATATATTGGGGAGAACTGCTATTTCTGAAGAAGGAGGTCTCTGTGTGATTCTGCTCAGTAAACTTCCAGAGTGAAAGTAAGTCTCTGCTTCTCTGCAGAAGCAATGTTCATGCACTTGTGGGTCAATGCGGTGCTGTCGATCCCTCTAGAAATCGGGGTTTGGGAGGTCGGAGGTCACCAAGAAGACATTGGCGAACATTGGCGGAAAACACTATTGGATCGTGAGCTCTCTTCTAAGGTCGATGTCTTCTGTGTCACCAACAAATATATCCATTGTCCCTTTTTCAGTGGTAATTGTCAACTCAACTCAATACATTTGCTCATGACCTCTGTTCAAGGTTAGGTGACCGCCCAACATAACACACCCATGGCTACTCCACCCAACACAGAAGCTTACAGCCAGGGTTCAGAGTTATGTGATGGCTCAACTGAGCAGACCTGCTTATAAGTTCCCTTCAAGTGGCTTGTCTACTCAACCAAAAGCATGTGCTCATGACATCTGTTTAAAAGCGCATGTCTACCCGACCCAAAAATATCTATTTGACATGAGGTGTTGTGACGAAATGACTTCTGCTCTGCAGGAGATCAAGGATGTGTAGTGGCTAACCTGTGTTTTCACCCCCACCCAGTGGCATATTAAGGCTTTCTGCTGCCATAGGCCCAAGCAAGTGCATACACCCCTCCACCCTCCACACCTTTACTCCACTTCTGCCATACACTGCACCTTCACCAGATTCCGTCCCTTCAACATATTCTGTCTGCCTTGGCCAAACTACACAACATTACCCCTATTTTGTCCCGCATGTTGGCTCACAACAACACAAGGATGTTTTTAAGACTGCAGGGTTTACAAAGTTTGTTGCTTCTACTGTTTTGATTGAAGCCTATTCTCTTCTATGTTAGTTGAAAGAGCATTTTAAGATCTCTGCTGCCCAAGATTTGGAGAAGACAGTGTGGTCTACTGCACAAGAATTACATGTCGAGGTCAATTGTCTACTTTTGTTTGGTCAGAAAACAATCTTTTAGAGGAAGTGATCAGAACATCAGCTGTCTACCAACTGGACACAAGTAAGAAAAGGTTGGAACAAGGAATTTTGGTTTCAATGCTAATATCTGGTTTCTCGCCACTGCCTGCTGTCACGCCATGCCAAGAGTGGTCTGTAATATGAATGCTTGAGGGAATATAACTACATTTCTACACACTGCCTTGTCAAATAGTAAAGTTTACATATGAAATGTTTGCAAGTGGTACAGGTGCATCTTTCAAAATCTTGAATAAAAATAACTCAACCCCCTTCTCACGGTTACAGCTCTGTTGTTAGCAGGGGGCAAAATGGAAATAAGGCAAGTTACCTGCTAGAGCGAATGTGCCTTCTCTCCCTTGGGCTGGAACACCATTACACAAAAAGTGAAATTACAAGTGAAATGTGTAACCTCTGCCTGGGCATAAACAGCTCAGTAGAGTAAAGGCAGTTGGAGAAGGTTCTTGAAACCTTTGGCTGTGCGTTCTCACAGTAGAGTAATAGATAAGGGCGCCCCAGAACCTTCATAGGTGGGAAGGAACAGCATTCCTCGTAGCTGCACAGTGCAGGCAGCTTTTATATCAAATTAAATGGTAAATATGGTTCACATCATTTCTATTTATGCCCTTGTTCAAAATACTCAACACTCCAAGAGTAAAACTGAGCAATGGATCGGGCGTTCCAGCGCAACATTACCTTTGCGGTTGTGGTTTAAGCTATGGGTCTTGTCAGCTTGCGTTTATGCTAATTGAAAATGTTTGTTAACTTGTTACAGTTGGTTGGACTGTACAATACATAGTAACATTTGCAGATTCGTGGGTTATAGATATAGATTTCCTGCTGTTGTCTGAGGTACTGTTTCACAATAAAAGTCCTATTTTGTATTTAAAATTGAATTCATGAAAAGGTTACTTATAAACGTAACTGTTATGTATTGCCTGGCATAGTTTACCTTTGGTTCTTCTGGTAGTGCTTAGCGTGCAGCTGAATGTCATCAAAGACACATGATAAATCCAGCAGGGGTGTCATTTTCCTGCTTAGCACTGAGCAGCTTCTGTAAAGATGGCTGAATGGATATCTTTACGGCACACCATTTTTGTTCTCTCTCACCCCTCTATGGCTTTGGGTGTACTGTCGCAGGTTTCTTCATGCACTTGTGCATTTAGATTTACTCTTCGCCGTTTTAACTTCTGGACCATCTATTTCGTGCTTGCACCTTTTGGGCAGCCACAGACCTCCGAAATGTGGGGCCATGTAGGAAAGGTATTAATAGCTTCTGAACATCATTTTAGTGTACACATTTGGGAACTCTATGCCTGACATAAGCATAACACACGTTTGTTTGTTTGTTTGTTTATTTGTTTATAATGCGCACCAGACCCGTAGGTAAAAGGGTGCAGCAATAGGAAGGTGCAAAGCTTACAAGGTTGCAAATTGTTTCACATTCTGTCACATTATACATTGGGCCACATTCCGAGTTTGGAGGTAACCACGCCGCTATTTGCGGCATGGCTACCTCCAAACTCGTTCCGATTCCGCCCTGGTGAATGGAGCTATTACCGCCCCATTCCAAGGTTGGCGGGGGCAGTAATTTACCATTCACCAGGGCCCTTCCCCATTCCCATGCTCAATGGGAATGGGGAAGGCGCTAATAACGGTACCGTAAATTACGTTACCGTTATTAGCTCTAAAGTCCCTTTGCGGGTCCCGTCCTTAACGCCTGCTAATAGCAGGCGTTAAGGAAGGACCCGCAAAAGGAACTCGTAGTACGGCGGTAAGGGTTTAACGGCACCGGTCTCGTTACCGGTGACCGTTAACTCTTACCGCCCTACTTGTAATGAGGCCCATTATATTTACAGCAAAAAGAAAGGTTGCAACATATTTCAAATAGATAAGGCAATATAGTCGTATCTCACAATATAGCAGCAAATATACAGGTTTAAATATACAGGTTCAAGCCAATTTAGGTTCTCTGGTTAACTGGCCTATGATGAGAGGCTACGGGAGCACCTGGGAGCATACTATAGTGGAGTTCGGTAATCAGTTGATTTAAGCCACTTGATATAATTCTTTCTGAGGTGTGTATAGGGTTGGTCTACTCTAATCCCGTGGGGCAGAGATTTCCAGATTTTGGCCGCCTTTACTGGAAAGCTGTTACCGCCAATTTTAGAGAGTCTAAATCTAGGTACCAGAAGGCAGTTGGTATTGTTAATTCTTGTCAGTCTGTTGGAGGTTCTTCTAGTTAGTCTGTCTATTAGGTAAATAGGGGCCGCATTATGTAGTGCTTTGTGGGTGCGGGAGACCATTTTTAACAGTATTTTGTTATGGGTCGGCAGCCAGTTATTCTGGCATCTGATCGATGAGATGTGTGCTCTTTTATTTAAGCCCAGTGCAGCTCTTAAGGCATCATTTTGAAGGATTTGTAGCCTTTGGAGGATGGCTTTGTTAGCACCACTATAGAGGGCGTTGCAATAGTCTAGCCTGGAGAGTATTAGTGCTCTCGCCAGGATCATGCAACTGTCGTTGGAAAGGAATGGCTTTCCAGCTCTGATAAGCTTACAAGTATAAGCACTGGAAGAGGCCAGGGATTTCACTTGTTTGTCGAAGGACATAGTTGAGTCAAGGTAGAAACCAAGGGTTTTTACCTCTTTTGTGACTCTGATGGTGTTGTCATCGATGGTGAATGAAGAGTATTCTTGGCCTAGTTTATTGATATTGGTATGAGTGCCCAGGATTATCAGCTCTGTCTTATCATCATTCAGGCATAGGCCGTGGGTAGCCATCCATGCCTGGATGATGAGATAGACCCTATTCACCAATGCCAGATCCGCACTGTGATCCCCTGAAAGAGGGAGGAGAATCTGTCTATCATCTGCATAGTTGGTATAGGTGATACCCAGAAGGTCAACACCGTCGAATAATGGTTTGGTGAATATATTATATAAGGTAGGGGAGACACAAGAACCCTGTGGTACACCACACTGGATGGGAGTCGGGTCTGCTGCTGCCGATTGGAAGAACACCCTCATTGTCCTCTCACTCAGGAAAGATGCTATCCATCTGATAGCCTCAGTAGAGAAGTGAGTTGCTGAGTCCAGATGTCTACAAAGGAACTTGTGGTCCATCAGGTCGAATGCAGCTGAAAGATCAATAGGAGAAGAGCTGTCTTCCTTTTATCTCTCCGGGCATCAACCTGTGTTTTTAGGTCGATCAAGGCAGTTTCTGTCCCATGTAGTGGGCGAAAACCAGACTTTCTAGCTCCAAGAAGGTTGTGCAAAAATCAAGCTATTTTTGGATCTGGATGTATGCCACTTTGTCAAGTATTTAGAGTAAAAATGGTACCGTCATAATAGGGCGGTAGTTAGTGGGAATAAGAGGATCTAGAGTTTGCTTTTTCAGAAGTCGGAGTACCCAGGATTGATTTAAATTAGTAGGAATAGTACCAGAAGTAAAGGAGGCATTGATCAATTTGGAGATGAATGGCGATAGATCTCTAGCGGCATCTTTTATAATCTGTGCGGGGCGAATGTCGCCTTGCAATTGGATGGTTTCAGAGATAGAATGGTTTTCTCAACCTCTAGAGTGGTAGTTTTAGTGAAACAGAATCTAGGAATCAAGGCTGTAGGGGTGTCACTAGGTGGAGGTGTGTATGAAGGAGGCGGTATCTTTAGTGTATCTTTTTTTAGGTTGATTTTATTTTGGAGAGTGATTATTTTGTTAGCTAGTGCATGTTGGATATCCGAACACCAAGTCTTGGTTTTAATGCACATGTCTGGTGTGGGTATCAGGGACTCTAATTCTTTGAATCGTAAACAATTCCTTCATGCTTGAATTGGATTTAGCAATGCGTTCATTGTAAGAATTCTTTTTTGCCATACATATTTCTTTTTTATATTGCATCGAGATAGTAGTTACTTTGCCTTTATTTTCATTGGAAGGAGAAAGTCTCCAGGCAGTTTCAGATTTCCTTTTCAGGTTGCGTAGGTCTTTTAGTTGTGGGGTGAACCACTTGTTTAGGTGGGCTTTAGGTTTGCTGGCTATCAGTTTGAGCGGGGCAATTTTGTCCAAAGTGGTGAGCATGATTTTATTGTATTCATGGACCAGTATACTAGGGTCCAAATTATCTGGCAATGAATTAAGAGTCGGGAGAATAGCAGGGATCACTTTGTCTGCTGTTATATTCTTTTTATTTCTGGTTAGGCAGGGTGGCGCCAGTTAATATTGTAAAATGATGCATCACTTATAACCTTCACTTTTCTGAAGGGAAAACCCTCATTTTGGCAATGGTTTAAAACATACATAAAATGATTGCTTAACACAGCGTATGTTTGTGTTGTTTAGAAACTCCAATGACAATGGGGGGAACAACAATGTGTTTCAGGCTGTTTTACATATTAAAGAGCATTTTGTGAACATAATCAATAACCACAGAGCTTTATATCTGTCATATATTTCTGTGAGATTTGTATGACTGAATCACTAAATACCCAATGCAAGTTGGGTTTGCTAAGCATCCCCTGTGCTATTATTTAACAAACGTCACCCTAACAATAAAGCTTTTGTAAATATCAATCATATATACAAATTTGGGCAACAAACACTATAGCTGTCAGAGAGGAATGACTGCTAACAGCTTGAAATCCCTCACACAAATCATCCTGACTCACAAATTCTAAATTCGTTTACAACCAGTACATTGGGAATAGATAGCTATAACATGCTGCCTTCTTGGCCAAGGCCTTGCTGTACATATTCTCTGCATCCACACATCTAAAACCACAAGTGATCCCAATCATAAAGGTAAAACGGGCACAACCCAGAGATTTACCTCCTTTGCCTTTTGTGGTGCCAGAGGGGCCAATCTATACTCTCAGGAGGGGTAGGAATGTGAGATTGTAGCACCAAAACAGCAATAGTGCACAGGTTCCAAAGCAAAATGATGTACAATCAAGGTTCTATGGGCCTCATCACAAGCTGTGCGGTATCCCAGCTGGGATACCGCCCAACATTATTTTCGTTAGTGCCCATCCGTCTGGCGGTATTACCGCTGGATCACGGGTAGGGCGCTAACCATTACTCCCCATTGCCCATTGGGAATTTACGGTGTAATTACCATGCAGAAATACCACCAGCAGTAATTGCGCTGAAAATGGGCATTTTTCCGGCGTGTTTACCGCCAGCTCTGAGCTGGGGTAAACACGCCAGACTCAAGAATGGGTGGACGCTTAAATGTGACAGTAAAACCATTACTGCCTTTAAGGACTACCACCCAACTCATGATCAGGCCCTATAAAACTATATATAGTTAAACATTATTAATTAACTATCAAAAGATACTATCAAACCCACCCCTGTAAAATAAGACATGAGATGCAGAACAGAAATGTGTAAGCACTCTGTCAGGGAGGAAAACAAACAAGAAATAAAACAATGTTGGTCAAAAAGATATGTCATGCTGGAAAAAGGTGCAAAAGGGACTTCAACAGTCTCTAGGGAACCGAAAGAAGGGCCAGGGGGGAAGGGCCACTTGAAAGTACCTGATTCCATTGTTTTGCCCTTCAATGGTGTTGAACCGGGCTTGCTGGTGCTGCAGATGCTGGTCAAAACAGATTCAGATGCAGCAAGTCGTTTTTGTCCAAGCAGTGAGCTGGCATTGAGTTGGCTTAAAGTGGGTGCTTGGTACAGTTCGAAGACAGCGTTCGGGAGATGCAGTTTGAATGGCTCACCAGGGACGGTTGGGAGGTCAAGTTGGTTTGAGACATTGGTAACCCCTGGTTAGGGTTTATGAGTGATGCAATGCTTCAGCTGTTTAAGTCGTGGTCTGGCATGTCGGAGCTGTGATCCTGATGGCTAGATATAATGTTCCAGCAGTGGCAGTTCAAAGTCATCCACAGAGGTGAGCTTGTTGTTCGAGCCGAATAGGTGACATGCGCTACTTGGTACAATGCAGAGGTGAGCCGTATCGAAGGTGCAAAATCAGTGGGTCGAAGTTTGACTGAGTGCCAATGGCAGCACCAGTGGGTCCTACTAGTTAGAATGAGGCAAACATGCTTTGAATGCAGTTCAATTGGCTTGAGGCGATAAAAAAAGATCTTTGGTGTTCTGGCATTCAGGATGCTGAGAGACCCATTGCAGGGGCCTCCAGGACATGTTAAGTCCTTTTCAGTTTGCTCTCCAAACCTAGGCGGGGTCTGAAAGCAGAGTGACAGACAGACAGGCATTTGTCCTCAGCAAGAGTCATTCTCAATGTGCCCTGGTACGGGAGCAGAGAATGCCTCGGCCTCGGAGCACTCCTTCTTCACCTCAATGGCCGAGGACATTAGAAAGATCAATTCTCCCAACAGAGGTACAAATACATTATTTCTTAAGTCCTTGAAGGTACAAAATTGAGTCAAAGAAGGGGTAAGAGACTTTCTTTTATTAAATTCTATTTGGTTTAGAAATAGAAAAATGAAACCTTTACATTATTTCAATTAAGATAAATGTATGATTCACAATCCCTCTTATAAATGACACATAAGATGAGTACATAATACAAAACAATACATCATAATTTACATAACACAATTCTTCAAACATATTTCATGTACAAAGCTTACAAAATGTTAAAAAATGTCACAACCCCCAAGATCATGGCAACAGAATCCCTCATTCAACATTAACAGCCGCAGGTTCTCCACATCAACCCTTTCTAGACTATGAACAAATTTACCAAAATTTTAAATCTGCATGGCCAGTAATACGGGACAAGATAGCAGCAAATGTTTTAGATTTTCAATGACCCCTCCAGTTCTATATAATCTGCATAGAGGTAAATCATTGGGAAGTTGATTCCGAACACATTTAATTTCATTAGTGCTTATCACGTTTACACAGAACCACATGAAATCATTCTGAATCTGCCTCGCTGGAAATCTATAAACATATAATTCATCCATGCCAGCGTTTTTGCTTAAAATTGAAATGACCATATAGTTTATAGTTTCCTAATCGGTCCCCGGTAGCAATCCAGTCCTTCAGTGAATAGCCAATTTAACTTTCCCTGGATTCAGTAATAAGGTTTCTAATGACAGATCCAAGGTATCGAGCTGCCTGTTGTTGTATTTGACACATTCCCGTACAGGAGAGCTCTTTCCTTGGAAGCAGGATTTACCCAGATGTGTGGGTAAGACATAAGGTTCAGGGATCACCAGTTTCCGAAATAACGACAACCTCCTCCAAATGACTCTATTCCTTAGTGACTAAAGACCTAGTTCTCGGCATATTGCTACTACAAGAACACATTTCGGAAGAAAGTATACAACTTTCCGACAGACTAGCTCTTCAGATTTATCCAACTCATCCATCAGCCTCATAGGTAGCACCACCAAACCATATAGGAAATCAGGCACACCTTACCCATTATAAAACCTAATCACAGGTATAAAGGAATATTTGCCATATTTCCGTTTCATACAGTTCATCTGGGCCGCAAGTAAAGTAACTTTCTTTTTTACTAATTCACGTAAATAGGCTTTATGCGGGTGAGCTAAGATTGAGAATCCCAGATACACCATATTCTCGACAGTTTCATGTTGTATGCCATTTACGAACCAAGCAAACTTACATTTTTTCTTTTGTCAACTAAGATTTAGAATTTTAGACTTTGCTGGATTTATTTTTAGCTTGTTCTTGCACATTTAGGTCTCAAATGCTCGTATCAATCGCTGTAGGCCGACAGGGTTTCTTTAGCCAATAATAAAAAATCATCACCGTAGGCGAGACAAATTATTTTCACCCTGCTGATGCATGGGAAACAAAAGAGGTTTGATTTGATTTGATTTGATAGGAAAACAAAAGAGGTTGTTTGTCGGCACTCCCCTATGTTGGCCATACAAAGGTTGAACAGACAGGGGTCCAGGACAAATCCTTGCCTAAGACCAGAACAAGTTTCGATCTTCCTAAACAAGTGGCCCTCACTGTCTAATTTAACCTGTATTGAAGTGCCCTGATGTAAATAAATCAGAATACTGAGCAGACCATGATGTATGCCCCAGCGATTCAACCTTAGTCCATAAGTTTCGATTGACTAGATCGAAAGCGGTAGTTAGGTCGAGAGAGAGATCACATGCACCGGAGAAGTCTCCGAAATCCATGCCATCTTTTCTATACAGCTCATAATAAAACCATTACAGTCACCCCGTATATACCTTCTGAATTCAGTCTGGTAAACTCTTAAAAAACCTTTCAGACTAACCCATGCCTCAAATTCCTCCAAATCCAAGGCTGCAAAAACCTTGTTATCTGCATCTAGCAGAGTAAAGGGGTGATAATTTGATGGTACAGCCCGATTGCCTTTTTTATCGAATGGAATTGCAGAGGCCGTTTTCTATGAAAGGGGGGGGGTCCTCCGATTCTGCATAACACTGATAAAAACACATGCAGAACACTCGCCCACATTTATGGATCTTGCTTAAAAAGTTTATTTGCAAGCTGATTGGGATCGCCCGCCTTAGAGCCACTGGCCTGCCTAATGATTCTTTCTACGTCATCGACTGAGAAGTCCAACTTCCAATAACCTCTAAATCTACTTCAAAAGATAGAAACATATGAGACGGAAGGCCATATAATTACACAAAATGTGTCACCCATGTTGTCTCCAATATTGGATTGGCTTCACCTTTTCTTGTTTCACTTCTAGCTTATTAATAGTTCCCCAAAAGTTAGCATCTTGTTTTATCAATACAATAGATAGCATGGCTTCCTGATCCTCCTGAATGAAATGGTACCTATGGTTTTTAGCCAGTTTTTCAATCTCTGCTTTTCTTTTTTAATAAGCATATTTATCTCCCCTTCCACTGCCATGTTTTTCTTAATTTGATGGATAACCTGTCTACAGATCATTTTTTGCTCTAAAACCAGATTATCAAACCTATGGTTGTAATTTACTCCTACATTGTCGCAGAGCACCCATATTCTGCTTAAAAAGGACATTTATATTACTGACAGTAAGCAGATTAAGTTTTTGTTCCAAGACTATACCAATCAAAGTGACCTTAAGAAGTCTGTTGAAGTGATAGTCATTCTTATCATGGCAACTTACCCTGCTGCCATCAATATTAACCACCAGGTTATACAGGCCAATGGCTTTCCTCAGTAAACTGGGATAGGAGAAAATGGCAATCAACATATTACGATCACTAAGATTAGTTTCCTCAATACGAAAAGATTTGCAGTGATCCAACAAGCCTTGTGAAACAAACAAATAATCAATAGTTAAGAAAAACTGGCCTCTATACCATCAAGCAAATTTACTATAGTTCCCAATTATCTGATTGTTCAATAAGTGTAGAGCCCAGTCGTCTGCAAATTGTCACCACAGCCCGCCTTGTAGCATCTCGCCTAATTGATGGTACATCCGTTCTATACAAATAATTAGAATTAGTGTCCATGGCAACTAAAACAGAACCACTGGGATATCTCAAAAACCATTCCTCTAGCAGCGAGGGTAAATTCATAATTAATGCATGGTACAATGTACCTTTTGCCAATAGATGTTAACCACCAATAAATAATCCACCTTCCCTCCCCATTTGCTTCTCAAATTAACAGCTAACATGCCCCTTTTTGTCTCTAGCTGTCCAACAAAGGTGAGTCCTGAATTATCTCTAACAGCAGTGCCTAAACCTCCTGAAGGTCGGCCCTTCCTGCCCTTTACAGCAGACCTAACCAAATGTGAACACCGTCCAAAGCAGGACAAGAGGTCGACCACACTTCCTGTACAGATATGATAGTGTGAGTTAGTAAATATAAGCATAAGTCATGATTTCTCATCAATTTGCTATGACCACAAGCATTCCATGAACTACAGCTAAAGTTTCTCGGGCCGCTAAAGGTGTTGCTCAATGACCTTCAGCTGAGAAATTGATTATTTTGAAGACCGTGCTAGTCAGCGCCATTCATTTGAGCCTATAGGGCTAGTCTCTTTATTATTATTTACCCCATTAGACATGATAATCTGCTGTTGATGAACTTCGTTACCAATTCCCTTCAAATGCAGGGCCGCCCACCCACTATTGGATACTGGACTAGGCTCATAATAAGTAGTAATATCATAGCCTAATTGGCGCAAGCTACCCATTTCTTTTAACAATGTATTAGTAACGATAAGAGATGGTGTAGTCAGGACCAGCCGATCATCACGTTTAGAGTCAATAAAACCCACCAGGTCGATATATATTTTTTTGATGTAATCGGCCTGAGGCGAGGAATCTTATAGAACAGCCAATAATTTAGACCTGGTCAAGATTCCGGGCTCTCCCGACTGAAAAAGATATGTTAGGTTATTTATAACGTGCATAATGCCCAGAGGTTCCTAAGCACGGACCCAGGGATTGAACCTGTGTTGCTCCGTGTCGTCTTGCTTTCAAGGCGAGCACGTTGCCCCTGAGCTATCCTCCCGAGACAATTCTATCAATAATTTGATAGTTGTGACCCCGTTAACCATGATTCTAGCTGTTGGTCCTGTATAGACCACTCTAATTGCTCTACACATTCTCTCCCCCACCCCTATGTGTCACAGAACCTCAAAGAGGAAGGCCCACTCCACTCTATCAAATGCCTTCTCGGCATCTAAACTTAGAAGTGCTTGTCCCCCGAGATATTCCCCCACATGCTCCATTAGGTCAATGGTCTTATTGATTGCGTCTGGCCCCTGCCTGCCCGCTATGAACTCCATTTGATCGTGATGTATTATACGTGCTCATTTCTCTTCAAATCTCCTCGCCAGGATGTGGGTGAAGATCTTTTCATCCACATTTAGGAGGGCGATTGGGCAGTATGACGAACAGTGCGATGGATCCCGTCCCTCCCTGGGAAAGACTGAGATCAGGGCTTGACTAAACGACGCCGGAGCCTTCCCTGTCTCCAGGATGTGATTATATAATTTCTCCAGATGTTGTGTTAGGGTTCCTCAGTATTTCTTGTAAAACCCTATTGTATATCCATCCTTTCCCGTTGAGCCTGGGATGTTGCATTTGGGACCTCCTCCTCCGTAATCGCTCTATATCCGGGGGTGTGAGTCTACTCATATGCACATCACTCAAATATGTCCGATCTCCTCTGACCCCTCCCTTGCCTCAGTAGCATACAGTGATTCATAGTATTGTGCAAATCCTTCCTCTATAGCGCTTGGCGTGTGCCTATCTCCCTCTCCCATCACCATGCCAACTAGTTACATGACCCACCGCTCTCCTCTCTGGGGTTGGAGTCTAGACGCCAAGAGCGCATCTGCCTTGTCCCCTTTTTCGTAGTATTT
Source organism: Ambystoma mexicanum (assembly GCF_040938575.1). Taxonomy (NCBI): domain Eukaryota; kingdom Metazoa; phylum Chordata; class Amphibia; order Caudata; family Ambystomatidae; genus Ambystoma; species Ambystoma mexicanum. Next base: position 1,604,246,006 of record NC_090929.1, on the reverse strand, counting down.
TTTGCTTCAAATATCTCAGCTTCCATAACGTTTCGCCCATGCCCAGGGTCCTCAACTCTACCCTTTTAGCCAATACCTTCTCTCTAAGTTCCTCCGTGTCGCCTCTCCCAGCATGCATCTCCTCTTCCCCTTCTGTTATTTCCTTACAGAGCTTCTCTTCTACCAGGCCACTCTCCCTCATCTTCCCTGGTCCCTCCCTTATTAGTGTGCCCCTCCATGTAGTCTTCCCTGCATCCCATACTGTTTCCGTGCTCACCTCCCCTGTACCTCCCCTCACCTCCCCTGTATCATTTAGCATGAAGTATTCCTTTATCCCCTCGGCTAGGTGGTCGGAGAAGAGGGGGGTCTCTCCAGAGTGAATCATTGCATCGCCACATGCCCCTTGGTCTATGTAATCCAGAAATGTCAAGGGTTCCCGTCACCATATCATGGTCTGACCAGCCCACAGGTCTTATATTGCTTTCCAGTAGTCTAGGGCTCTGCTCCTTGTTAAGAAGGAGATAATCAATTCTTGTATATGTTGTGTGTGGGGGGGGGAGTAGAACGTATAACCCTCCTCCCTCGGGTGTTTCTGCCTCCACATATCTACCAGTGCATACCGTTCTATTGCGCGTCCCAGGTGGCCCTACTTGTCACCTCCTTTACCTACACTGTCCTCCCTGGTCTTTTTGTCCCATGTTTCGTTCGCCCAGCCATTCAAATCTCCACCAACGATATAAAGGTCAGCCTCCCGCCCGTCTATTTTGTCTAGTGCTTCCCTTATAAAAGGTTCTTGTCCTCGATTGGGGGCATATATTGCAGCCAGAAGCACTTTTGTGCCTTCTATTGTTCCCTCTAATATCAGCAACCTGCCCGCAAGCAGAGTGGTGGCCACACAATCTTGAATCCGACATTCTTATGGAGGATTATTCCTACCCCTCCCTTTTTCGTAGGCCCGGAAGGCCAGTGGACTTTTCCTATTCCTCCTCCTCTCAGTGTCCGCTCTTCTCCCTGCACTAGTCTGGTCTCTGCCAGGAATAAGATATCAAGGGAAGCCTTCCGAAACTCCCTTGTTACCAGTGATCATTTGGTGGGAGAGTTCAACCCCTTTACATTCAGCCTGAGGGTGCCCACCCTCAGCCCTTTTCAGCCGCTCCCCTCTCCCATAGTTGCTTCCATCGTTCATCAATCCCATCTCATTACCTGCGTATGGTGTCACCTCAAGAGTAGTGTCTGTCACTCTCGGAGGGACTTGTCCGGGATTTTGTGGATTAGCCCTGTTGATGCTGGTTACCCCTTTAAACGTGATGCTGAACCATTTAACATCATAACTAAAAAATCCCTCCAACTCGGAGGTGTGAACAATAAGGTGTCAGACGCCCCCTCTGTCACTGAGGGCCACTCTGGAGAGGTTAGAACAACCTCCCTCCAGCCGTCATTCCAAGTTTACCTGTGCATCTGCCCAAGCTTCATTCCTTGTTGCATAGCTGCCTGCATTTTCTTTGCTTCGTTTCAGTCCCCTGCCTTAGGTACTTTCTTGGTGAGGGGCCGTTGAGCCTCATAAATTTCCGCCCCGTCTGGGCTCTGCTTCTTCTCTGTGGACCTGGTGCTGATCGAGTGCGTGCCGAAGGGCCCCTCACCTTGTTTCCTGTGTCCGATGTCAGGTGTCGCAGGGCTTGTTCAGCCTCCTCGATCGATGTTAACCTGTATTCTACCCCTTCAGCCTCAAATTCCAGTGCGAACGGATAGCCCCATCTGTAGCGGATCTCCCTTTCGCGTAGCCAGGACGTAAGTGATCTGCAGCCTCTTCTCCTTGCTAGTGTGAAGTTGGAGAGGTCCTGAATGTCCCCTCTCAGGGCCTTTATTTCTGCTAGATTATGTCCTGTATCCTCTTTAGTAGAGAACTGTGAGAGGTCGATTCCTGAGGCCATTGTGCTCTGGCTTCTTAGTTTGTTCCGTGCCACTTTGTGCAGTCTTTGGTGCTTTCCCTATTTTCGCCGTCTCAGTGCATGCTCTTGACCTTTCTTCTGTCTTTCCTCTGAGATTGCACAACAGTCTCCTCTTCATCCGCGTTGTCCTGGGCTTCTCTTCCCCCGTGTCCCCTCTCCCACACCGATGGCAGGGGGTTCTGGGTGTGTCCTCCCCATAGCTTTCCACCAGCTCTTCTCTCTGGGCGGTACTGCACTGCGGGGGCTTTTGGGCACCTACAAGGTAGTGCTGTCGAGCATGCCGGCAAGGGGTGTTCTTTATCCAGGCTATGTGGTTTCTGCAAGCTCCCCTTCTGAATGGGGATCCAGGTGTGCCCCCTGGCCGTACCAGCACCTCGGGGTAGCGTGGGGCCAGAACGCTGCTTTTGCTTATGGGTCCTCCACCCCCGTGCTGTTCCCACCAGGCCCAGACTCCTCCGGCTCCCACCACCTTTCCACGCCTAGTTCCAGCTTCTCCCGGTCTTGCTCACGTGGACGGGGGGGGGCAGGGGTGTGGTGATTTTCCCCTCTGCAGGTTGCTAAATCTGCTGCTTTTCAGGCCTTTGCACGGCGCACCTACATCAGTTGGAAGGCTCAACCTCCCCGTTGCTGTCAGGCAACGCACTGTGTGTTGCTCCAGTGTTCCTGGGGCCTCGCTCGCAGATCCCCGGGTTACTCACTTGGAACTCCACACGCTTCTCGGGACCGGGTGCGCTCAGGGGTGCGTCTTTTCCTCTTACTTGTGTCTCACTCCCTTGCAGGCGTCTCGTCTCTGATGGCTTCCCTATTATCACCGGTCTCCCACACTTTGCGTGGTTTAAGTGGGGGGTGGCTCGTTTCGTTCCGCTGTCTGCTACACCACTTCAGGAGCTTTGCTCTTCTTGCATGGGTCCGCTGTCGGGTAGCCCCCGCATGGCGCGGCTCCTCGTCCGGTGCCTTCCATTGCTTCCTATATGGGCCGGCGCCAGCCGTTGGCTTAGATGAGGTCCGCCGAGGCTCAGTGCCAGGTGGGCCGCCAGCTCCGTACAGCAGATCAGGGAATTCGTATGTCTCCCAGCTCTCTGTGACCTGGGGTGCCCGTAGCACCCCACAGCCTGCCTTCACGCTCTGCGGCCGTGTCATGAGCCGCTGCCGTAGCACACCAATCCAGGCCGCGGCACTGATCCCACACAGGCCTGGTCCCGCCAAGGCAGTTGGAATAATGCTCCGTCGTGTTACCACTCTTTCTTACAGCATACGGGGCAGCGACCACACCAGCGGGTGCCTCAGTCATTTCGATACAAGCGGCTTTCACCTCCTACAGGAGCCTCATTGGGTCTAGATGCATAATGTCTTCTCTAATATGCTGGAGGGAGCGGGAGCTGCGCTCTCATGCAGCCATCTTGTCCCGCGCCCCCTAGCGGTCTCCTATAAAATGCCTTTTAACGCTAGCTTTAATAATTGATGTAAGGAGGTTAGGTCATACATTATGTGTAGAATTGATGACATTGAAAATAAAAGACAAAGGAAGCAAAATCAGACCAGTTCAAGAAGAGTCGAGCAGTTATAAGAACAAGCCTTTCTTTCTGATGTGTTCTGTGAAATAATTCAGAGGCTCAATCAGCCAGAGGGCTCCTTCCCGATAAGCGGGGGCGGAGAACAGGCGCATCTATACTGCGGCCAATCCTCTGGATCTAGCTACCAGTCTAAACAATCTGCAGAGCTTGCTCTTCAAACTATATAGACACAGACTGTTCAATTAATATTGCCTTATATACTGAGTGAGGGCCATAAACTGCAGAAGGGTCATTATCTGAAGCAATAATGACCAGTCACGAGGTCTTACATTCCAGAAGTACATAGTTGTCAAATAAACACTGTTATTTTAATTTGATTTTCGTAAATACACAAAACGTGTTATTAAATCAGATTGTATTTTATTATTATGATATTTCAGGAACAAACTATCTAGACTGTAATCATTTTGATTATATGCCTGGTTGAAGTGAAACAGGGGTAGCGTGAGAATGATATAGATGTAATGTAAAAACAAATGGTTTCTCTACAAAACTGATAGCATTGTTCCACGTTTTATCTTTCAGTTTGTTGTGTTAGATTGGATGTTGCCTGTCACATAAAAACTGCAGTGAATAAAAAGCTTCTCCCGGAGGGGCCGTGTCTTGTTGAAAAAAATCCTACTGGATAATTGCATTGCTGTTTCTTCAGTACAGAAACATGCTTTTTGTTCTTTCCCTGCTACTGATGTCAGACTGTATGGAATGCAGTCAATATCAGTGGTTATTGACTACATTCTCAGCATTCTAATTGGCTGAGAGGAGGTCAATAAAGATGTTCACGTGATATATAATGCATCTCATATTAATATGTGTTAGATTTGATGGATTGGTGTCAGAAATACTAATGTGTAACCTGTTGTCAGGAAAATGGTAGAGGGTTGAGGCAGTTGACTGGACTAAGTACTGTCTTCCCAACATACAATGCTGTATGTGTCCTTCTGCATGCACAAAGCATGCACAGTGCATGCAATGCTGGTAGAGTACGAGCCACCGCGCCAAGGCGAGAACATGAAGATTATGCAGATGGAGAGCACGGATGCCGCCAACATCGACCTTTCATTTTAGAAGGAGGCGGGTAGAGTGTACCTTCCCTCCCTCAGTTTTGGCCTCAGGCTTGCTACACAAAGTTGCCATGCACAGATTTTCAACATCCGAGCATGCACTGTTCCTGTTGTAGAGCAGGTGGCGCTAGTTGAGTGGAAATGCCAATGCAATATCTACACAAACGTCGAACTACTGGCAATGTCAATGCTTGTTTCAGTAAAAGCGCTGTGATACCTCCGGGTCTGGCCGCTACCAGCAAATTAAATAAATAAATAAATAAATAAGACCCTTCTGTCTTGCCATGAAATTGTGGCAAGTCTCTGAGTAAAGTTCATCCAGTATTTTGCCCACTTTCCCACCAGGTTTTTAAGTACTTAATGTAATGTTCCACATGCGGACATCTGCCTCGACTTTGGGAATAAAGGGCATGAACTATATTTTCTTTTAGCAGTAGCACACTGATGCATCGACTGAGATAAAGAGAAGAGTCAAATTCTAACAGAGGCTTTAATAGAAACAACTGATGTCTTACTGAAGGTACATACAGTCTCCAAAATGCCAGTGGCAGCGCAAGTGATGTTGCATGTCTGATGGGATCTTTGGAAATTACATCACATGACCTTTGACCTGAGTCGAGTCACCGGAAGATATGATCCATGACCTTTGACCCCAATGAAAAGTCCAGAAACCGACATCCTGTTGTAAGGAAACAAACAACAACTATAAAACAGCAGAAACAAGGCTATAAAGGTTACCAATCATATACTTACTAGTGGGAAAGCCTGTGTACACAGGCCAAAGTGCGTGAGGAAAGACATTTTTAGTTTGTCACTATATTGTGTGGTAAATTTGATAGTAATTGATTGTAATTCATGTTCATGTTTATTTAGGTGTCCATCAACACAGTAGGCCCATTATATACCCTAACACCGAAGATACCATAGGTTTTCATTCACACTTTAGGACCACTATATATTCCTGAGGCAACAGCTCCCTCTAGCAGTGATAACATGACATACACATTTTGTTCACCTGGAAGATGAACTTGAAGACTTTTTGTTGTATGCATAAGGCACCAACTCCCTCTAGCGGCGATAACAGGCAAAGTAGGCGCAGGACGGCTTCGGAGAAACATACATCTGGCCTTGTAATAATAATCAGGGTGCCATCTTGCAAATATGTGGGTTCAGACAAAATAGACCAGAGGCCACACACATCAGAACCATGAGAAGTATCACATCTCAGTGACATTGCCCTCATAAGTTAAGCTACTGCCATCTTATGTCAATGATAACATCTAATCTCCTGTACTGTTAACATATGCTTACTATAGTATGTGCTGCTATTATATGCAAAATACATCCTAAAATTCTCACGAAAGTCTGTCATCTCAAGTCAGTGAATTAGGCATATGCCTTGTATAGTTACCACATGTAAGATATAGGCACACACGTCCAGGTGCTTCCACAATATGCCACGTTCAGTCTCAGTTCCCCTTGCACTGCAATCTAGTGCCTGTTTTGCCTCCTTTGCCTAGCATAGCCACCACATATAAGGTGCTGACTCACATGCTTAAGTTCTTCCACCATACTCCAAGTGCAGCCTCAAATGTATTTATTTATTCATTTAAATGTGTATGACGCGCCACTCACCCATAGGTCTCAGGGTGCACATAAAAGCACAGACACATGCTCCAGTAATGCCATTTGATGGTAGTCAATGCCTCATTTTCCTGGTATTGTTGCAGTATGATAGAGGCAGACCTGCATGCCCATGTGCTGCCATCATATTCCAGGTGCAGCCTGCCATGTTGTTATGTCTGTTAATGTCCGATATGATTGTTATAGTCATCATGTGTAAGGTACCGCCTTGCAACTCCAAGTACTGCAATCATACCCAGCCCACACCCCAGACATCCCAGAAGGAGTTCCCATAACAGCTAGGGAGGCAGCCTAACAAGATGCTCCCTTATGAAGGGAGGGAGTTAGCACGCGCTCCTATCCCTTGTCCCACAGCATCAATCCACTTGCACGGGGAGGCCGGACTTGATGAGCTGCAGTGCGAGCTCAGGAAGGCCCAGTGTGAAAGAAAGGCGGAAAGGGAACAAGGCTCAGTAAGCAGTGTTGTGTTTGCTATGCTTCCCCTGTGACCTTTTAGCAGAACCTGGGTTACCCAGTGTCTTTCCAGGCGGACCGGCTGGTACTCTCTGTGACCCCTAAATGGCACCCCTGCATTACTGTATGAAAGTGATCCTTTAGACCCCTGATTACCAGAAAACTTTAGCAGTGCAAATTCATTTCCGGAAGCACCTCAAAACCTTCCTCTTTGCTTCTGCTTTCTCTCTCCCTCTCCCCTGCTGAACAGCTAATTAATTCTTCACTAAACTGCACTGATCCTGCAACTGGACCACTCTAAACTGCCTTCGGTCCTGGTCCCAGTCACTGATCCCCTGGAACCCCTCTGCACTACGGGACTGTCTCTGTATCCCTACAGCCCCCCCCTTCCCCAGCACTTCTCTGCACTTACCTTGCACTTGCCACTAGCTGGCCCTTTTTTATTTATTACTTACGCCACTCACCTTTACTGCACTTCCCCCCCTCCCCTTGCACTTTTCCCCCCTCCCCCACCCCTGCACTTGCGCGATCTGAATGACACCTGGCCTAGTAGGATCGTTTGTTTTGTCTCCCCTTGTTCCTCCCCTCCCTGCCTCGTCGCGCCTTGAAACACCTGTGTATAGGCGCGTTACAAATACCATATCATATCATATCATATCATATCATAAATGGCATTTATGCACGCACAATTAAATTGGCACTAGTGCAAAAGACTGCACTGCTGTTGGGCTAACTTTAACGCAGTCGAGCATTTGCAAAATGCTTTTGCGCTGTCGTAGATTATAGGCAATGAGCCTGAAGATATTACTAAAAATATAGCAATCAAGCCAGACACAAGGAGGGAATGGACCTGGGCTTATTTTGGGGTTTCAGATGCAAACTCTATGATTGCAAACCCCAAGAAGCTCCTTAAGACTTTCCTCTTTTCCTCCTCCATCCATTCTTCTCTCCTCTGCTAATCCCATAGTTGCTGCGAATGTGTCCTGGGCCCTCATGCATCCTCGGGGCCCTGACCTCCCACACCAATTCTGCCCAGCTCCTATCTATCCACAGCACTTGCATCTGCACACCCTCCACCCTGGAGGTTCGCACTTACACCTCCCATGGCCCAGGCCGTGTAGCACTCAACATTCCAAGCAGTTCATCAGTGGCTCACCCATGAGCCCGGACTCCCCAGAACTTACCCCCTCTTCCTTGCTGTACTCGCATGTTCTCAATTCTCACAAGGCATAGTAGGTTTGCCCCTTCTACCTTGTCCCGCCCCTCTGCTCTTAATATATTGTGTTTTTTAATGTGTTTCCCACCCTTGCTCCTTGCCTGCCCTTTGGGCGCTTTGAAACAGTATTCTCTTATTGTATAAGCGCCTGACAAGCAAACAATAAATAAATAAATAAACAAATAAATAAAAAGGAGAACCGTCTCCTGAATTCCTAGTGACCACAGGGTCATGGATGCTGTGACAGAGGGTCTGCACCTGTATCCCATCGCACAAGAACCAGTATGCTTGGAAGATGTGATGATTTAAAGAATGCCAATATGATTGTCATTTTCTTTTACGAGCATTGTCATGTGGACGATGTGGGCACCATCAAACAAAAAGTTAAAAAAACAAAAACATTTGTGTACATTTGTACAAATAAAGAGCAGGGCCACAATGACTTACATCCAGAACCAGCGACCAGTGGAGTAACTTTACTGAAAAAGTTGGGGGGGACATAATATCTGAAGAAAAGGTGCCCCAGCCAAATGAATGGGGACAAAATGGTGTGCCATGAAAGTTGGGGGGGGGACAGTTGGAGTTTGGATTATGGAAACTCCCTGCTACTAGGAGCAAGCAGAATCAGAGTTCAATTCACTCAAGGTTACATAAATTACAAAACATTCTTGATATGGAGCTCTACGCATTTCAAGAGTGTGCCTTTCTTCTTCAGGAGCAATAACTATTTCATTAAACACAGTGTTTCCTAATAATGGTGATAATTCAACAATACTCTAATAAAGTTTCAACAAATAATTTCGCTTCCAAACACAAAACAACAGTGTTTTTCTTTTCTTTAGGACTTCAAATGTCCATTTCGATGTGGAATGATGGAAACGTCATTTTATGAGACAGTTCTCATATGTTCTGAAAATAATAATAGTGATATGTGTATTAGATAATGGTTAGATCAAATCGTCACTATGGTGTTAGAAGGGTAAGTATCCTTGTTCCTACCTGTGTATTGTTGTCAAGGCCTGTGTGTTTCCAGATTCTGTAATACAGCGTGTGTCGTCGTGTTTATCCACCGTAATGCCTAGTCAGCTTACATTCTATATAAAGTATAATAATATGTGTCAGGCTATAATAATACACTTTTCCAATTCTACAAGTTTAGATTCAAAAGTCAGTGTGTTACCTGTGTGTTGCTGCAGTATCGGAAATAACGATGTTAACAGTCCCAGCACAGAAGTCGATTCCCGTTAGTTCTTGAAAAATCTACACGAAGAATAACGAGTGTAAGTGTTTTGAATGATCAACTAAGTATCAGTCATTTTTAGATACTGGTCCATCCACCTTCTTACCTATGTCAGTGATTTCCTCGCCTCAAAAGATATGTCAGTGATTTCCTCGCCTCAAAGGATATGTCCTACAGCCTTCTGGCGGGTAACACGGTTCACTCACTACCTTTGGTTATTTAAAGTCATGTGACGTGAGATTTAATGTCATGTGACATATGATCTCCATCACGTGATGTCCTAGACTTCTGGGAGTTGTAGTGCCCACGGACCTACAAAGACTTAAATAGTTAAAAGACATTTAATCTCTCACTTTGTCCCCCACTTTTTCCCACACTAAAACTTGTGTGGTTTAATTAACGCGGGTGGTATAAAACATCTAATTGTTGGGAATAATAAAGTTCAACGAGTGGATATGTCTACATTGAGGTAGGCAGAACAACTAAGAGAATAAGGCACTCGCCTAGGGCACATTGAAGAGGGGGTGAATGTGCCCTGTTGCCATAGGACAGTCCAGTTCATTTCTCGAATTATTGCTGAACAACTAAAGGACACTTACTTGTAGTGCCAGCAGAAGAGTGGCATCCCTCTGCCCCCGGTGGAAGTGAAACTTGTTATACACACTGCGCTGGCACCCAAGGGAGGACTGGTCTTGGTGGGCATCCTGTACGGGCATGCACCTCTGTGGGTTTGCAGCCAGAGCGGAGCACAGGAAAAGTGTGAGCAAAAAAACCAATAGGTTTGTATCTGTATGTGTTTGTGCTTGCAGGTTTGCATGTGTGTGTGTTGTGTGCCACGTGAATGTGAGTGTGTGAAATGAAACCTCAGCAAAGATGGAGAGGGAAAGGAACATCAGGGAGAGCAGGAGCTGCTGAGGAGGGAAAGGGGTCATACAAGAGCCTTCTTACCCCTAGGATTCGATATGACGTATAAGCTATCAAACAGGAAAATAGCAAAGTCTCCAATGAACATTAAGGAACTAACGAGGCACTGGAGGATAACAGCTAAATGACGTAATGCGATCACCCACCAAACCGACAAGCATTGTGAAAGAAATCTCAAAGATCTTGAAGATGTGCCCAAACTTCCAGTGAATTTTGACACCAAACAGGATTTGAACTTCAGATCAGTCCAGCAGCTAAATATGATCATGTCATCTAGAGACGTACATCGCGCTACTTTTCAGGCTGATCCAAGAAAGCCGTCAAGTCAGGATAACTAGGAAATGGGAATAACAGTGGGGCACCCGCTAAAACTATGTAGTTGGAAAACCCGCGGATCTTCCCACTTGTTCATGGAGAGGAATAATTTGTTGCAGATCTTTGATCTAGATCTATGATATCATCTGTCTCCAAGAAACTTGGATTCAGTCATTAGCGGGATGTGATGGAAATCTTGGCATCCATCTTCAGGCTTGTTGCTCCTGGTCAAAGAAGCAAGGAATCTAGAAGTGCAAGAAGAGATGAACCCTAACCCCTTCACCCACATTATAGTGATCCTGAATACGCAGTCGAAAAAGAAACTTACTTAGCGATCTACAACTTATACTGGAACCCAGCTTCAATAAATGATGTGATATTCATTGAGACAATTCTCTCGACGATAGATGACCTGCAACTACGGTATAAACAGCTTCAATTTATGGGTGTCCGGTCAAAGGGTCGACTACAAAAGGATCAAATGCAATAGGGTCGACGCAATAGGGCCGAAAACAAAAGGATCGAATTTCTTTTTTAATTACATATATTTTTTGGGGTTTTCGTACAGGTAAAAAAAGTGTTTTTTACCACATAAACGGGGGCTGCGGGGGAACCCGCCCAAAAAAAAAAAGAAAAAAAAAAATAAAAAAAAAAAATTTTTTTTTTTGATCATTTTGTTTTCGGTCCTTTTGAATCGATCCTTTGACCATTCGATCCTTTTGAATCGATCCTTTGCCCTATAACCAATTTATGTTATGCAACAATTTTCAATCTTTATATCTCTGACTTGAACATTGCCCAAATAGATGTAAGAACGCACCCCCCGATTATAACTGGAAAAGCGATATCCTGGATGGTCTATGCTGATGACCTTGTCCTGTTGGACAAAACACTGATTGGTCTCCAACGGAGTGTAAATGCCATCCTGCTATATTTCAAAGAAAATGGTCTTTCAGTCAACCCTACTAAAACACAAAGGGGGTCATTCCGAGAACGGCGCTAGGGGGTTAACGGCACCAGTAAGGATGCCGGTGCCGTTAACCCCCTACCCCCGCATTCCGAGATCCCTTAGCGGGTCCCACTAGGGCCGGCTGGTTTTACCAGCCGCCCTTAGCGGAATCCGTTAAGGGACCATGGAGCTAATAACGGGCTGCTATTTACGGGCCCATTATTAGCTCCTTAGACTTACCGGGTCCCCATAGGTCGGAATGTCCCGGTAAATCCCCATTCCAACACCACAGACCAGGACACGGGTTTGGAGGCAGACATGGTACTATTTGCACCATGGCTGCCTCCAAACTCGTAATGACCCCCAAACTCTTTTCTTTGGCAATCGGCGAACTTGAAATAAAGGGAACTTCTCCCTCTTCTTAGGAGATACCAAGCTGATGCAAGTGAAAACCATAAAATTTCTAGGAGCGTGGATTAACTCCTCACTAGATGAACATGAATGGGGTGAGGCCCTCTGTACAAAGGCCAGGTCTTTAGTGTATCAGGCATTGACTTTACACAGAAAGTTTGGGAAATTCTCTGTACAACCAGTTCTATTATTCTATCGGCAGAAAGTAATCCTGATACTGGCATATAGAGTGGAGGTGGCATTAAATCTATCATGGAAGTTATGGGATTATCTGGAAGACTTATTCTGGAGGAAAATTCTCTCTTTGCCCAAAGCATTTCCAATCCCGAGGATAAGATTTGAACTTGCAATTCAATCAATCCACTCAATCATTTTGTGACAATCAATTGACCTCTATCGGAAGATACTTACCAAAGATTCCATTCTCCCATTAGATATCTTGAGAATAACAGCTACAAAGTAACAAAATGGAATCTTGAAACTCTGGAAGAACAGATCGTCAATGTGGCTAAAAGCCTTAGATTCCTCTGAAGAAATCCTACGAACAAATCCTTTAAGTATCCCAAAATCTTTTGGGAGTTTCCTGAATAATTCTTCGCTAACAAAGCTCCTTCCATTATTCAGGCATACTCTGGCGAGCACCGGCTCCTCCCTCTGATTTAACTGCATGGGGAAAAACATCAGCTCACATTTTATCTGAATGTCCGTCAGGCTTTGAGCAGGTTCTTCCTTGTCTGATTTCATGGGATTCAATGTTTCTTCTGATTTTTTTACTGGTGTAAAACGTTAGGGTGTTCCCTTCCAGTATGGATTGCCACTGAAAACTGGGAGGAAGGTTGATTTTCAAGAATGGTGAAGGGTTCCCATCACCAGCCTGTTCTCCTACAGAGATGACAGTGATGTCTGGGATTTGATTATTTGTTTTAATGGAAGTCTACATTCTCAGAACGTTTATCAATTGCGTGACAGGTACCATTCATGCTTACGTAATTGGTACTCATTTTTAATTTTATAGGGCGGTTAGTCTGAGTCCAAAAGACCTTGGGCCTCATTAGGACCCAGGCGGTAAGGGGTTTACGGTGGCATAAACAGCGCCGACCCTTACCGCCTGATTCCGAGGTCCCTTAGCGCCATGGAGGATTTAACACCTGCTTTTAGCAGGTGTTAAAATACATGGCGCTAAGGGACCTTGTTGTTAATTACGCCACCGTAATTTACGGTGGCGTAATTAACGCCTTCCCCACTCCCATTATGCCCTATGGGGCAAAAATGGGAATGGGGAAGGGTAAATCGGTTAATGGGGACTTACCGCCCCGCCAACCTCGGAATGGGGCGGTAAGTCCGCCAACCACCATGGCGTAAACATAGTTTACGCCATGGTGGTAAAGGTACGACCCAGGCGGTAACTTACCGCATGGGTCGCAATGAGGCCCCTTGTTTACACAGTCAATCAGAGGTGATAACCTCCTCAGGAGATCATTCCCCAGTAAACAAAGTGTGCCCTCTGGAGTCACAATTACCACTGGATTTTTTAGCCAATGCCGTACAATTTCTATTTCCAGATCTGCAATTCCTTCGACAGAAAAATTATTCCTGTTGAAATATTGGAGTTGTCCGGGAAGTGGTGTTGGGGGAATTCGGTGGCCGTCCCCCGTCCTGAGTTTAGTTGGTCACAGGCCTTATTAGACAGGAGGGTTGCTTGGGATCCAGTATCCCCCAGAGCGTATAATTCACATTGACCCTGCACCTTGACCGGTGCATAAAATCGGCCTTCTTTCTTAAGGTGCTAAGAAATTGTGAGTTACTTGACAGCCCAGTGGTCATTTTCTTAATATTGAACTCTGACACTATGTGATCATGGGCAATTTTCTGTGTCAGAGTTCGGGAATCTGTAAAAAAAAATTGCAACTCACAATGGGAGTTGTTTCGAAATCCTCCTTTTCCCCGGCTCCTTGGCTGTCCACCTTTAAGTAGTGACGTGACAGTTCTCAGAACCTGTTTAGAGAAAGGACACCCCCTCTGTTTCGATTCTGTCTGGCTCACATGTTTGGGCTTCAATAATTTCTGGTTCTGTGTCACTCTCCACACTTACCCTATCCCGCTTTTGAGACCCATTTATTGGGGGGAGGGATCCCCCATTTTTGAAAGAGATGGTCTGCTTACCTTAATCTTCCAGGGATTCTTCTCTTTCAAAGTGGATAATCCGGAGTTCCACCACAAAGTGGGTTCTCCTTTGGCGTATCCTACTTACCCTTTGCACTTTGGGTTATAACTTTTTGGGGTAGAAGAGACTCTTTAAGGCTGAGAGGTTATTAGGGGCTCTGTTCAGGGTCAGACTGGGACAAGAAATAGGCCCAGACACCCAAAAAGAAGTGGCCCACCCATCGCCTCAAAAAAGTGTCCCACTCCTCGCCTCATGACCCTTGAAATCTGATGACATCACCAGAAGTGATGTTATTTGACCCCACCCCAAAGTGACATGCCGGGAAGCGATGAAACACAGCCTTTCACCCCAAAACAGGAAGTGGCATCAAATAGCATTGTTCCTAAGTACACTACAAAAAATATGGTTATGATTTCACTAATGTGATATACATTTCATACAAGAATGGATCACCATATGTATCATTAATATCTGTGTGTATAGATCCATATTGTCAAATTACTGTGAATGGAAGCAGACATCCAAGGCCAAATGATAATGTTGCTGTATAGCACTTACGCGTAAACTCTTTCATTATAGTACACATATGCATACAATATCACCCAACCTTTGTTGGTACTCATTTATCGAACTAAGAAGGATGAAAGGCTGAGATGTCCTTGATGGGATACAAACCTGCAGATCACACAAACATTGAAGCAGCGAGTGCTCAACCCACTGAGCTATCGAATCGGCTATAGTAAAATGAGCATTTATTCTGTAGTGGATACCATTAAACTGGTAACTGAGATTTAAAAGCAGACCAGTTAAGTTTGTCTGCAGGTCTGGTGCAAAGATAGTTGGCTGCATGTCAAGCCTGCATGCATCTATTTTAAGGCTTCTGAGGTTGGCAAAATAGGGAAAGCATCACACTCACAGGGCATCCCATACTCTGAGCACCCGTTACCTCATACATGCAAATAAACATCCTGAACAGCATGCCAGGGAGATGGGAAAGATAGACACATTACAACAAAGCATTCATTGTGGCACAATGAAGTCAATGGCCACTTGATGTTCTATGGTCAAAAATGTCTACACTGTACAGAAGCTTTTAGGCACAAGGATTTTGTCAAGTGACCCAGGACACCGAGATGGAATGTCTTGTGATGATTGTGACAGAGACAACAGCAGAAAAAAACATGCTATAACTGCAACATGCAAAAAGCAAAATACATTCCGAAATGGATGCACAACAACAGGTTGCTGTAGAGAAGGAGCCAAGTACCACCACCTCAACCACTTCGCCCATATTGCCTATATGTTGGGAACCAGAGCGTGAGACACGAGCAAAGCCATTGAACATACAGATACCAAGGAGAATCCTGGACACAAGGCTCCCATTGAGAAAACCATACTTCCAAACGAGACAGTATGATGGCCATTTGAATGAAATCCCAGAAGAAACAAGACAGCTGAATGGAAGAGAAGAATGGTGACATCACCGTCACACATGAAGCAAGCTGACGTACATAGAAGAGATGCAGAGACAAAATAATGAAGATATTCTATAAGGCATCAAGAAAGTATCAAAAGATAAGTGACATCTTGAGATCAAGATGAAGAAAATTAAGTTACAGAACTGATGAAGATATCAAGTAATTTTACACGTGTAAATATGCAAAGAAAAGCAAGCAGACGAAGTATTCTTGAGGCTATCTTTATAGTGAACAGATTGCGGCATTCCCCAAAGTATACATCTATAGGAGCAAGTAAAGAATGGATGTTTCCACTATGTATTATAGCAGAGCTGGACTAAAAGAGGAAGGCAAACAATTGAATGAATTAACAGGAGTGAAGCTCAGAAAGGCAAGGCTGGATGAGCCCAAGAAGCCAAGCTCGTATCAGGCTGGGGTGAGCAGACATTGTATACAAATCATGTGAAAGAACGAAACTCCTGTTCAGAAGACAGGGACAAAAACAAGGAAGACATCAGAGGTCTATTAGAAAATAGTATTTTAAATACACCAGAGGCTCGATTTTGTGGTCTTCAGTCACATGGAAGGATGAAGTTGGACGAACATGACGACCACACCTATGCATGATGGCAGAGCGTACCTTCAATACCCTGAATTCTTGAGAGCAAGGAACATTTCCAAGGCCGATTTCAAAGCCTTAATTGACACCAGACCACTGAGGTGATGATAGATGATATGCTAAGTGGCGGAAAGCTATGGTTAAGACTAGCTCACCAGCACCTGGAAGACCAGCCTGCGTGCTACTAACATAGGTGGAAAAGTACTGACTGAGGTTAGAGTGCCAACCAATTGTAGGGGGCCACGTGATTAAGGGTCCTATAGTTTGTGTAACCAATGGGACGTTGTGTATTTAGTGACGTTCATAGTGACCTGTTTGAAAGGAGGGCTTAGTTGCCCCACCTGATGTTAAGAAGCCTATCACTTTCTTAGACTAGTATGGAACGTATACTTAGATGTTCCCATAGAACCAATCACAATAGCCACTAGGTTTTTGTAGTTTGCCACGTAAGATGACGTTAGTAAATACATAGGTTGATGTCATCAATGACGATTTTGTGTTATAATAGAATGCTTTTTTTTATAGATGCATTGAGAAACCATGCGCTGAGACGTCTGTTGATGTCCGTTGTACTCCCTGTTTTAGATAATTGATATTAAAACAGTTATCGTTTTGCCGACTAGCTGAGTCGTTTCGATTATTGATGTTGGAGTAACTTTGCATCCCCATTCATCTACAGGGTATTGCTACCTGGTCTTAAAGCGCTGGAGTCTCCCAGTTCATTGCTTTCAACTTTGCAAAGTGCAAAAAATGTGTTACTTCCTGAAAAGTTAAAAGCAACTTAATGTGCGTGCCGGCGCCGCTGTGCTGTGAGCCCAGCCAGGCCCAGCCCAGCCCTGCAGGGAGCCTCCAGGCTCCAGCCTGCCCTGCCACCCACAGAGATGTTTGTTTGATTTGCACATTGGCCGGCCTCTGCCCCTCAACTTTGTATGCTGCAGCAGCATGTGAATGATGCATGCATCATAATTTATGATGCACACATCATGCATGCAAATCAATCATCAAAGCAAGGTAACATGTGTTACTTTGCTTTGATCAATTATGGTGCCCCCCAGCCAAGCCCCTCCCCCTGCCAGCGTGCCAGTTCCGCCGTGCTGGTCCTGGCTGGCTGCTGGCGTGGACGCAGCACACTGGCACACACTGGTGGAAACGGACTTGCAGAGGCAAGTCCTCTAGCCTAGTTCGTGCCTGCCATGACACTGTGGGCCTCATCACGTGTTGGGCGCTAACCCCGGCGGTAATACCACGAAGGTTAGTAGCCATACTGCCAAACCCCCGGTGCTATTAGCACCAGATCACGGGTTTGGCGGAACGGTGAATCCCCATTCACCATTGGGCCCATTTAGGAATTTCCCATTCCCTATTGGGCCCAATGGGGAATGTTCGGTGCTATTACCTCCAGCAATATTACCGCCGGTGGTAATAGCACCGAAAATAGGCAAAATTGCAGCGGTAAATCCGCCAAGCCCGTGATTTGGTGGACCCTTAAATGCGGCAGTAATAGCGTTACTGCCACATTTAAGGGTTACCGCCAAACTCGTGATGAGGCCCCATGTGTGCAGGGAGCTGGGCTCCCCTCTGTTCCTGCAAAAGCAGGGACTTAGTTGCAGTTGGTATTTGACCTGTGTGTGAGCAACAAAAAGGTTCTGCTTCTCTCTGTTACTGCAGAGGCGCAACCACTATCTTCTCTTCTCTGCACTGTGTATGCAGGTGATGCCGGATCCTCTGTCCCTGCAGAGGCAGGGACTCTCTCCTAGTCAATGTCTTCCCTGTCACTGTGTGTGCAGCAGGGAGAGTGCTGGGCTTTTCCCCGTCCCTGCACAGCCAGGGACTCTCTCCGAGTAGTTGTCTTCCCTGTTACAGCGTCAAAGCTCAGCTCACACATGCCGTCGCAATGGCCTTTGTCATGGGGGGCACATGTCCTTCCTTCATCTGAGCGGAGTTATGCCCTTGCGTGCACTTGCTGTGCCCAGCATTAATGATTGCGCATAGGTCCTTTGGCACGCTTCCAAAAGGGTGTCAGAGCTCCCTGCATTAATCCAGGCCAGGTTTCCTGAAGTCTTTCAGGGATTGTACGAAGAACATGCTGCACAGCGTCCTCACTACTCCAGTGTGTCACTGTGTGGGGGGAAGGATGGGTGGTTGGGTGCTCGCTCCTCTGTTCCAGTAGAGGCAAGCCCTCGCTCCTAGTCTGTGTCTTCCCAGGCACTCTGTGTGCAGGATGGAAGGGCTGGGCTTTCCGCTCTTCCAGTGGGGGCAGGCCCAATCAGTCAGTGTCTTCTTCCCTATCAGTCACCCGGCCCATGACAGACAATGGAACTGCTCGGCCTACTCCCTCCTCACACTGGCTCCCCTAACCTGGGCTTCTGGCCTGTTTCAGGCACAGATT